>NC_140493.1:32009633-32609633 GCF_964271855.1 Acomys minous | reverse complement strand
AGACCAGGGTGGTCTCAAAGTCACAGAGATCTGTCTTCCTAATTCTGACAATAAAGGCATATGCTACCAGATTTATTATTTCGTTTTTGTTTTGTCTTTACCAAGGCATGATGCAAATAGACCAATACAATATACTCTACAGTACAAAAATTGACACACTGAAAGCTTCAAATGAATAAAGAAATCTATAATCAGATATGGCTAGATGCATGGTTCAGCAGTAACACTACATCCTTTCTTTAAATGTTTTATAAAAACTATCTACATATGCTTTACAACCTATGTTATGCAAGTTTGTAAGACTTAAAATTTTTTTTGAGAATACAGTTCCATTATTTTCCCCTCCCTCACTTTCACCCAAATTTTCCATATAACTTTTTGTTCTCTTTGAAATTCATGGTCTGTTTTTCTTTGTTATGTATGCCTTTGTGTGTCTCTATATGTGTTTGAGCATTCATGTGTGTGTGTGTGTGTGTGTGTGTGTGTGTGTATGTGTTGATCTTTTAAAAATCAAATTTGTATTAATAGGCTCTCCATCTAACAATGTGTATTTCTGATAACATTCACTATCCTGTCCTTTCTAAATGTCAGAGACACATTTTTTAATCATGTCTCAAGTCTCTCTTTGCTTTGAAATAGGAATATGTGTCCTCTGAGTATCATAATTCAATATCTTTTGCTCCAAATAAGTGGAAACAAAATGTACACTCTTTAATTAATGTTTAAAACCTCAAGTGTTTATTAGTAAACCAAGAAATATGTGATTGCTAAACAGAATTCTGTCAGACAATGGGATGTTATAAAATGATTTAATTGGAACGGACTGACTGCTTTAGGAAAAATTATGTTCCTTTCCCATAAAACAGGGCTTAAGGGGGATAAAAAACTTTGTTTCTTTCTTGGAAGCTTGTTGTTTTTTAAGTCTTCAATTTAAACAGACTTTTAGTTTTGGTTTTGTATAATGTCAGTAATTGGGCAATGAGGCTACAGAAAAATTAAATAGGAAAATGTGTTTCCACATGTGGTGATGAAAGATGCTAACATTTTCACAGTGTGCGATTTGTCACATCTGCTTCTAACCGAAAAAGTATATACCGTGTAATTCACTTAAGAACAGGTGTGTGTCCAACCTTAGAGAAGAGGAAGCCAGGATATGGAGGAAAGCAAGGCTTCACTAAATTATGAACATGCTTTTTAAGTGACCAAGATTCATTCTGATGAGGTGGAAGTATACAGAGGACAGATGCAGAGAACTATATGACAAGAACGCAGAATTTTGTCACTGTGAAAATGCACAATTAGTTCTGACTTGTACAAAAAAAATTCACCTTTTTAAAGAACACTTTTAAGTATCACAAACACATGATCTACCCTCAGTTACAATAAACCTAAATTACTTAAGAATGAGCTATGTGTCTGTGTGCTCTTATTGTAATAAGTCCATTTTTCTTGTCTCACAATGTGAGTTCCAAGATCATCTTGAGCGAAAAGTAAAAAATATACTTTATATAAAAGCTTGCTGATTTTTCATCCAAATGACTGGTTTACTACAGTTAACTCATAACGCACTGTGATTTAATGATCACCACCTCCCAAATTCAAGGAAAGGAACATTTTAAAGATCAAAGCTCAGAAACCCCTGTACCATGGCCCTCTGTATAAATGGCTTAGTTAACTTAGCTTTATAGCAAATCCTAGAGCTGGAGTGACTAGCTGCTGCCCCGATGTTAATGTCTAGTTGTCACTGGGTGTTCCCCACGGTGGCTCTCTTCTGGTACTACTTAGATTGGGTTCTCTCACTTGTACGCATAGCACCTTTTCTGTAAGTGCTAAGCCATGATACCACCTATGGCTTATGGAGATAATAGCAGCTTGTAATAAATTTGTTAGAAAATTCATTGATGGCTACTCTATCAACCATTAGAACCATGTGACATGGACTGAGGTTTGTGCTGCATTGATTCTGGGGTTGTAATAAACCATAGTTCAATTTTCAGTGAGAGTAATGATGTCATAGAAACTGACCGTAGTATAAGTCTCTATTAATACTACCGCCAAGTGTTGAGTTTGCAGAATTTCTTAAAAGCTGTTTATGGAGAAGGGCTAAGGTGTTAGAATTGCATCTTTCTTCTATATGCAGATAATTTTAATGAGTTGTGCATGAAAGATTAATTGGGATTAAAACTACTTTTCTTCAATTGGTATGATATGTTTAATTCAAAGTATGACTTTTGAGAATGGGGAGAAAGTAGTTGAGTTAAGGAGAATTAGCAAAAGCAGTGGCTTATGATAGCCTAGTGAGTATTATCTACTGTGTTGTATTTCAATCGTTGTGTACAGTACCTGTTGTTAGTCGGCCTTTGAAGCAGCCACTATTTTTAATCAGTGTGCATCTGTATGAACATATGAACATTACTTGCCACCCACCTCTCTAAGAAGTAGTTACTACTTCTAATGACTACACTCTCTCTGTGTGGTGACTTGTGCATCTTGCTGCCAATGGCACTATGAGGCAGATAGTATTTCTAATTACTGTGTGTGTGTGTGTGTGTGTGTGTGTGTGTTTCTGTTTACTTGTACAAAGTATTCTTTAGTGCTAAGATCCCAGTCAAGCAACTAAAGTATTAGTTTTTGAGGACAATGAGACAAAAAACCCATACTTAACCCTATTTGCAACTTAATATAGATTGTATACTTGTTTATTGTCTTTTTTTTTCCTCATAAGGATCTCTCCTTATGGTGTGATTTTTGTGCTATGTATTCACACATCCCATCTTTGGTATTCCTATTGTCTGAAGGACTGCCCAGTACATACCTTGTCCCCATAGAAATTCTTTCTGCATGAAAAAAATTGCAAATGCTTCACTCCCTTGAAAGATAAAAATGAACATATATGTGTGATAAAATAGATGATTGTATTGAGCTTTTTTGCCAATATATAATACCTAGGTCTTTTTTTTTTTTTTTTTTTTTACATCCCATGCTCTGCTTAAGTCTCCTGCCTTCTCCCCCGAGTCATTACCACCTGCCTAGTGCTTCTTCTTCTTTACTGTGCATCCTGAAGCCACGATAACCTTGCCAATGACAGCTACGTCCTAGTTCAAAGCATCTAGTTACGCAAGCTGGAGTTTTCACTGAGCTGTCTCCTATTTGTGTGTTTGACTACATAGTTCTATCATCAAACATTTGGCAAAGAATTTGACAAAGTTCTTTTCTGTTTCTCATGGGCAGATGATAGATACTATAGACAAATTATGACGATGACATATAAGAAATATATGGGGGATATATTAATTTATTTAAAATTTGAACAATTTAAAAACTAAAAATGTATATCTCCTAGCGCTGTGGAAGAAGCTGTTATAAACTTAGCAGTGAAAAGATATTATAAATATACATGCATAAATTAATACACACACAAGTATATATTTTTCCCTCGTCTCTGTAGATCAGGAGATATGACACAGTTATGAGTGATATTCTACTCCGGCATTCCCTAACCTGAAAGGGAGGTGTCAGCCAGGGTTGTGGTTCTCACTGGAGGTCAGTAGCCTTTTCCAATCTTACATGCTGGCAGGTTCGTTTCTGTGGAGCTGTAGAGGTAGAGATTGATTTCCAGCTGGCATCTTGTACTGTTCTTTGTTACATGCTTCCAAAGATGCCTTTTTTTCAAGATGAGAGATATACTGCTGAAGATCTTGACAAGCCAGGGATCCAGCACCGCAGTCTTTAGATCAAGGCTAACTTTATAATCCTAGCTGGAAAATCATCTGATGCTGGGTCTAGATTTATATGCAGAGACCCTACACCTTAGTTTCTAGATTAATCCTGTTTCCTGTCAGGGGAGGGATACATGTCCTAAAGACCATAGATTTCAGAGTGCCACTCTGCCCAGGATGAGGCACTAAGATTTCATATGTGCCAAAGCAAAATGTAAGTCTAGTAATTGTTCCCAAGATCACTGGATATTTCCAGAATCCTGCTTTTTTTCCCCTCCATTGAACTTTCATTTTCATGAAGAGATCTTGGAATGCATCAGTTCGTTTGAGATTTTTAAAAAACGTGTCTACCAATAAGATAAAATTGGAAGATTTATTTAACATCTTTCCTCAAGCATCAAATTTTGAAGATCACATTGTCGGTTCTCACAGGAGTTAGTGTGTTTCCCAGAAAGACGTTATTCCTAAAGTGATTTCAGTTGAAGCTGAGCTTCTTTTAATCAGAGTACGTTGAGAATGCAACCCGAAACAGACTGTGAAACCCAAACAAGAAACAAATCTCTGAATAAACTGACAGGACACACCACAGTGCTCAGTGGGTTTCTCCTTTCTGTGCCTCCTATGGGGAATGAGACGCAAGGAGTCTTTAGCAGCCCAACGCTGTAGACATTTTTTCCTATCATAGGCACATTGTAAGTGACTTGTCCCCTCTCAGATTTATAACCTAAATATTTGTATGGAAGTGTTGGAGATGGAAGGATGTGGGGGGGGTGTCAGGAACTCCACAAGGACAATATCATGGCTGGCAGATCTGGACTCAGCGGGGCCTGCACAAACTGATGTACCAACCCAGGGCATTGCAAGGAGAGAAGCTAGACACCCTGTTCAGATATAGTCAATGGGCAGCTCATTCTCTACGTGGGGAAGGAGGTGGGGGATCAGGGGACTATTTCTGACAAGAAATCTGGTGCCCTATATTTATCACTGCCCCTCGGCCGAGAGGCCATGTGGGAATCCACAGGAAGGGGATGTAGGGTTGTCTAGATGAGACCTGATAGGCTGTGGTCAGATGGAGGGGAAGCAGGACCCCAACTGTCAGAGCTTTGCGGAGGGGAACAGAGCTGAAGAGGAAGGGATGGTAGGAACAGGAAGATAAGAACAAGGTGAATAAAATCAGGATGTAATGTGAATAAATAATAACAGCAACAATAATAAATATAATAAATCTGTGGAACATTGAGTAATCTTTCAAACACTGAATATTAGATGTTCAAAATAAAGTTAGTCTGTCATATTATGACTATATTTTTACCAGTATTTTCTTTGATAGAGTTTTAGCTTAGTCTTAATCTAGATAAGTGATTATCTCCAGTTAATTTGGAGTTGAGATTTGAGCTCAGAGAATGTATGTAGCTTGGCCAAGATTACAAAGCTACTATATAACAATCAGTATTCCAACTCTTGTACATGCCGCTCACTGAAGGCAATACTTACATGTTTTGTAAAATTGTAAGCTATCCAGAACTAAGGGCTCATACCAGGTTATGAATTCCAGCCATATAATATAGTAAACAAATTACACTACGAGCAGTTACTAGTAGCTTATAAATAGATATGCAAATGTTTTCAAGGCATACAAATGATTCAAACTAAATTTTCACTATCTAGGGCATTACAGATAAACTCCTGAAGCAAATATACCTTCCTATGAAATCAAATCTCACTTTAAATGGCAACAATTACTTTTTATACTGGGATACATAGAGTTAAATTAAAACATGTAAGCAAAGTACTAGCTACTTTGTCTAGGGCATTCTAAGAGCAGATATAGGAGTGAGCTCTTTATTGCCTCTCTTGCCTAAGACACTCAGCAACTACCGAGTTGATTCTGAGCTAAGATCTGGGTCAGGCATTATGAATATAATGTTGCATAAAGCACGGAGCACCCCTATTGAGGACGAGACCTACTTACACAGAATACCAATGGGCATGAGACTGGGGGGATGCTCACATGCAGATGCAAATGGCTACTGCTTATTATAGAAGGCGGTAGGTTCTATAACTGGTTGTATTGATCACATGGTAATAATTACATTAATCTTGCTGGATTTTCTCATGGCTTTCTGTTCATTTTGGTTTTAGTTAAGGTGGAGTCCTTTGATCGGAAATGCCCACAGGATATGCATTCTGGCTATTGAAGTTGCGTTCTTGTTTCCTCTGCTGATGTAGCCATGTTGATGGTCAAGTGAAGCAATTTTCATATTCTCCCTAGATTTGATCTTTGATGAAAGGAAGCTAAAAGAATTCAAAGGAGTTACCTTGCCTTAGGCACTTCCTTCTTCTATTAAATTGATGGCTCCTGACTTTGTTGGGGTTTAGGGAACACTAAAAGGCCCATGTTGATTGAGTTTTGACTTGAAAGTGCATGGGAGGGCCTGTACTCTCAGTGTTGTGATATTTGTAAAACGAGGTGGAGCCATTTCTGGGGTCTTTCATGAAAGTATTTTAGCTCTTAAATATTTAATCATCTTAGCCACTGAATCATAGAAAACTTCTCTGTAAAGTGCAATGATTAGCAGTCATAATTTTAAATGTAATGTTTAACAAAATCAAAATTGATCTTTTATACCAAATTGTGATTCAGTGTCATAACTTTTCATATGTATGTTAAGTTTCTTCATATGACAAGCTAGATCTTTAAATATCTAACTCTATCTCTCTCAACATATATATATGCATATATATATGCATATATATAATCTATATATCAAGACATAAAGATAACAGTATAGATAGATATGTCTTCATTTGAAATCATTTAGTTTTCCCCTCCTTGAATAGTTCTTGATCTACTCTTCAATAGCAAAATTAATGACTCAACTTATAGCATGGGCCAATATAATACACAAACTTATTCTCTTGTTTTGGTATTAAGTTCCCCCAGCATTTATACTAAGAATCAATTGTCTTTTAGGTACCCACTTAACATTTTGTGAAGGATATGTAAAAGCACTTACCTGTCTTGTACTTTCTTTGTTTTTTCTTTCATGGTGCTGGGATTTGAAGTTTGGGTCTCACACATCATAGGAAAGTGCTCTAGCACTGCACCATAGCTGTGTCCCTTGCCCTACGTAGCTGTCTTGCTGCTTTATCTGTTTTTTATTTGTCTTTCAATTTTCCAAAGACTTCTTTTCATCTCTGTATTAGTCACAGTGCCTTATGCAGTACCTTAGTGGATGCAGGTCTCATTAGAACTTTTAAAATAAAAAATCTTAGGCTAGATGGTGGATAGTTGAACTATCTTGAAACATTTTAGAAAAATCAAGGAAATAAATCACTTTCTCAGCAGATGTCCTTCCCTTGGATTTCACTGTGTTCCTGAAAGCACTTCTAAACTTAGTGGATCTCTGTTCCTTGAATAGTTCTCTTTGTTTATGATGAGCTGGCAGGAGCGTCTTCAAGGACTGAAAAGATGTGCACAGGTTTCGGAGTACATAGGTTCTCATGTCAGTTTTGATGCCCTAGTTTTCTGATGATCTAGCACAGTTAGATGAGGCTCTCTAGTGTTAGAATTTTGAAACAGTTCATTTTACTTCTAGCATATTCTAGCTCTTGTGACTTTTAAGACCCAGTATTGAAATTGTTGCAGAAAAAAATGGTGAGGTTGATTTTGATCAAAGGCCTCTAGAGCATCACAAAAGGTTTGAGGCAAATTGAAGTTTAAATGCCATATGTTTGAGGCACAGCACTTGGCGAGGTAACACTTTGCTTCTCAGTTTCACTGATTTTGATGGCAACCAGCCTTTGAATAACTATTTATAAAGCTAATATTTCTGATAATGAAGTTGGGCAAGTGATTCAAATCTATCCACATGTAATAACTTCCAAACAACTACTTTTTCTAAATTTATTGTCATTTGATATTTGAAAAGGGTGTCTGTTCTTTCAAGGGAGTGGCAATCAAATAACAGTGGCAAAGTAAATTCTAATGTAACACTTTTTTTTTCATAATGACAAAAGGTGATAGCACTTGCTATTAGTATAAAACATATAAATGTTTGTAGTAGACTTTCATCTAATTAATGTTAATAATTCTGGAATTTGTTTCAATCACTGACATGCACATAATCCTAGTTTGGTTTAAAGCAATTCATTAGCATAAAAATCTATACAACAGTGAGTTCGGTTAACTAATTATTCTTAATTGCCAATTCAGAAGAGTTTCATCTCATAAAAGTATGATCACTTATAGAAGTCCTCTATGTTAAAACTTGGTGACAAATAGAATTTAAAATGCATGTATTCATATATAGGAAATGTTCCTTGTGTTGTGGGTACATCCTTTCTAGCATGCATATTCCTTGGAGAGGGCATATGAAATACATGAAAAGGACAGGGAATTTTTCAACTTGATAGAATTTTTCAGCTGGATTTGTGATCTATGATAACATTAAGTAGATTTAATCTGCCAGATTAAAAAAAATCAGCATTCCTAAAGGAACCATCGTTTTTCTCACATTGTTAATGTTGCTCTTTCCTTTTCTTTGTAAAACTGTGTATGTATGGGTGGTTGCATGTATGTCTATGTGTTATTTGAATGATTGTTGCCCGGTAGAAAATAGAAGGTGTTGGATCCTTAGAACTGTCATTACAAAAGGTCATGCGTTAACGTATGGGTGTGTGAAATCAACCCCAGTTGCTATGGAAGAGCAGCCAGGACTCTTAACCATCAAACTGTCTCTCCATCTTGATCTTTCTTTTTGGCATGATCCAGCCTCATGATGTTACCTACAAATTGGTATTTTTTTAATAAACTTTGAGTCATCATGATGGTCTCTTTAATGTTAACTCCTCTACTAAATGTAAACTTTCCCACTAATCATGACCCTAGTATGTCCTTAGGTTGCTCCTATGTATGTTAATTGAATTTCAATCTCATTGCTGATTCCAAATAATATTCATTTATATAAATTTCAAATTTTAATTTCTGCATAATAAAGTGGGAGAAAGTAGCAATATAAGTTGCTACTTTGAAATTCAATATAAATTGACATATATCTTTTGGGTATAATAACATTCAGAACCTCAACTTGGTCACATATACTGGATATTTCAGATATTAATGTCCAACAATTTACTCAAGAAAAATATGAAGCATACAGATGTTCATCATATATTTCTTATATGAAGCTAGCAGAGCAGACACGCAGGAAGTTTAGAGGAATCCAGAACTTGATAGCACAAATTTTGCTAAATACACAATTATAAAGCGGTTGAAAACTCCCACCTGAGAAGTATTCTGTAGAAATCTGTCTTTATTGACGTGGATGACGTAAAAGACAGAAGAAGAATGTAGCTGACTAACAATATACAGGTAGAAGAAAAAAAAAAGTTCACATGGAATTTACAGCTGGATAACTGCAAAAGGGAGGTGACAGTGCTTTGTGGTCTCAAAATATAGCTTGTATCCAAGATTGTACATTCAGCAAGCTACTGAAGTACCAAGGTGTCTGCCACAGTGAGATGAGGAAACAGGGAAATGTCTGTGGGAATCTCTACTTCACTCTTCTTAAGAGCTCCGAAGATGTAGAAGGAACAACTAGTTGAGAGGCTTCTTCAAAATGTGCCTCTGAAGTTACTGTATAGTCATAGCTTGAAACAACTGTGAACCCTCTGGGTTGCAAGGGAGTACTCAATCCCAGTGCAGCGCTGATGGGGAGAATATCACTTGCATCTTATAGTGAGATAATGTCCTTACTAGCATCGCTATTGTAGGCTCATAAAGTTCTCTTTACTCCATCTGTACCTTTCTATGATATATTTGTTTGCTATAGACATGTTAGTCCCAATTTCATCTCAGATGCATTACCTAGCTTGTTTAGCTGTACTTTCAAAACTGGATTTGAGAAAGAGCATTCTGGTTTTCAGAATATTAGCTCACTGAGGTGTTTTTTGTTGTTGTTTGTTTGTTTGTTTAAATGGATACCAGGATAGCAGCAACCATGTGTTGTTAGTGTATGTCTGCAATGGGAACTGTAAACATTACCATGGGATGTGATATTTACAGAGATGTCCTTTAATTATTGTGTTTTTGAGAAAAATAGCACATGAAAGATTATTACATATGCCGTATGTTTATTAATTAGGCAACATATGAGCACATACGTGTGTTGCAAGTTTTTAAAAACTTTAATCCAAGAGAATTTGTTGTAGCATAGTATAATCTTGTTAAGCCTTTGGATAGAAATCAAGAGTCTTGTTGTGTGAGCTATGGTGTTGTCTTTTCTTGATTGTGTTGGTCCTTTAGAAACTAAAACATTTATGAAAATTGATAATTTTGCACAAATATTGAGGACGTAAATTTTCAGAGTCAGGATAAAACAAGAACTGCTTGCTGGCTTGGCGGAAACTAAATTGTAGCATGGCTCTCGCTTTCATTTTCAGTTAGAATTACTTGTTTGTAACAATATGTTTTTTGTCAAAAACAGATGCTCTAAGGCAAAAGAAGGGGCACACACAGGCTGTATGTTGAGTAGCAGATTGACTCGTTGGCCGTTCCTTAGGAGTCAGAGCCTACCATGCCCCCTCTTGAAGCAAACCCCAATCTAATGTTTTCATGTGCTGATGACTAGGTCCAAATTTGAGCCCAATATCAGCAACTATTTTTTCAACTATTTATGAATCATATTTGCCACTGAGTGTACTATTATTTCTTTGATTTAAGTAAGTAAAAGTAACATATTCTGAGCATCCTTCTATGATATACCTTTTTTGGGGGGGGGGATGGTTTGAGACAACATTTCTATGTGTAACAGCCTTGGCTACCCTGATTTTGTAGACCATGCTGACCTTGAACCTGCCTCTGCCTCCCAAGTGCTGGGATTAAAGGTGTGAGCCACCATGCACAGCCATGATTTATTTTGCTCTTTGTTGGCCCCTCAGATTTATGCATGTAGATGATCTAGATTGTATCATGAAGGGGAACTGTGAAAAATGTAAAACATGTAGAACCTCTCATATAGGAGCGAAGTACTAGATACTTCTGAGTAAAGCCTTCTAATTTGAGGCGTTCATGTGCTTTTCTTATACAGTATTTGCAGTATTTGATTGTAGTAGTTGAGTCAGCAGTGCTAAGATATGTTCTGGATTCAAGGTGATTTCTATGTCTCTGTTTAATAATCTTCTAATCTTAGTAAATTAGACACAATGGACACGCGAATGCTGTTATCTGTTTGCGAAAATGGATATATGTTGTATTCCATGTGTCACTGAGCCCAAACTGCTTTCTCTGTATTTGTACAGTTATGATAGTTTCGAAGAAGAATATTAAAGTGGTACCAAGTAGCTGTAAAAGCAAAGTAGTGTAGTATTAAAAGGAAGGGAAATTTTAAGAGGTTTTGTACAGTTCATTCATTATTACTAATTTATATAATATTAAAATTCAAATATTTATATCAAAATCACCTTCCATCATCATTAGATATTATCCATGCTGCCACTTTTACAAGCAGTATATAGCTACACACACACACACACACACACACACACACACACACACACATATATATATATATATCATACCTATTGCATTACAGCCTTTCATATACAATTTATGTATTGTTCTCAACCTGAGTTTTTGCCTAATCTTCTTCTTATGCTGTTAAAGAGTTTAAGAACTCTTGCTATATAAGATATTGTATTTTTTCTATATTTTAGCTCAAGAATAAAAACTTAATATGATGCGGTTTTTTTTTTCATGAAAAGCCATTTAAAGTTGTTTTGGATGCTTTCTTCTGGTCTGAAGAATTTTGTATGTGTCATCATAGTTTACTACCCTTTTCAATAATGAAGCAGTATTTCTCTGGTGAGAGACATAGAGAAGTCATAGAGGGTTGACCTATCACATGGAAGTCAAGTGGTTCAAGCCCAAGCACTATACTCAAAGATACATTTGTTACCAATGCTTTCACATGTACCTTAAAAGTTCCCTTTCTTACCTACTTAAATTAATAAGAACTAAATATTTTGGTTTAAATGTTTCCTTGATCTTGCATATATATTTAATAGTAATACTTCATCTCTCTTTTGAATTTCAACAAATGCTATTTAGCTGTGGAATGTTGCCAGTACAGTTTGTTGTAAATTGTATTGCTTATGGACCAAGGGTATGGGACCACAGATACTTTTTCTACCCCAAGAGAGCAACCAGTTTTCTCTTTTCTTTAATGAGAGATTAAATAAAAAATTCAACTATAGTGTAAAATAAGTGTAACGCAGCAAATTCTTGTGACAAAGAGCTACTGTAGTTGCTGTGTCTCTTCTCTAATCACAGTTATTCCCGATCCACTCATCCCAGGGTTTGGTCTCATATTCTCAGTATGTTATAGCATTATAATTACAAAACGGTTGAAAAAAATTAGCTGCTGAATGGATTTATGAATATTTTTGTGTATTATTTCTAAGGAATTTTAGTATGCCATAGCTTTCAGTTGATTTTTTTTATTTCCTTTTTGGAGAGCCTACTTAGTTATTTTAGAAAAATGTCATATTTCGTTCTTGATATAATGGACATTGGTATTAAAGAAAATCCTATTATTTATAGCAGTCTATCTACATAATAAAGCATTCAATCTATCTCTATTTAAGTGAAACATTCTCTTGATTCTGTGTATTATTCACAAATACCATGAAGTGATATATATGCCCGGCATTTCAATGATGGTTAGAAGCAGTGTATGTTCTGTCGGCCGGGAGCTGTCTTTTATATTTGGGTTTCCAGCACATACCATGAGAGATACTGAAATATCCGTGGCAAAAAATTCCACTTCCTTGTTTGTCTCAGTGCTGAAGCCTGACCTGACGGCTTAGCCCATGTAGTCTGAATGCTCAATTTATGTGTGGCCATGTTGTAAATACTAATGTAACTTACATGAATCATGGGTAACATATACTGCCCCTTTGTGCTGAAAAATATCATACTTTTTATGGCTGTTGCTGTGCAGCTAAGATAGTAGGAATCAAAGTCATGAAGCGGTAATTAATATCCCTCAGAAGTGAGCTGTTTTATTGGTTACATGCTAATTAAAGACTATAGCTGTCAGTGATTGAAATAAGCAGAAACCGTGTCATCATGAGTGAAAGGTCGGCGATCAGCTTGCATGCTTTCATTAAGGATGCCTCTGCCTCCCCGTCTGCCTTCCCTCACTACTCTTCACAGCACTGGGGAAAGCACAGAAGAGAATCTAACTAGAGAAGTAGGCGACATAGGCGGCATAAGCTTTCTGATCTGAAGGCAAGTTAGATGCATACTGAAAAAAAGATGAGGACTGAGCAGTCTCCTGATAAAGTTGCCTCATGTCCACAGAAACCCAGTGTGCGCTGATTCTGTGGGCAGCTGTGCCACTCTCAACTTCTTACAGCAGGATTAGTATTGGACACAGGAGAAGGTCTAGCATAGCTTGCTATGAAAAATGTGAATATTTGTCTATGAAATATATATTAAAGGCTACAGAGTAGGAAAAGACTAACTTAATCTCAAAGCATGCTTAATATATAGGAATAGTCTTCCAGAAAATGGGAAAGACGCTTCATCAGACGACAGAGTAGCGAAACATGACGCAGTTTCCTGTCTTCTACTGTAGAGAATGGAATCTTCAGGTAATTTGGCCATTAACCGTGATTTGGGGTCTGTCAGCTTTTGACCACAATTTACTTTTTACATTTTCTTCAACAATATATGCCTATCTTGTAAGTAATAGAAAGTGACTGCCAATTTATCAATAGTGTTGAAATACTGAATTTTAATTGAGTGTTTTTTGTAAAAATCATGTTAAACTGAATGAAGCAAAGTAATAGTCCTTCAAAAAATGTAAGGTCTGATAATACTATACAAGTACTAGTTCTGTCTCTATCACATATGTAACACTCATAAATGATATTTAACTGTATTTAGGAAATAATTGTTTATGAAATTATAAACCAATTATTAACTACATTCTTAAAATGTAACAGCATATAGTAAAGTGTCTCAGTTCATCAAATATAAGTTTAATTGTACAGAATTCTTTCTTTTTAATCAAATGTGGTGTATATCCATCCTTGCATGGAATCATTTAAATTGCATATTTGATAACTTCTCACTTGAATACATTAGTCAAAGACTGGAAAGGACAGTAAGTTTAAAGTGAGTGTAATTTAAGATCCATGATGCATAGAACATTCTATTCTAAGATGAGAAGTGCTATTTGATCATACTCAGTCACAGTCTTTTCCCAGCTTTTCAGAGATCACGCACCCAACTCCTGTTCCACCTAATGTCTTGCTTTGTATTCATTCATTCATTTATTTTCTTTCCTTCTTATTTATTTGGTAATCTAGCAAGTTTAACTGTGCTGCTCATATGCTCACAGTTGAGAGACCATCCACTCAAGCACAGTAGCCCTTTCAGGGGCCACACCCTTAGAGAAGTAGGTTTTCCTGCTGCTGGAGCAATCAACTGTTAGAACCTCCTCACCTGAGAGTGAGGGTTTGTGAGCTCCTCTAGTCGTGCTAGCATGTTGAGAGGCTTGATCTTTTGCAAGCCTTGCACAGACAACCACAACTGCCGTGAGTTCATGACTATGTCAATGCTGTCCTGTCCAGATGAAATTCTCAAAGAGTTCATAAGGAGATATTACATTTAAGAAAAAAAAGTAGAAATGCTAAATAATTTTGTTAGAAAATTAAAAAGATTGTCCTTGGCTGGTGCCTCACATTTGACCATGTCCCCTGGAGGGGGAGACCTGGTGTCACTCAGTGGAAGGATAGCAGGCTACCAAGAAGAGACTTGATACCCTATGAGCATATACAGGGGGAGGTAATCCCCCTCAGGAACAGTCATAGGGGAGGGGAATAAGGGGAAAATGGGAGGGAGGGAAGAATGGGAGGATACAAGGGATGGGATAACCATTGAGATGTAACTAGAATAAATTAATAAAAAAAACAAAAAAAAACAAAAAATAAATAAAATTAAAAAGAAGCAAAGGATGCATAATAATAATAAGTACCTAGAAAGTTCTGGAAATGAATATACCTGCTTTAGAGTATTCCACAGAGTCTAGAGGCAGTCTTTTGACGTTCTATCCTTGTTCATTCGCAGAAATAGCTGATCTATGAATGACCAATCCTGTGCAGAGTGGGTATGAGAACAGTGTGGTGTAACCTATTCATGACCAACTGAGTCATTTATACTTCCAAATGCGTTGCAAAGAATTAAACTAGAACTTTATCAAATGCACATTATTTTGTGTTTCAGTGGTTGGTTTTTATAAGGAAGTGAATGCCAACCACTAGTGGCCTTTGTATAAGAATAGACAATATGACCATAGTTATATTCAATTAGGAAATATGTATAAAGCCATAACTAGGAAAACATTTACTCTCATTTAGCCAACTTGCTGGAGCCACCACCGAACACAGCCTTTTTCCAACCATGTGTTTGATCTTCAAAAAATGTATTTTGCTGTCACTGTCAAGCATGGTTCAGATCAAGGCGTCTCTTTAAGCACCTGTAAAGAAGAACCTTGGACTATGTCACACTGTTTCGTCTTATAATTGTGAGTTGTGCTTGTGTGTGTGTGTGTGTGTTTGTTTTAACTGAAATCTGATAAGTTTTAATTAAGTAATAGATCGTGTCCCTTTAATTATGAGTCTTGTGGTTTCCAGGGTGTCTGCCGTGTGCATATATACTTCCCTGGTAGGGAAAATACATCCCCCATTAGTGTCATATGCACTTTACTTTTGCTTCTAAGTACAATGATCTGGTAAGTTGATGCTTCGGCCTTTGTTCAGTTTTTGTGTTATTGCGGTTATAAAAGTTTTTCAGAGACACTTGTATTTTGCCCACCTTGGGGTTTAACTGTCTATAAGAGACTGTGTCTAACTTGGACACAGTAACCACACACTTAACAAATGACTTGCCATGAGTTTGGAAACTTCTCAGTTTCCCCCCAGCCCTTTGATTAGTTTCATATCCTTACTTCCTTGAATGTGGGAGGTTTTTTTTGTTGTTGTTGTTGTTGTTGTTTTTTTAAATGAATTCTCATTTGGGACCCCATTCATTTGTTCATATAGTCAAAGGGAATTGTTTCTATTTCCAAAGCATTTCTCCCTTCTAAAATCCTGGATTAGATTAAGCAAATGTCCCCTTTATATAAATAAACTTTTTAATTAAGCAGAGTCGGTAACTATGTCAAAAACAATAAAACGGATGATTTGTCAGAAATAAACTGCAAGGCATCTGATCCTTTGAACATAATTGGAAGTTTAGTATTCAGAAACATGAATCAAAATACAGCGTGTCTGCATAAGGTTCTTGATGAGTCACAGTTTCAATAACGCCTGTGCTATCATTATTTTGGAAATGTAAACTCCACAATAAAAACTGTACATTCCTGTGTAATTTTTACCCGTGAATACTGGACAACAGGGAGTAGTGCTCTTTGTGGAGAATTTTCATAGAGTTAAAAGCTCCAGAACCAGCCAGCAATGGATTACAGTGTTGCAAATATCTTTGTGATTTCTATGCATCACTGTGATGCCCAAGAGTAGACTCTAGACTGAGGAGATATTCTTAACTGCAAAGAAAGGCTCTCAGTTATGGTCATCCTGGGAAAGAAATGATTACTAAAGCTCCATGCTTAGATAATAGACAGTTTCTATGTTGCTAGGAGTCGGGGGAGAGTGAGCTATGCACATGATGTGAGATCAGTCAGAAATTTAATGTCTGAGATTAATTTTTATCCTTATTAACACTATTATTTTATGCGGACATAACATATAGAATTTATAGAAATAATAATATGAACTATATTAATTATATTATTTTAATGACTTTATAATTTGCAAATCATCATGCCGTGCTTTATCCTCTTTATATCTGCTAATGACATTTCCAGTGCCTTGCTTCCTCAGGACGATTCTCTTAAGCTCTCTTACTCTCTGCTGTGGCTCTAAGATGCCCAGATATAATGAGCTTTAATATAAGAGAAATGGACAGAAAGAAAATAATTGCACAGAACACTTTAGAACAATTGGATTATACTTGTGGTGAAAGTCAAATTGTAGATACTAAATTTAAACAATACCAACAAACAAATCTTATGCTTTGAAGTGCTTTCTCCATTAACCAGTCTAAAAACCAGTTCATGGTCCTAGGGCAAGGGTGTCTTAGGATGGATTCTTTTCTTCACATTTTTCCTCCTCTTTTTTGCCTTCCATGACCCACAGTTAATTTTTTTTTAAGGTGGTGCTGTTAAAAGACAGTTCTTCTCTTGAGGAGGTAATCATGTGACTTTGTATTTGATTTTTTTTTTTCATCTTGGTAACTTTCCCGATTTATAAGACAATCAGTCCTGGATGTTTCCTTTCCACAAATGACTTCAGTTGAGAAAAATCAACCTGTTATGGGAATACCATTCAAAAAAATCTTTAAAGTATTTAAACTTGACTTCCAATACAGGTCTATATGAGATCTCGCTAGCCGTTAGAGGATAAAATTGCAAGGGGTAAATGATTTTATTCAATTCTGAGGGGAGGTCTATTAAAGTAGTGCATAATTTCAGAACAGTTCTCTGGAGATTAACATTTTTATGGCAAAACCAAGCCATGTAACATAACGCTAATGACACTACCATTACAAAAGGAAATTAAAGTTGGAAGAATCTGTCAAAATATTATGAACGTTGATGAATTAAAGTTTATTGCTGCATTTTTAGAATTTGCAAAGAAATGCCCCCGGGTATTTGTAGGATGGGAGTGAAATGGAAAGAGCTGTAACTGCCAGCATGTCTGTGCTTGCATTCCGCCTGCTGTCCCCACCTCATTTCTGTGGGGCTCTCCTCTTAGGCTGCCTGCTGTGACAGGAGTGCTTCTAGCTCTATAGCTTCAGGTCTTGAGGGCTTTGATAAGTTCAGATACTTGAGGACACAAGGTTTCTGCACACTGAACGTTCTTCATGCTGAAGCTCAGTGATATCACATTTGAAGCCTTTCCTTGACATGGCTGAAGAGTTTGCAGTACACAGTGAGAAATATTTCTGGTTTCCTCCTTCTTAGGGAAAGGCAGGGAAGCACTCATCTGGATTATACCTGTCTAGAGTTTACTTTTCAAATAGGATATAGGAGACTTTTATAATATTATGCAGTAAGTTCTCTTTTTCCTTAATGAGTCTGTGGACATCACTTTTTCAACCATATTAAAATCGATGCTTATTTACCTATGAAATCACAGAGAAATAGTAAATCCATTAAGAAAACCATTTGTTTTTCAAGTCACCCTGAAACTTTCCTTTTGGCATACTTGGTGTTGAGCTGAGGGCATCACCCATACTTGGCAAACACTCTACCACTTGGACTGTGCTTCAGTGTCTGAGGTAAAAATTCTTTTAGAAGCCTATTCTTGATGCTCCATGTTGATTACTGAAGGCATATTTA
This sequence comes from Acomys minous, assembly GCF_964271855.1. Classification (NCBI taxonomy): domain Eukaryota; kingdom Metazoa; phylum Chordata; class Mammalia; order Rodentia; family Muridae; genus Acomys; species Acomys minous. The sequence continues at coordinate 32,591,443 of NC_140493.1, read as the reverse complement.
TAAGTTATAATAAGCTAAATATTGAGAAGATGATTGTAGTTTATGTTTATTGAGGGTTTATGAGTTCTGTGTTGAATTTTAGGTGCATAATAAAAGCACTGCTTTTGTGACAATAACTACGTTTTTGTAGGAATCCTCCATAATTGAAGGTCACAAGCAGTGATTCTTCACTCTGGGGTACACTATGCTTATCCACTGTTAGGGGTTTTAAAATACATATTTTATGCTTTAAGGTTCATTATAGATATCAGAGTCCAATTAATTTATATATAAATTACTGGTGTTTTATAATGAGACTATAGTGGATATGAAAATTTGTAATTTAAGATTAAATGGATTCTCATGTTCAGAAGACTTGTTAATTATAGCCTAAAGCTTTTATAGATATTCAGTTATTATGAGTAAAATACAATATTATATCCGTGGACAAAGATTAAGTATGCCCTATAATGCAGAAAACCATTTCATTCTTAGGTACCCAGGCCTGATATTGCCTAAAGAAGTTTAAACATCTTTTCTGATGCAGCACAATGGGTGTACATAAGATGTGAGGAAGACATGGCTCGCTCAGTAAAATATTTGTCACACAAACATGAAGACCTTACTTTGACCAAGGACCCAGTTAAAATCACCAGGCATGGTAGTTCCTGCTTTTAATCCCAGGGCTTTGAGGTGATGATGGGAGGGAGGATCTTGGCTCCCTCGCTAGTTGAATCCATAAGCTCCAAGCCAGAGAGAGACACAAACTCAAACAACCAGGCGGATGGCGTTGATGAGGATAACACCTGAAATTATCCTGTGACCTCGACAGGCGCAAGCACACATATGCATGTGCACCCAAAACCACATAAACCCTTGCACATATAAGGCCACACACATGTGCAACTTAAAGAAAGGGTCAAAAATGTACATAAGAGAAATCAATGACACTCATTTTTCATATGAACTTCAACTTTGAACATTTCAAATACTTAGAACTCCAATCTCTGTCCTCTTTCCCCAGAACTTAAATATTACTAGGGACTAGCTGGCATGTTCCATTTAATAGCTTCTGTTGGCTAAACCAGAGTTTCCCAGATGTGTATTCTGAAACTTTATATTAAATATGTTTTAATATTGTGCTTAAGCACACGTTTTTAATTCTAGAACTATGCTGAATTGATTTTCAAAGGCATTTAGAATTTTTTCTTTAAACTCTGGAAAACATGCCTTTTGAAATACTATCCTGATTTACCAACAAAACATAACAATTAGAACATGATACATTGTAAAAAAAAATTTAAATTTCCATTTGTGCTTCTATATTCTTTGGTGGTTAAGTATTTAAAATCTCAACTCTAAAGTGAAATTGAGAAGTAATTATAAAAAGAATGTTGTTGTTACAAAGTCTATGGTGGGAGAGAATAATTACACATAGCTTTTTGATAAACAGTCTAAATTGTGCTTCAAAGGACAGATGTGGCTTTAATAATCCGAAACCTTTGCGTTTTCAGATTAAACTTCACTTGATTGCATCGCACTTGATATGTATACTTAAATCTATATGTTAAATGTTATACTTTGATATAGCACATCTTGTTTGGCTTTGTTCTTATGATCTGACAAGCTTCATTATATAATAAACTAGTTTAAATAAATCTTAAAGACATAAAAGTGTTCTTGACAGTAAGAAAAAAAAAATAAAGTACACCAGTGATATATCGGTTAGATGTTCCAGAGTAAGTCAAAGGTTTTTTTCATTCAAATCTTTGAACATGTGTTTTGAATAAAGCTGTAAGGCATTTTCCAGTAACCAGTGTTGTATTACAGAAATGAGTAAAGGAAAACAAAAGGAAAACATGTTTCAACATTTTATTCACTATTGTCACATACTGTTGCACATTTCCTTCTGGAAGTGAACGTGACATTTGTAATATAAAATTTCCAAACTTAACCTTTTACATTACATGAACATGCTTAGAATTCCATGCTGATGTGAGATAAGCGGAGATCAAGAACCGCTCAATCAATGTTGAAATGGGTTTCCAAACGCTTGAGACTAATTATATTACAAGTGTGATATGAATCATTACTGTCACTTTTGATTTTTCCAATGAATTCTACCAAGAAATAATCAGTGGTAGGCAGGATATAGAATACTTCAGTGAAGAACCTAACATTTTGTGAAGTTATAACTGATAAATAATATCATCAATTACATCAATAATTGTTAACAAATTATTGATGCATCAAAAAACCAAGAAGTTAACTTCTAAACAGGGAAACGCACATTTTACTTCTAGATTTTCCTGTTACTTTAGCTGAAAATTATTGTATTTCCAAATTCAGGAGAACAACAGAAACACATAATATATCAGGAAACCATTTGATTATTTTTCTTTTCATAATAAACAGTTGCTGGCACCAACTTCATAGAGTTGGAAGGTGGAGCATTGAGCATGTGCAGGAAATCTAAGTGTTGAACGTGCTGCAAGGCAGGAAGGAACAGTGAACACTAAGAAATAAGCTAGTAATTTTAGGGAGAGAAGCGTAATTGATTTTAGTGTTATAGCTATTTTGTATTTCTTAGAAATCTTAGGTTTTGAAAAAATGAAGACATATACTTTTTAAGCTGTTGTGAGCACAGCTTTACAGCGAAAGGAAGGTATTTCCTCTCGTGTTGAGATTAATGTTCAGTCTGGGACATTGTCTTCTGTAGAATTAGTTTATTAAATGCCTTTGGAAAACTGAGAGCCTGAAGTCGATGAACCATCTTAGCAGTCATTTCTCCTAAACCAGGGTTTTCTTGCTGATATGCCAGAAGATGGACACTCGATTTCATGCTCTGAGTGTGGTCAGCAGCTGGCAAACTCTCTCCCATCGCTCCATGGGTTCCCCAGATCTGACCTCCGAGGTTAGAAATATTTACGTGAATCCTGTCACTGTTGTGTCTAGGAATTTAGACTGAGAATTTATGACACCGTTTCACTCAGTGCTCCTCTGAGGAGAGTGAATATCTTCTGAGAAGAGCGAGCATTTTGTTTCATCCTTTTCACATTTGTCATAGTAAATGTAAAGTTTCCACACAGACTCTGCTTCCAGGGGCCTGTGTGCTGTGCGTGCATGTGAGGGAAACGGTGGCCACTGAATACCGCTCTGACGTTGGTCGGTCGTTCAAGTCTTCCATGATCCATCCCTTACCTTAATAGAGCATGTGTGTGCAGCCACTTAGAAGTGCTGCTACCTTACACGTATTTACACTCAGATGATACTCCAGTTTCCACAAAGTTTTGTTAAGGAAATATTTTTATGTGCCCCCCTCCTTCACAACAACATGAAAAGGAAAGGCCAAGTGTCCCTACCCTTAGTTATTAGGGAAGAAAGTTGAGTCTCAGAGTTTTAAAAAAAAATGAGATTTTTGGTAAAGAATCCTACATTTGGTCAATTTTTTTCTGCAACAGCAAGCTCAGTGTTTAATATGACCTTTGCCAATTCTTTCCTGCCTCTATCTTACTGCATGTGCAGTTTCTAAGATGCCAACAGAAAGTTATAATGTGCTCATGAAGGCATCAAATATATGAACAATGTCTGAACACCAGGTTGCTTGAGTTTCGCGATTAACAGCAGCAGCACTTCAGGGGTCTGTTGGCCAACATAGAGCCTTTATAACCAGAAGTCGCAGTGTTTGCTTCTTAGGTGTATGCATGTAGGTGAACGATTGTTAGAGATGATGAACATTGCCTTTTATAAAGTGTCCTTTGTGGGCCTAGACATTAACAAACACTAACACTGATTGAGACCCTGCTCTGTGGAAGACAGTCTTTCAAGTAAGACTGGGTGTACTTACAGAACTGGGTGTACTTTATCTGCGCAAGTCTGAGACAGATATGATTGTCTTTTCATCCTCATCTGTAGGTGAGAAGAGTGGATTTATGGAGGATGTTGTCCAATGGCCTAGTGTCTCCAAACAATGGCAACTACTGCATTACAATGTCCATTTCAAGACTACATATTCTTAGTCTGTTGGAATAAAGTGGCTTGAATGAGTAATAATTTGTCTCTTTCAGTAACCAGTAGATTGTCTGAGAAAAGATCTTTTCATCCTCTCTAAATACAGGAGTAGCTTGGGAAATGTCTTCTTCCAAGGGACTTACTTGTTATTACCATGTCATTGTTGAGACTCTGAGTGTGAGATCATATTTCCTCAAATAACATCATTATTCAACTCATTTACTGATGGCCATAGCATTTCTTTCTTTTGGTAAAGCAAAGGCACATGTTAGGTTTGGGATCAGTATTGTTTCTTGGAAAGGAGGAAAGGGGAAGATATTAGTAACTGGTAATCGGGAAACTTATGGTTTAATCACTAGATTTGGTTTGCTTAATTTTATTTGTGTTATTTGTTGTAGTTTATAATCTATTTTTTTTTTGTAATTTGATGTTCAAATAAGTCCCAACTTAGTTGACTTAGAGGAAATAAAATACATCAAGATCTATAATCAGCACATTAGCATTTTGTGGCCTTCAAAATGATGATTTCAAGAAAATAAAATGGGCAGGTGGTTTTAATTGTAGACTAAAACAGATGTACTATGAGATGTACCCCTTCACCTGATGTGTGTGTAAGCCTTGTACTCATAATGACACTTAGAGACAAATTTCAGAGTGACTGAGGCCCATAGAGAACAGCTTGATTAAGTTGTCTGAAGCATACAAATATTAATTGAGATGAGTGATGCCATAAAAAGATAGTTGGTTCAGGTGTTTTCCAGGTCCCAAAACCTTTATGAGGTGCATACCATGGGAAAGGAATCTTGGTGTTGCTGGGACACATACATGAAAAAGACAGTTCCACAAGGGACATCTAGTCTTCAGAGGAAAGATACTGTGGTAAACAAATAATTATAATCTGGACGATTGACTGCCTTGCAGTACAACTAATGGGCTCTTGTATATTCTACTCACCTATTGTTTATTTGTCTATCTTTCTACCTACTTAGTTATTTTTATGTCTGTTTTGTGTATCACCTCTCTACCTATATACCTACATATCCTCTGTCACCTGTCTATCCTTTATAAATATAAAGCATATGCATGTAAAACTTTTATAGAATACCTAATAAGTGCTACATATAAGATAATGATATCACATTATAGTCCCAGGCATTGCTGTGTATTTAAAGACAAAGAGGAATTTTCACCCCGAATCCGTTTTCACCCTCATTATGCTGTGTCTCTGACACTGTGCAGCCTTCCTTCAAGGTTAAGAGCTTCAAGGAAGCCTACTGGTCACTGTGGTAGCATGTAAAAATCTTGTAATTTGCTATAGCTTTTTGTCATATTTCAATTATTTATTATCTTATATGTGATATTATAGGGCATCAGCTTTAGACAAACTCATTCATGTCTCTTACTGAAAACACAAGCTTTACAATATAGATGATGGTGTAGAAGGTGTTGGCTGTGGTTTGAATTAATGAATCTTACAGAAATTGTTGTCAAGGAGATGTTAATTTTTCTCACTGCTTCTTAGGTCTTCCTTTGAATAAAAGCAAGTTGGGAATTTATAAAATCTGAGTATTTCCTTCTTCTGAGTGCCACCAGGTCTCCCCCTCCAGGGGACATGGTCAAAGTTGAGGCACCAGAGTATGTGAGAAAGTAATATCCCACTCTCCACTCTACGGTGGAGAGTGTTCTGTCCATTGTCTAGATCTGGGTAGGGGTTTAAGGTTTACCGCCTGTATTGTCCTTGGCTGGTGCCTTAGTTTGAGCGGGGTCCCTGGGCCCAAATCTGCCTATCATAATGTTCTACTTGTAGGCTTCTAGGACCTTCTGGATCCTTCTAGTTTGCCATTCTCCCATGATTCTCTCATCTAGAGTCCCACTAGAATGTCCTCCCCTCTGTCTCAGTTTCCAAGGACAGCAGGTTACCAAGAAGAGACTTGATACCCTATGAACATATACAGGGGGAGGTAATCCCCCTCAGGAACAGTCATAGGGGAGGGGAATAAGGGAAAAATGGGAGGGAGGGAAGAATGGGAGGATACAAGGGATGGGATAACCATTGAGATGTAACAAGAATAAATTAATAAAGTAAAAAAAAATAAAATCTGAGTATTATGGCCTTGGTTAAAAGTTGATATTCTTGTAAATCTCAACCCTAATTTGAAAAGGGAAAGATCTAAGTAACTAAGTCATATGAGGGACTGATTTGATTAGTCTTATGCTCAAGTGATATTGCTGTAATTTAGCAATAAAATTCTAAAATAAAATTTACATATAGTAGATATAAATATAATTAGGGATATGTTCAAAATATGAAAATAAAACTAAATATTAATCTATAATTCATGGATCATTTTTAAACTTTGAGGTTGTATATAATACATATGTGTCCACATCTTTCTCTATATTTATATCTATATCTATTTATCTATCTATCTATCTATCTATGTGTGTGTGTGTGTATGCATGTTTGTTTACACACACATGTTTGTTTGCACACATGTGTGTGTGTGTGTGTGTGCAAATGTGTGGAGGAGTATCCGTGTAATTGGTGTTTTGAGACTACGTCTCACTATGTATTATTGCTCTTCAGAACATGTTATCCTTCATCTTGAGTAATTCTTTTCTTCTACCTCCTAAGTGCTAGGTTTGCTGGTATATCCCACTCCTTTTGTTATAACTAACAAGAAACTTTAGTTTCCAGGTAATGATTTTAATCTAAAACATGGGCTTCTCACGTGTGTGTGTGTGTGTGTGTGTGTGTGTGTGTGCGCGCGCGCACATATGTGTGCATGTACACAGGTACATGTGCACAGATATGTGGTGTTTATATTTTGGATAAACTGTCTAAATTATATCCTTAAAAGGAGAATACTTTGTAATCGACAATCACATTATAAATTTAGCATCATTTGCCTGAACATCCACACCCATAACCATGAGACATTTTATTCATTTATCAACTATTTATTGAATGGAAATATCTAGTCTCGCAGTATTTCGAACTCTCGAGACATATTGGTAAGCAAGAGAATAAAATCCTCTTTTGTTCAGTACCTTCCTGGTAATTTAATATCAAACCTAAAAAAAAAATAACTCCAGTAATAAATGGGAGCAAAAGGATTTCCTGAACAAGAAATCATTGGTATTAATGAAGTTAATTTATATTTATCCGTTATACACATGTTTTTACATTGTATATCTATGTATATATCATATTAAAATATATCTGTAGGTTATTTGTCCCTCTATTAGTAATTTTCAGTTGAGTTAACAACCCCACATAGATCTGCCTATATTAATTTGTTAGACAAAGGTGTGGTGAAGGCCCTAGCCTTAGGGGCATGTGGCTAGCTTTCTTGGTCTGAATGTGATGATGTTCTACATATGAAAAAAAAACAGTCAAGGTAACACACATGATTCCATAGCATAAGTACAGTGAAATTAGTGAGAATTCTACACAACTAAACACCCGTGCACAGCTGAAGCCTTATGCTGGAATATCTACACAGAAGGTCTCAGAGTCTGTGCTCTAATAGTCTCTCAGGGACCAGAGTTGTACTATTAGGCTTCCCACCCACCTCTGTGACTCTGTGAGCTCAGTATAATGGTAAGCATTCTTGCAACCTACAATGGCCTCCCATATTTAAGACACATTCGAAATTTCTGTTGCTAGGGGGACTATCTTCTAAATGCCTCAAATCAGAACTTTAGAAACTATTTGAAACTATTAGTTTTCCAGAAAAAAAAATAATAAAACTGTCTGCAGATAGGAGCTGGTTTGATGTAGAAAACCCCCAAGTCATGTGAAGAAAAACATTTTAAAATTGGGGGTGCATACTGATTTGGACAGAAGGATGTTTTAAAGACTTGAATGCAATTTATAAAAATCAATAGCCACAAATTAATAGTGTTTCATTCCGAGTAGCATTGTAAGGCCCTGACTACCCTGGAGCTCATGGTTGAGGTCAGAAAATACAGAATTAAACATCAGAGGCCATGTTTGCCAGACCTTTATCCTGTTCTTTTAACTTTCATCATAATTGTTAAAAAGAAAAAAGTATATAGGGGACAAAATACGTTATTTAAACAAACAAATAGTGATGTAGTCATTGAAAGCTGAATTTCATGTGGCCTTCTCTCTCTCTGGAAATTTGGCATTTAATTCTTGTTTCCCTTCTGTATAATTTGTAAAATAATATAATTTTATAAAATACTTTTCCCAAGTAACCTTTTTGGTGGTACCCATAAATATAGTCAACATAGTCTTAAGCTTGTACTGAGTGAATTTTAAATGCTGTGGGGTACAATTCGCAGGTCTGTTTGAATTCATACCATATTTTAAACGTTAGGTTTCTTTTTCTAGATTGAATTTTTACATCTGCATAAAACACTTGTACGGAATATATTTTTAAAAATTCTTTAAGCCACTTTATAGTGCTCTAAAAATTTACCTATTAGGACACAGGAATATAAGTATGGAAGAAATGCTAATAACTCAAAAGTATATTTAACAAATATGGAGCCATACTGTTACTAACCTTTTATTTGCTATCAATTTCAAGTTAATCAGTCTGTTCATTGTAAGCTAATGTTTTGGACTGTAAGCTTGAATATATGTTTAAATATCCAAAATGTAAAAAGACATATTAACAAATTAAAAATTTCAGAAACTTGACTTAATGTATTAGTGCACTAGTGACAAATTTTTAAAATATTTTGAAGCCATTTAATTTATTTTATGGGAAGAATATTTTTACTTTTTTATAAATGATTTTGGATTTGATAGAAAATATGATTAATATGTGCCATAATTCGGCATTCTCTCCCTTGTGTGTTAATTTGGTGTTGTTGTTGTTGTTGTTGTTGTTGTTGTTGTTGTTGTTGTTGCTGTTGTTGTTGTTGTTCTTCTTCTTCTTCTCCTTCTTTATGTATGTGTTTCTGAGTGTGTACGGTACATGACGTGGGTACCCTTGGAGGCCAGAAAAGGGCATTGGATCCCTTGGAGGCATTTGTGAGCTTCAGGACAGGAGTGCTAGAATCAAACTCCTGCTCTAGGGAAGAACGGGGGGGGGGGGAGCCCTTAAATGCCCAGCCCTCTATCCCACCCAAGCTTGCTTCTTAAGACAGAGTCTCACTGTTTTACTCAAGCTGTCTTTTTAGCGCTTCCTTCTGCCTCAGCATCTGGAGTGACGGAATTAACCACCACATCGCACCATGTCAGGGTAACGTGCTGTTTTTCAAAATAACTTCACTATAGTTTTATCTTTGCTATCTGACACGTTGGCTTTTTTTTAATGTATGGCTTTAGAAAAATTAAAAATGTAATGGTTAAGAGAATTACGCATTTCCCTTAGACATAGCAAGATTAGACTAGCATCTCATGTCTATGTAGGTCACTAGTGAGAGTGTTATAAGAAGGCCTAAGAGCCATTGATATTATGAACGGAATTTTTTAGAAGACTTGTCACGAAGAAAGAAGAAGAAGAAGAAGAAGAAAAAGAAGAAGAAGAAGAAGAAGAAGAAGAAGAAGAAGAAGAAGAAGAAGAAGAAGGGGAAGAAGAAGAAAAGAAAAGGAAAGGAAAGAAAAGAAAAGAAAAGAAAAGAAAAGAAATATAGAATAGGTATTGAGTTTGGGTCAAAAAGTAGGCAATTTATTGTGAGATTAGTGTCTTCATTTCCCAAGAGTTCCAGAGAGTATTGGATCCAACTAGGCAAAAATGAGTTGTGGAAAGTACATCTAGTTTTGTGTTCTTGATGAAACCCAGACAGAGACTAGAAGCTGTCTCTCTGCTTCTCCAGAAAGCAACTGAGGCAGTGGCCCACAGTTTGTAGTTCTTGCAGCACTGGATTTATGCTGCGCTTATGTTTTGTGTTTCAGATTGGTTTGCAATGGTGGAAGCCATACTAAATGTGTTGTATGCTCAGAAAATAAGGCATTACTCCTCCTCTTAGTCCCATCTGATTTTTTTTAATAAGAACTCTGTTATATTTCCATCAAAGAATAACACTAATGCTCACTGGAATCAACAGCTCTTGACGCTGAGCAGGATACACACACCACTGTAGTGTGGATTGATGAATACCAACTCTCCTCGAGGCTCAGTTACCCATTTAATTCATCTCATCACTTCAGATTATTAGTGACAACAAATATATTTAAATAATTAGTGGAGAGCGTTACACTGAAAACATCCTCTTCGAGTCAGACGTCCTGAAAGAGAGTTTCAAATCCAAATGTGCCAAACACCATTTCCACAGCAGTTTCTCTGAGCAGGGCAATGGAGCGTCTATTTCAGGCACACTATAAACATTCTAAGGACACAGCCTCCTGTGACTCATTCTTTTATCTACCAGATATCTATATCCCGAGGGAATCTCAGCTTTGACTGGCCCTCTGGTTTCCTCACACACAGTCATTGCATATCAGGGTTGAAGAGGAACTTCAGAGTCATATGAATTCATCATATCCTGCCAAATTCCCCTTCCGCCGTGCCCCTCCTTTCAGCCATCTCATTGCTTCTGCCTAGTCATCCTCCAGGACTTTCCCAGAGGGCTGTGATTTTTTTTTTTTTTTTTTTTTTTACTTCCTCAACTCATATTCTCTAACCATCAGCTCGCATGCCCGACACACAAACAAAATATCTAACTCCAACACGGTGATTGTTGACCTTGTTTTAAGAATCAGTACCAAGGCCGGCAAAACATGACTACCAGAAGCATATACACTGCCACACATGATAACTTGAGTTCTGACCTCTGCAATCCAGTGTAGAGGAAGGAGTGAACCCACGCCCTTGAGCTGTCCTCTGACCTTCACAGTGTCATGTAGGAACAGTCACAAATGCACACACAATAAATAAGTAGAGTGTAGTACGCTGTTTTATATCAACAACAGCTCTCCTCTATAACCTGTTTTATCTTGTTAAACTGAGAATCTTGTTCGTGATTGAATAACAAGTCCAAATCCTTGCCCCAGATAGTGATATCCATTATCTATTCCACGCACGCTTATTTGTTTATAACTACAGACTAATTTGCAAAGGTAGACTTGTAAAGTATCTTCTTGGGTGTGGATTCAGATGAAGGTGAAATGAGAGGGTTTCACAAGGTGAAGGGAGGGGGAAGTAGTCAGAATATATTAAATGACAACCCATTATCAATGTAAGAAAAATAAGATTTTTAAACAGTTTTTTTTCATGAATGTTATGTGATTTTTACATCAGAGTGTCCAGATCTATCTATGTTATAGCATGAATAAAAATTCCCTTTCTGTTTAAAAGGTGAATAAATGTATGGCATGCATGCAGTAATTTGCTCATCCATTCATCTGTAGAAAGAGAAGCATTTAGTTACTTAATCGGCTTGAATAAATACTTTTCTCTTCTAGAAGTCTATCTTTTCCCAGAGTATATCTTTTCTTATTTTTTAGAAATATCTTAGGCATTTTTATTTGCTTTTGCCTAAATATTATGAGTATTATTCTAGACAACTTTTGCTGTGCAAATCTTAGGATGATTTTACCAAGTAGTTTACTTTAGACGAGATGTTAAATTCACTCCATTTCTAAAATATATTAAGTGTTACCTAACCTTTTAAACCCTTTATTATTCTTCAATTGAGTGCTTTAGATAGAGTATATAATAGTGTATCTAAAAAAGTTATCTGCAGAAAGTTAATATCTTATGGCTCAATTAAATATTTAGCATGTCCTTTTTTTTTCATCAGAACAAGAATCTAGAAACAAAAAGCAATGTCTAGTCTACACAGTCAAGAAATACATAGGCTAAAATTCTAAACCCAAAGGGTAGAGAACTAGAAATCTTCAGTATCAACAAGGGTATTATGTATGTACCAAAGTTCACCATAGCGTACTAGTTTTTAAACCTGGAAGATTTGTAATTATTTATTAAAAATACTTTCTATTTAATATGATATGTACAGCATATATTCCTCTTTCAGAGAGAAGCCATGTGGGGTACTGAGACTTCTCTCATCAGACCACTACAAGAGTTTTGTTTATACTAAGCTATAAACCTCGGATGCCCATGTGATGCTTTAAAAAAAAAAAAAAGAAACATTTTTTCCTAGTTTTACTAATTAGCAATATATAGAAATAAAACAGATCAACTTGGAATTAGCATGTACTTATAAACTGTAGCTTCCGATAGATATTGAAGTACATGCTAGACTCAGTATATGAAAACCATGTACAACCTTTTGCTACTAAATGGCAACATCCAAGGCAATGTGGATGAAGTGTCTTACAGATGTTCTATCAGACATCCTATATGGAATCAAGTCCCAGTATAGCCAGCGCCGTGTCCTGAGACCTTACAATTATTTAGCTCTTTTCTGCCAAGAGTCCGCTGATTTACTTCTAGTAAGCTGTAAGGATCCCTTTTGTAGTGCAAGTGCACACCAGTGGTTATGTTTCATTAACTCAGAAATGAATTCCCAAGTCCTATGAAAGAGGCGGTCATTCATGTTTAATTTTGACAAAATTTTATAGTTTTTATAAAGAAAATCAGGGCTGGTGATCTGATTTTGATCCCTGGGATCTACATGTTAGAAAAAGAAAAAGTACTCCTGGGTCGGGCGTGGTGGCACATGCCTTTAATCCTAGCACTTGGGAGGCAAAGGCAAGTGGATCGCTGTGAGTTTGAGGCCAGCCTGGTCTACAAAGCGAGTCCAGGATAGCCAAGGCTACACAGAGAAACCCTGTCTTGAAAAACAAAACAAAAAAACAAAAAAAAAAAAAAGAAAGAAAGAAAGAAAGAAAAAGTACTCCTGAAAGTACTCCTCTGACATTCACACATGAGGCAATGCCTGTGCACACTAACACACATACTTGAATCTAATAAATTAAAAGAAAAACAAAACCTACAGAACATCTGAAAATGTAAAGTTCACAGAGACCATATCACTCTCATCTCTACAAATCATTCTGTTAGGACTATAGAGAAGGTATATATGTGTATATTATAATAAACTTCAAATTATATGCCCTCCAGGTGATAACTAAAAGTTTAGAGTGATATCATGTAGATTTTCATTATATATTTATATGTATTCATTATATACATTCATTTATATATATTCATTATATATATATATTACATAAAGAATGTAATACAAGATCTTTTTATGTCATTTGATACTTAGAACACTTCCTTGAAAAGGTCTACCAATCCAGGCATGCTGGCACATTCCTTTGATCACAACTGTCCAATCTTTCAAGGCCAATTTGGTACACACTGAATTTCAAGCCAGCAGAGATTACATAATGAGACTATGTTTTCTTTCTTTCTTTTTCTCTTTCTTTTTTATTTTTCATTCTTCCCCTCCTCCTGTTTCACCTTTTCCTTTCATTATTCAACAGTTCCGATAATTCTGAAAATTTAATGATTATATTGCACCACTAAATGAAAATTAGCTTGTGACACTACCCCATAAATAGAAGAAATGAGAAGTGTTTTTGCAAGATTTACCAATAAATCATTCCATCAAAATCATTGGAAGCAATATTGTTGTTGACTATATCACTGAGATTAATCAAATGTCTTTGGTTCTGAGGAGAATATTGAATAATAGAGCATGTTATCATTGCAATAGTGTGAATCCTGATGAAAGAACTGGTAGTTCAAATTCTCTTGTCAAATTAAATATGTCAAAACAACTTATACACAGTAGAGCTTATTTTTCCTAAAATGCCCAAAGCTTGAGAATCTTAAAAAGCAAACAGTCACATCATAAAAAATACAGTAGTACAATCAGAAAAATTTAAAACCTTCCTTGGAAATTATTTGAATTTTCTTAGGCAAGCCTATTTGAATGACTGTATCCAAGGTGATATTCAAAATATTGAGTAGCCAGCATGGCAGATGCTGACAAGCCCCAGCACGACATGGGGTATAATGCTCCTATACCCTTCACAAGAGTCCACGTGCTATTGCTAAGATCTTGGGCATGGAGAGTGTTAAGAGTTGGTAATCAAGCCTAGCCTGGGTGTGTGTGCCTGTAATCTCAGAATTCAGAAACCCAAAAAAGTGAAAATTACAATTCTGGGCCAGACTAAGTTGTACAGTGTGAGGTAAGCTTGAGCCACACAACAAGCCTTTCACAAAACAAAGCAAAGCACTGTGTATGTTGATCCCCAACACTTCAAAGTTTCCAAAGATGTTGTCCATAGGACTTGCCTAGAAGTGAATGCAAGCATTTATTTTACAAGAATAACCCAACTGATGGGAATAAACAGAGTTATAGAAAACCCTAAGAAGGATGGCCTGTTTCGGCTTAACTTGGGCAGTATAAAAAAATGAATGAATTTCCTTATAGGTGAAATTCTTCAATAATAAATAAATCATTATATTAAAAACTCAAAGGTTTTTCAACCAAAGATAGCAAATATTTCAACTTATTTCATACCAAATACACGTACCCTTATTTTTTAAAGCTGGCCCTAGTGGTCATAGGTCATTATCTTATCAGATTTGGGTACCTTAGAAGTTCTCAGGTTTTGTCATTCACATTGCAGAAGATGCAGGACTTTTGATGGGTGCTTTGAAAACAACTCCCATTTGATTGTATCTCTTCCTAGGATGGTAAGCTAACAGTGTGACTCACATTTTAATGAGCTTTTTTGTTTTCTCTATTTTTTTTAATATAAGACTTAGGATAAGTTATGTGAAGACAGATGTAGAACATTGAGATATCTGCACTTGTACAAACACACACACACACACACACATACATACACACACACACACACACACACACACACACACACACTTTCACACACAGATGTAGATACTGACATTTAGCAAAAGTTAAAATAAGTTCAGATCAGAATTGTGGAGAGATGTCATAATTGTGTGTGTGTGTGTGTGTGTGTGTGTGTGTGTGTGTGTGTGTGTGTTGCCAGTTAACACTGGACTGATACGATGATCCAACTCTCAGTCTAGGACAGGGATTCCACATAGAGTCACATAATTTCCAATATTATTATCCAAATATTGACCATGCTTCTTGGTTTGGTTTCGCTCGGGCTTGTTAAATATCAATTTCCATACTGATATACCAAAGAGAGTTATTAATGGTGATTCAGATTTTTCTATGTCAGGTTCTTAAAATGATTCAGGTAAAAGATGCATCAATTCCCTCAATTTGAACTGAAGTTATACATTGACCTGTTGCCTTGGAAGCAGCGCCAGTGTCATCTCATTTATAAAAGGCATGTCAGTTGATTGCTTGATTTTACAAGCATCTGATTTTACCTGAGCACCCCCTGGTTGTGATGTGGACATTTCTTTATATTTCAGCCTATGGTAAACAAAAAAACAAAAAAACAAAACAAACAAGCAAACAAACAAACAAACAAAACAAAGCTTGCCTCACACCACACAGGAAAAAAAAGCAGTTTGAAAGTTATCACATCAAAGGGAGAAATACCATGGTCTGCAGACTGTCTTTAGATCTCTCTGAATAAATCAATTAAGGTACAGGCTTAATTTGACATATCATTTCTTCCAAAAGAGACCTTCCCTCCCCAATTTCCTCCTCAGAAATGTAAATATGTAATATATAATTTTTTTTCTGTTTGGTGAAAAGATACCGGTAAAATGATAACATCTGGCTGGAGGAAAGAGCTGCCAGCTAAGGAATGGTTTCCTCTCTGTGGCTCTAACCAGCCCCTGATGCTGTGCAGATGTGCAGCCAGGCCTGACTGTAAAAGTTATAAACATTGTCATAACATTGTTCGACTTCTCTAGTATTTCCTGTCTTCTGCTTAGCACTTTATTACTAAGTCTGGCCAGCTGCCAAGTGAAATGCAGGGAGTTAGGGCCTCTGGCTTGAAATTTAAAACAAGTCTAGAATTCATTGGGTTTAATTTGATATGCGAACTCTGATAACTCACACTTGTTAAAATAAAGCTGCTTACCATTCAAGTTAGATTTACACAGCTTTGAGAGAACACGGGAGAAGAAGGGGAAAACACATTTTTCAGAACTTTCCCGTTGGCTTTTAGCGCTGGATTTTTCGGGCTGGGGTGGGGGGAGGGGGAGCGATTCTGAGTGGAGCAGCTGATTTCGAAGCTGGACAGCTTACAGCAAACTTGTGTTCATTTCCTGTATTAGATGCAGTTCCCTGGGCAGAGAATGGGCCTTTCTTTCAACACTTCTGAGCACGTTCTTTCTCTTGGCTCATTTTCAGATTAGGAAGGCCACATGAGGCTCATTGCCTATACATCATAACAAAATGGTGAGGTGAAAACAAACGAAGGATACACTAGCAAGACTGCGCTCTGCAGAGGGTGTCTTGTGCCCTGCTTGAACAGAACACCATTGAAGCGCCAGTATGAAGACATGTTAACCCAATTTTCCCTGTAATGTATACATGATTGATTGGCAATTTTTGGACCACAGGCTGTGGTTAGGATTACATCAATCAGGAAGCAGTAACTCTTGAGAGACCTCCCTTAAACGATCTAGTGTTTATTGGTGAAAGTGCTTGCAGTGTGCGCTGTCTTTCTTTCATGTGTCCGTCGGTTCCACTCCTGTTTGAGATGAGATACATGCGTGATGCCGAGGTTCTTCCTCTTATCTCGCCCACTCATTTCAAAATGTACGATGATACAAATAGCACAAAGGATATTGAAGGTCTGATTTTAAAAAATAGAGTTGTTGAATGAACAAAAAATGAGGAGTGGATGGGGCTGCATTTGTAGGGACAGAGTTTAATTCCGTGCTGTACACAAGGAGGACAATCGCTTGTTTTAGTTAACAATATGTGACACATTTATCTATGGGGCATCACTCAGATATACAGAGCACTGTGAAGGCAAAAATGTCTGTTAACATCATATATGCATTTCTGGGTTGAAGGAGGTACTGGGAATCAACTAAGAGCCTTGCTCATGCTGAACAGGCACACAAACAGCAAGCTTCAGCCTTCACCCAATACACAGATTTTAAGTCAGTATGTAATTATATTACATTACACCCTGTATTCCTTACAAACAAAAAATGACGATATGGAAATAAGCTAGGGGGTGAATTTGCTGAACCTGAGGCGCTGTGGACTCTCCACGCTGTCTCACTCACGCACACTCTCAGGCTGACAGGAAGCATTTCATCTGTCACGTGCAGTCAGACTCCTGGTTGGTGTCTTTGTTATTCTGTGGGTTTTCACTACAGCCTTGAGCGTGCATAACTGCCGCGTTCCCAAGAGGATGTGTTATGGATCTATGAAATTTTTGTAAGGTGTGAACACTAAAAAGCTGTCCCAAGGCTCTGCTGTTAATTTGTTTTTATTGAAGGAAAGGAAAGAATGGGGCACATGTGTGCACAGCCCTTCCTACTGCTCTGTTTTCTCATGTGTATGTGCTGCACAGAGACGCACAGGCGGCGTGGAAGTTACAGTTCGTAAGTCTAGAGAAGAGAGAAGCTCTGGCCGGACATCTTCCCAGGTCACTGGACTCTGAAGTTGTAAAAATGACTAGAGGCCCAGGTCCTGCTACTTTCAGTTCAGGATTAAAGCATGACAAAAGAAAACAAGAGGCACAGCATTAGTGATTTTTGCTCAAGTGTCCCTCACAAAACCATTGGCCCTTACTTGTATGATCTAGCTTTTGGCAGTGGAATGTGAGGCATCCGGGAGTTAAATGCTGTGAAGAATGAAAAGCATGCTCAAAGCATTCGCCGAAGATGGTAGGGCAGGGCCTGTGCCATCCCGAGCAGAGCAGCTCCTGTGGATGCAGCGGATTCTGAATACTTAGCGTCTAATATCATCCAGTTTGGGATTCACTTTCTTGGTCCACATCCCCAACAGAACAGATGTTTCCAAAGCTCCATGGGGCAGGGGGTGAGAAGAGATTTCAAAATTCACCCACTGCGTGTATAATCAGGTTTCCGAGAGACATTTTTGTCTTCATATGTTTCAGAAGTCTCCATTACACAGAGCTGGTGGCTTAGCCCAGGACCCGCCTGAAGATGCCACATCACTTTCGTCTATACACTTGTTTGCTTTTTCATGCAAGCAATGGCATCTTCGTGTGTGTGTGTGTGTGTGTGTGTGTGTGTGTGTGTGTTGTTGTTGTTGTTGTTGTTGTTGTTGTTGCTGTTGTTTTCCTCAAGCCACATATTCCTTTAGGCATCTCAGAGAAAAGGCAATATGGATTTAACAGAGTTACATATGAAGCTCAAAATATTTCCTGTTATTTGGTAATGTGACTAGCCACTATGTCACTGGCCCGAAAAAAGTTTGATTGGAAGTCATGCCTTTATTGAACTATTGAAGTTATACAGCTAGCTAGTGTTTAAACAGGTGAAGATCAACAAAAAAACTCACCTAATTCTATATTCCTCTGCTCTGGCCAAATGTTTCAAGAGGAAAAATGTGACAAAGGAGGCAGACACGAAATCCGGAAATCCTGGTGTGGAGCCAAAAGACCTCTAGCATGTTAGTGGAGTAGTAAGAAAGCAGCTCTCTGCTGTCAGAGTCAACATTCCTCAGACAGTTGCAGAAGCTCTGAAGCCAGTGGATTTGTTTGCAATGAGAGATTTGTCGTGGATTTTTAAGGAGGCCCCTGTGTGTGTGCCATGCTTCGTAAATATTGGCCTTCAGGGTATTTTTCAGTCACACTGAACGGACTGTTAGTTTCCCCAAACTACAAAGTGCAAAAAATCTATTTCCCTCAGTCCGTGGCCACTGGGATTGCATCATAGGATCTTTGTGAAAGAACAACAATAACAACAACAAAAAAAGTTAGCTAAAGCCTCTTCATAGAACTAGAAAAGTGATAAGGAGAAATAATTATATTAATATACCTGTGATTATATATAAACAAGTAAGCCTAAAAAGGGGTCTATGGAATTAGCTAATCATTAAATTATTAAACTAAACTAAAACATTTGATTTCTTTAAAAAGAAATAATCATATAATTATGACTTAAGTGATCAAATAATTGCACTCTCCAATAGTATAATAAATTCTATTTAAATTCTATTTAAATTTTCTCAAATTTATTATTGCAACGTTATTAGGAAAATAGGTTATATGTGCTCACGCTTTCCAAAATAAGAATTTCAGTTTTGTCCCGAGTTATGTCTTTTGTTTTTATAGTCCAAGCTGGTTCTCCTGTAGCAAATGACTGTACAGTGATAGTTGTGTAACAACTGATAACCTAAAAGTGGTTTGGTGTATTTTAATTAGCATTTAAAGCTCATGTTAGGAGATGTCCAACGATGACCTGACATTTGACCCAGTAGACAGACTTTAAAGACACTTCTTAACTATGTTGAGAGTAAATTAATTGTAGGATCTGGCTGTGAAAAGTTTTTTTTTTATTATCACTGCTTCATGGTAAAGAAGCCCTGATTAGTGTGTTTCTTAAACTTTCTGATTTCTTTAGGAGAACAGTTAAAAATCCTACAGGCATCACTTGAAATGTATGACCTGATCTCAAAAGGTAGGGTAATGGGGCTGTGAGAGAAGCATTTCACTTGTGTCGGACCTACAGACTCCCACCTGAGCGTGCAGTTTCAAAATGTTGGCCTACACTATCTACCAAAAGCTTAGAGAAGGCAGAGTAAGAGGCAGGAGAGTACTTCCCCATATGTTGGCCATTTGGCTGTCAGCACTTGTTGTGACAGAAAAGAAAAGGAGTCTTGAGTGACTGCTAGTCTGTCTTAAAGTATGGTAATGGGGCTAATTAGGAGAGATGAGAGCTGAAGTGCACTGGGGAAGGGCAATTATCCCTATAGCTTTCGTGCTGTGCTGTATCTTTCTCAGGTCCCTCTTTTGTCATTCCGCAAGCATCAGCAGAATAACGAGACCCTTCTAACGCAACCCGAGTGACGTTTGGTGGAGAAATACAGTGGACACTAGCAGAATTCCCTTTACCTGCCTTCTCTTTGGACTCTCCCTAAACAAGGATCTGGCATATGGCCGAGGCAGTGTTTACTGGTATTGTTCAGCCTACATGAATGAAAATTAATTGTGCTTTATTATGACGAGCCCATATATCTTCTTTTGGTAAATGAGCAGCATTTTGTGTGGTTCTTTCATGTTAGGCATCATGGCAAGGCAGTAATTTAGCATACTTGAAAGGAAAAGACATCAGAAGGCCTGCAAGGCAAGCATAAAATGCATTCTCTTTTATGTGATTTAGAAAGTTGAGACATTTTAGTTTCTGTTTTCAAAGGTTTAGTACATTTTAACTTTGACAATAATTATGAAAGTAAACAGCAGGTCTCAGATCTCTGTACATTGATTTCATAGTAGGTGACACTGAACATAAGTCTCTTTTTTTCTGGATATTTAATCAGAAAAGTTAACAGCAAAATAACATATGTTTGTTTGAAAAATCTGAATTGTTTTTGAATGGTGCTGACATTTCTTCTGATACATGTAGGACATGATGTATAAAAACACCAAACTTTCTGTAGAATAATTTTAATTTTGACCTAAAAATGTAGAAATATTTCATATTCAAACAAAAGTTAAACTAGCCTAGTTTGTGTCACTAAGGAACTCCACATGGGTCTAATTAACAAATGTTTGTGTTCATCTTTACACCTGAGCATAAAGTTCTATTGTTTTGTGTATTTAATTATAATTTTACTTTCAGCTGTCTTATATTCAGAAGTTTATTGTGTTGTTGGGGGTTTTAAAAGGTATGAATGAAGTTAATGAAAAACTCAAATAAACCAAGTAAAACATATGAGGCAGAAAATCCCTCCAAGCTGCTAACACGGGGCTAAACTATCAACCATGTCCAGTAGCTAACTAGAAAAACTTCATTTTGCGTTATGTTCCTGTGGCAAGCTAAGATTCCTGAAAACAAATAGGGGCAAAGATGCTATTGATTGGTTTGGTGAAGAATTTGCAGCTTGACCTAGAAATTCAGAGTCCTGCTGAAACTAAGAGGTTAGAAATTGTTCTCACCCCTGTCCAGGCAGAGTAACTTTTGAATAAAAACAAGGCTACCTATATCTCAAAACCAATGAATCAGAATTTATTTTTGGTAGGGCAAGACGAAACCACATTTTAAAAACATATTCCTGGTGGTGATTCTAATGAGGATAGTATATGAATCACTTGTTGAGAAACACTATTATGGATGACGAAATATGCCTAGCCAAATATCATATCAGAGTAATGCTGGGTTTTAAAAGAGGGCCAACCTAAGAGCAAAAATATAAACTAAATTTCCGCCTTAACAGGCCAATAAAGCTGAAGTTTGAATTGTAAACCTCAGAAAGTAGATGCACTTAGGCTGAACTGAACAAAATTCAGCCAGATACCTCCTGATGTATACTTTTTTTTTTTTTTACTGTATTTTCTAATTTTGTTACTGGTTCATGGTTGTCTTCAAGAAACTCTTCGGCCAAGCATAGGAAGCACCGGGGCTAGATAAGATGGGGCTCAGGTGAGAATGATGGCAAGAGATGAGTGATGAGCAAGTGCTGCAAGCGCTGTAAGAGCAGAGAATCCGGGCTTTTCACAGGAGGGAAAACAAACAGTTTTCCATATTCCCCACGGAAACAGCCTGCCCCTCAGGCCCAGGATGCTCTCCTCATTGTTTTTGAAACAGAAACTAATCTCTTAACAACTGGACAAGGTCCTGCAGGTGGATGCAGGTGATTGGAAACAGCTGCTACAGGTGAAAATGGGTACATATGAATACAGTATTTTTGTTGTTGTTGTGTTTTTTTTTTTTTTTTTTTTTTGGCCAGATAGGAAAGGAAATGTTTCCCTGTGGCAGAAGCTGAGTACTAAATGTACAGGGGTAATTTATACACAGCACATTCCTTTTTAGTTGAATGATGTTTCTCAAATATCTTGAAAACAATTGTTGGAGCATTTTAAATATTCCTCTGAAATACATCCTTACATTCCTAATGACCTGGATAAGGAAAAACTCTGCCAAGTAAAAGCCAACTAACTATAGATGCGCTAACATCTGTTTTGCAAGCAAAGATGGAGTGTTTCACTAGATTTATTCACAAACAGAATTTAACTGTTTTTAAATGTTTGAAAGAATAAAATTTTTTTCAGGAAAATAATTGAATTTACTTATTAGCAAACATCATGATGAATAGAGCCACCATCTATTTATACTTTCTAAGTATATCCACATATAAAATTTTGGCTAATAGCTTTATATTTTGTTATGGCCCTGCAACTGAGATTTACAAATGTTACCTACATGCTGATACTGCAGAAATATTTTTCATTATGTTCTCCTAGTTACATAGTCTTCCCTCTAGCCTTTCATTAAACAATATTTGGAGGAAAATTACCTGAGATTTAGTGGCTGTGTTCCCTTTTTTTAAGTTTTTAATTGAGGTATTGACTTTTTCCTCAATGAACAATAATTTGATCATCAATTTAATGGCATCTTTATCTGTTTGCTGCAGTTAGTTTGAAATTGTGTAATGATGTAACACATACCCATTTCTTTTCATTCTTTTGCCTGTCCTCTTCATTTTCGAGAAGTAAACTGAGTGTCCTTTAGTTTCAACACATCTGGGGCAACTTAAAGACGTCTAGACAAAAAGGCAATTGATAAAACTAAGAAGGTTTCAGTCTGACTCATGGAAGAGTGATTTTTGGGAGATCTTAGAGGAAAGCACAAGCAGGAAGAAGAGCTACGACGTTAAGTATTTGGTGACACGGGCATGGACTGTGTGGTAGAAATAGGGAAAGTTACTCAAGGGCTTCCTGTGAAACCGTCCTGGGGAAAAAATTTTTTTTACCATGCTGATCTTCACACAGTCTGGACTCATGAGCTGGGCTCAGAACCTTGCACCAGTCTCAGTCACGGACAATACACGAAGGGCGTGAGCTAGAGTTATACACGCCCTGCCAGAGAAGTGATTGGAGTGAACGAATTGGAGAAATTAAGGGAACGGCAAGAGGCAAGCCAAGCCGGAGGGCTCTAGGTTGAGAGAACATTCTGAAGGTAAAAAGATGTTTGGGTTGGTCCACTAAGTAGTAAAAAGATGAAGGTTGGGAAGAAGAAAATGATGTGATTGTCCTCATACATTTAACCTAGACGTGGCTCAGAGGAATAGAATGCCAAGATCCAAGAGCAGAAGCCAATCCTAAGGAAATAAAAACATTGGTCCTAAGAAGACTGCAGGCTTGAGTAACTGATTGGGCATGGTTGGGGAAGTCCTTTAAGCTCTTGCCAGTTTCAGGGCACTGAGGCCAGAGTGAATGAGGAAAGAAACCAGTTGTGGGTAAAAGATGGTGTTCTTTAGCTGGTGCCTTTGTCTTGGGATGGCAAGGCATCTGTCGTCAGTTGAATACTTCAGTGCTGCGGGTTTGAAGGCATTTTAGGAAATGAAAGAAAAAAAATGTAAAATATGTTTTCTGGTTTTTGTTTTTGTATAAACTGGCAGTTGGCTAAGGATATAGCTGCTATCACTGTTGAAAGAGAAACTGTGAAAAGAGCAAGAAATACTAAGACAAACAAACAAATGAAAAAGGGGAAGAAGGATGTATAGAAGGAACATAGGTACCCTCAAACAGGAAATATCAATAATGGGAAGGCTTTACGTTTGCCCTAAGTAGAGAGTGGGGAGATCTTTGGTGGTTCGACTTGTTTTCACCCATTCTGCATTCAGAAAGTTTACTCAACACATACTCTAAAAGAGCATACCATGTTGGGCCTTAGGCATTCTGATAAGCAGTCACTTTGTCACCAAAAGGCATAAAAGCTGTCCCCTTAATTGATGAGCAGTGGCCCCTGTGAATGATGGAATGTAGCACTGGATGTCAAACTAAGGTCCACAAAAACGAGAGTGAGAATTTTGCTGTTGCCTATATAAGGCAAGCTTTAAACAGTTGAAGGAAAGGGAGGTCTATGGCCAAGAACAATACTGAAGACATTGTGAGTCTGTGTTAAAAGAAAAAAAATTAAAACCAATAAAGTATTTGCTGACATATTGGGCACAGGGAATCTTGCAGTCACCACCCACATGGTGGTACCGGGGCAGCTAGGGAAGGGTTTAAGGTTGCTGAGTTTGAGCCAGAGGTCTGAAATAAGAAATCCAGCAACTGACATCTATTGATGACTTAACACTATCCAAACACTGAGTTAAATCATGTGCTCCTCCTACCAACGTAAACGTAGCAACCACGATCCACATTTTCAGATGAAGTAATTGTGTTGGAGGCAACTGAGGCAGTTTAGCCTAGTTCACTTACACAAGTGAACTGGCATCGGTAGCCAGGATTGAACCCAGGCCCTTGGGCTCTAGGAGCTCTAAGTCACCACAGCTGTGCAGACAGAAGAGGCCTAGGCTAATGAGTATCAAAGGACCTGAAAATCATGGTGGTACAATTCAGTGTGGATGAGATCCAAGCAGGTCGTGTAAATGTCAAGTTTAAGATGTCTATGATATGGCAAGTTTCTCACCTGAAAAGGATGGCCAGCTACTTCACCGAAGTTTCACTTCGAAAAGGAACGTGGCAATACCAGATTGTACAGCTAATGCCAAAAAAAAAGCATGGAGTTTTATGTGAGATTACCTCATGTTTCCAGTGTTGACAAGTAGTTTTTACTTTCTTTGCTATGTAGTCCATGTGCCCTACACACAAACACAAACACACACACACACACACACACACACACATACACCCACCACATGCACATGCACACACAAGCATGCACACACAAGCATGCACACTTCTATATACAAAGCCTGCTGCTTTGTTCTCGGTTCTGGCCTGTGTTTCTCAGTAGGAAGTTACAATTTACAATAAGAAAGACATTATCCTTTATGTATTTTGCAGCTATACGAGTGAGTTCTTCCATTTTCTTCTACCGTGGACAAAATCAGGGGATTTTCAGATGTGGTATAAATCTCTTTATAGTTTCTGTTTTTAAGTGAAATGTGAAACTTATGTCTTAAATTTTCTCCTAATTTTTTTTGCAATATAAAGTTAGATGTGTGGTTTTTTTATTTTCCTTCTGAAAATCAATTGGGAAAATCTTGGTTTCCACCTACAGTGTGTCATCGAGTCAGAAGAACTGTTTACATAATAGCATTGAGGCTAAAGTTGACATCTGAAGCCAGTCTCCATGTGTTTTCAAACAGCACATGCCCTGTATCATGCAGACTAAATAATAAGCTTCACTGCTATCATTTCTACCCAGGAAAGTTAAAATATTAGTGAAGTGGTGGCTCCATTTGTTGGCATGGTGAACCTCAGTATTTGTAAAGAAGTTTTAAAATAATAAAAAAAACTATAAAGTTGGACTAGTGCTGAAAGAAAAAAATAACATCAAAAACTTGTGGATGAAAGCCACGGAATACTATCCACCTAACACACACATGGCCACATACACACGCTTACAGAGGGACTAGAGAGGTATATATATGTCTGGGAGGCCTATCTTCATAGAATAAAGCCAGGCTCACCAAAAAAAAAAAAAAAAAAAAAAAAAAAAAGGAACAGGGATAATGAGGCCATTTTTCATTATTTTTCCCAGTGGATTTTAAAATAGTTACCTCATAAAATAAATAGTTTAAATTTCCACATTACTTTTTGCCTTTAATCTATGCCTCTGTTGCACATAAATGAATGGAGATGCCTGTGCTCTCCGTGCTAAGACAGCATGTTAGAGCATACTGAGATTGATGCCGGGGAGGGGGAGGGGTACGGAAAGGAATCTACAGGCCCAATTATTTTTATGTTCTTTGCTCAATTAGATGCTGCTCTGCAGAGTCGTGCCTTCCCAGGCATGGGTTTCTGAAACATGAACAGAGCCTGAACAGGAATGTTTCAAATCTACACAGGGGCTGACCAAGGCCAGAAATATACTTTTTTGGATGTGACACACTCTGCTAAATGCAAGCTGCTTTTGAGTTGAGCATCAGCAGGGCCAGCTAAGGCGTTAAGCAGCAACGATGAGCTTTTGTGAAACTAGAAGCTCATGTGCTGACGTAAGAGATCATTTATGGCCCTCATTTAGGGACCACCTGAATTAACTCAGCTCTCGCCCCCATAAACAGAAAGAGTCCACCTTGCTGAAGGTCTAATTACAGCTCTCAATGTTCAGTGAGTTTACAGCTTCAAACATCTGAGTGAGTCTGCATCTTGAAAGCCATGCGAAGTTAGAGAGCCAGCCTAATTAAAACAAATCTTGGATAAACCACTTCACGGAGATAGGAGTTTGATGGTTCGGTATATCAAAAATTGTTAGCAGATGTTGTTCAGAGGCCTTAGCAGTTCAAAGATCATGAGGGTTTTCTTTCTTGTCTTTTTTTTTTTCTCCTTTTTTTTTTAACAAAGCAATAATATTCTAATTGAAGTTGTCAGCAGGAGTGAGAGTAATATGCCTGTATTTGATTAAATAATAGTTTATTTAACATTCGGTGTGGACCAAAATTGGCCAAGAGCAGTCAGAAAACGTTTTAGCCAGAAGACTGAAAAAGAAAACAGCAAATCGACAGTGCCATCTCACTGACTCCAGGCACTGTGGCTTGATAATGTCAGTTTTTATCTTACAAACCATTCTTTTACTTGTCTTACTGTATGGACAGGACGATTTAACACTTTTCTACTTTAATTTATTTTATATTTACCTAAAAAGGAAGGGCAGTGACACAAACACATCGCGAGACTTATTGCCGGAACTTTGGAAAGGAAAGCCCCATGCCTTTTTTCCATTATACAAATGTAAACATCTATATTTTTAGGGGCTGTGTGTTTTATGCAAGCTGCTGTCCCGACTCTCCTCGGGATGTGAAGGTTTAGCTGCATAAAACAGAAGAATGTTAAGACTAGCATGGCCCTGTTACAACTTACAGGCACCTTTTCCTGATTACAGGATAGCTGCACGTAACTACTTCCTTCCCTTTGCTGCACAGCTGTGTGCTGCTCGCAGACAAAACGAAGGCATTCCTTTTGAAGAGCAAGGACACTCACCCTGTCCATATAGCCTCCCTATTGGCCACAGCCATTCTTTCTTTGCATCTTCTACTCCCTCTCAGCACACACACATAACTAACCAACCCTGAATCAATGGACTCCTTCTACCTTGATTGTTTCAGACTCTTAACTGACTTATTAGACGTAAAACTTTTACAGAATTGCCCAATTAGGATTTAAAACAATGTTTAGGCATGGACGAAAAAAAAAATCAGCAGTGGCCAGTGCCCAAACTATCTTTTGTTCTCCATAAGTATACAGAGGTCTGGATTTTTAAAGTAAATTGTAGCATGCACTATGGCAATTTTGCAAGGACAACTAGAGAGCCATTCATCATTTAAACATTCAAATAAAACTAAATGTTTCTTTTTAGTTCTAAAGTGCAGCTCATAACACAAATGAAATAACATTAATAGGAGCAGGGGCTGGAAAGACAGAAAACAGCTGTTGCTCTCTGCCAGCGTTCCATGGGAGTCTCTAATCAGAGCGGGATACTGTATACAGTGAGGGAAAGGATCCCTTTTGATTCGATCTGTCCTCTGCCAGGCTGAGCTTTGTCGGTTTCAAGGGAGCTGGGGTGATGTTCTCACATGTCATAACACTGCTTTTGTGGACATTCAGCAGAGGAGACCAATGACTGGAACGTTTAGTTTTACAGCTGTTGCCGAGCAGGGCTTAAAAGTTTCTTGTTATCTGCAGAGTGGTGATATAACAGGCTACAGTTGTCCTCCATGGCTAACAGGGGGGAAATGGTGTTCTTAAATACAGCCTTTTGCTATTAACATAATTTTCAGTTTTTACTAAGATTTGCTCGAAAAACAAACTTTGTCGAACGCTTGAAGAGGTCTGCATAGCTCTCTCAATTTGTCCTCAAGGATGATAAGGAAAATGACACAAAAACCCATTGAAAAAAAATCAATGACAATATCCACCTATGTTCCGATCTCACTGCCCTTTTAACTAGTTCACTTTCTACCCTTTGAGTCCTCTCTGAAATCCATCAACATGTGTTCTGCTTTTCACTTTCATGTCTTTTTCACATGTTCTAATTCATCGTCCTTTTAGCATCACTGTAAAAGGCAGGACTCAGACCATACCTCTCTATAAAAGATGAGTAAGTAATCTTGCAGATAAGAAAGAAAAGTTCATGAGGATTTGTGTTAGAGTTCATCACTCAAAACCCTCAGCTCCTGCACTCACGACGGTGTCATTTCATGGAGAGAAAACTCGCAGCACAGTAGTCTAGAGACCATTGCCAGTCCTGTTTATCCTTGCCATAAGATAGGTGAGCAGATGCATTCCTAGTTTATAGAAAAATATTTGATAAGAAACCAAGGTTTGACCCTTTACCTTGGCCTTTTGTTTTTGTTGACACCTTATAAAAACAAAGCAAGCAAAAAACAATAATAAATTCATGCCTTTGACACTGCCAGGCTCCCTTCAACAAAAGACAAAAGGTAAATATTTCTTCATTTTACTGTATGTGTCACATGTATGCAAAAGCATTGGAATTAACATGACTTCACTTCATCCCTTTGGTACTGACATTCAGGTGCATCAGCCTCTAGAAGGTCATGGCTTATTTCACCCTGTTTCTGTAACAGGATAAAAAGAGAAACTTGGAGTAACTGCATTACTGCGACATATGTACAGTGTTTTCCTTAAGTTTTCAGTCTATCGTGACTAGGCATTGGATAGTCTATAAATAACAAATGAAAAAGAAGGAAATGAGGATAGAGGAAATAATGAAATACATAAGATGAGAGGGAGAAAATGTTTTATAGCAAAACGGTAGAACACTGCTTGGAATCTTGTAACCGGAAGAAGAGACATTGGGGATAATTGATACTTTGTTGTTTTTCATTGTCTACTCCATTGTCACAGACACACACACACACACACACACACACACGCACACACACACACGGGTATGTGTGTGTATGTAAACATACATACTTGTGTGATATGTATATTCATATATGTACATAGAAACATACATATGCACACACATACAGACAAAAAAAAGAAGCTAAGATTTTTGAGCTCTTACTGTGTAACTGATGAGGTAACAGATTCTGTGTGCATCACACTTGTGACAGTTCTGAATAACTTTCCACCTACTCCTCTTCATTTGTTTAGAACAGAACATAGGGCACTAATGAACTAACAGTCTTTGTTTATGTGACTTCCCTGAGAATTTGAACCTTGCATTAAACCTTTACAGCTGTATGCTTAGCTAAGTCTCTGCAGGTGGTAGAACCTCTAGCACTGTGCTGGATGACACAAACTCCAGGGCCATAGAAATGAATGGATGGGTTACAGAGAACTGTCATCTTACAGTTGGATTTCAAGGGGCTTTTCTCTGATATTGTATAATCCTGTATATAGAATGGTGTTTCTTTCTTTTCTTTCAGTTGTATTTGAATCTTTTAATGTCTCCTGACCATATATTTAACTTCTATGTATTTAGGATTATGATTTTCCTAGCACATGTTTGGATTTAGAAAACTATCCTATGCTTTGGCCCTTTAATCTAAGTAAGCTCAAATTTTTTCTTAAGGTGTACTTAATAAATTATTGAATGCACATAACCCATAGAGAAAATATAAGGCCCCTAAAATGTTTTGTTGCTGTTGTTGTTGTTGTAAACAGTGTTTTCTTTGACTCTGTAACCAAACAAACTAGACACATTGCCAGACCGTGCAGAATTCAAACAAATGAGTGCATTGGCTTCTGTAGGATGTGAAGACAGCCACAGCCAAAATTGATAGTCACTAACCTAATATTTACTGTGTAAATATGAGTCAGGATCAGAGACAGAGCTAGGAAGGCTACTTAGATTTCCTTTTTTCTGTTCGGAACTTCATATAAAAGAAGGCTGCCTTTCTCCTGTTGATTTACACATTCAGCCTTCCTAGAAAATAAGGACAGTACCTTCACTGAATTTTTAGTTTCCTAACATGTATGCCATGGAGACAGTTATTGGCCGAATGAATACCTTTTGATGTCTAGCAAAGAGCGGTAAACACGTGCACCGAGATACCAAGTGTGATGTCAGCATTGTGTCAGATGAAAAGCTCTCTTGGCCTTTGAGTTGAGATAAGCCTCCAAGAGAGCTCTCTGCTCAGCTGGCCACAGGGCTTTTATTGTGAACCCTCCCCATGTTCCCTGTGTGTTCACTAAGAACTGAGAAGATGACACTGATTGAATGTCAGAGAGGCGACCGTGGCACCTGTCTCGTGGTCTAGGCTGTTTTCACCATGTTCCCCCAGCAGAGTTTAAGCAGAATGGTGCATGTTATATTACTTCCCCTCATCCGGCTTTTGTAAGAGGGAGAAAATGGTGTGGATCGGTTTCATCCAAACAGTTACATGAGAAGTGTAGATAACGACGGACTCTTTAAGGATTATTCACACTAAAGAGAACACCAGCTGGCTTAGACAGAGCCTTCAAATGTTTTCTGAAGCAATATCAGATTCTTTACGTAGGGAAAGGCACCCTCTCCCTTTATTTAAAGAACGATTTTACAAAGGTAATACGTAGAAGAGCACATGTACTTATTATACATATAAATACAGGCATGTTTATATATATGAAATATAAAAATTCAAAGTATACACATTGGAAACATTAAGTTCACTTTATTTGTAATACTTTTATACTCATGTAATAGTCTTTAATTTTCTCTTGACAAGTCATTTATTTCTTATATTCATTTACTGTGGTTCACATAGACCTGATTTTTATGCTCTAAATTCAGGACCAACACATGTGCCTTATAGTTTCTTTTATTCATATAGAACCTATCAGAAATGATATGCTATCCCAAACCTACAGAATAAAAGTCGTTACTTACAAGTTCATTGGGTAATTTGTTCTGTATATTAAAGTCTGAACAATGAATGTTAACATTATATCTACTTGGCCACAGAGAGACATGGTTTTCCTTTGGCAATAAGGCTTCATTTAAGGATATTGCACTGGGCTATTTGGAGTTTGGTCTCCACATTTTCCCAGGGGGTTTTACAATAAGTAGAGTACACATCATAAAAGGCACTTGAGGTTCGGCTCCCACCTTGTCTGTGTACAGGAAGCATATTCCAGGAGGACGGAAACTGATCTTAAGATACCACTGCAATCCTGGTTAAGCCATACTTAACGTCAGAGTCTTTCCCAGATGTTCAACTGCGTGAGTCAAAGGATTTCCTTCATGGGATTCCAGTGTCTGTTCTATTTTTTGCCATAAGTGACTAAAAGAAAGTAAAGGATATAAAGGTAATTAATCATTAATTGCTTATTCAAGTCTCTCCACCTACGTGTATCAGCATCTTAGCTGAATGTGTGCATGTGTGCTTCCCTTTCTCATTAATTATATACCATGTAGAAACATTAGAATCATAAAATCCTAGGATTGAGACACGTCTGCTCTCTTGTGTCGTTCCTTTTAATTGCTTCATGTGTATTTACCTTACCTCCCCTCAAAATTATAAACACTTCAAAGGTACAGGACTTTTCTTACATGAGGCGATAATTTAAAGTAATAAGACGTTTATAAATAAACACAGCAGAACTTACAGAAAGAGAGTAGACTTTCAAAACCACCACCTGAGGAAGCTGCCAATTTATTCAGGTTTTGCTGACTTTGGAAAGAACATTGTTGTAAGTGTTTAGATTAAGCGTCAGCACCAGTAAGGGAGCCTGAAGAGCTTACTGGTTTTCTGTTAGTTCCATCTGACTTTGACCAAAAGTGATGCTGACACTTCTGGGAATAATATCTTGCCCAAGAGGACCAGTTCCCATTAGAGCCTCCCACCTGGGTCTCCTAAAGTTCTCAGATGCCCCTCCACACCCAAGCTGCTTCCTGAGGAATCTCTGTGAGCTACCTACATCCAGAGAAGAAAGGCCTTACAGATGTATCTTTTTTTCATATACATTTATTTTATTACACACGCCTAAAACAAACTACATACAGCAGAGAGAACCATGTGACAATCATGAGTTCTATAAATGTTACATTCATAGTGATTTGGCTATTTGTATTGGTCAGACTTGAAGTAAACATCTTTCCTGTCTTGTTGGGTCTAAATTTCTGAATGAAATTTATTATCAGTCCTATACAGAATGAACCTATTGTGCAGCCGAAAGCACTAAGTTCTCTTGTCTTAGAAGTAGCTTTACAGTTGAATACCATCCTTGGATATTACAATGAAAGTAGTTTTTTTCATATATAAATATGTATATATATATGCATACACACATATATGTAGACATATCATATGATCATATTCTTTGCCCTCTCTATCACCTCTCAGATTCTCCCTACCTCCCTACTCACACAACTTCATGTTATTTCTCTATATATAAACAGATAAATACACACAAAATAAATAAAAACCAAGACAAAAAGAAAAACAAACAAAAGACCAGGGAGTCTGTTTTGAGTGGGCCACCTACTCCTGGTCACAGATCATAGCCCTGCCTGGGATATATCAGTTCTGTATTCTTTTTTAAAAATATATTTTATTAATTTATTCATATTACATCTCAGTTGTTATTCCATCCCTTGTATCCTCCCATTCTTCTCTCCCTCCCTTTGTCCCCTTACTCCCCTCCCCTATGACTGTGAATGAGGGGGACCTCTTTAGTTCTGTATTCTTTTCTTTTTCTTTTTCTTTTTTTTATTATTTCTTTTTAAAAAATATTTTATTGTTTTATTCATATTACATCTCAGTTGTTATCCCATCCCTTGTATCCTCCCATTCTTCCCTCCCTCCCTTTGTCCCCTTACTCCCCTCCCCTAAGACTGTGACTGAATTCTTAATCATCAGTTTTAATCTCAGTACCTCAGTCTAGAAATGGTACTGATTCCTCAAGCAATGACGTTCTGTGAGAGATGACTCCATATAGTGCACAGTTTGAGAAGCTTAAGTAAAGATATGAGTTTAAAAGGATAGAGCTTGAGATTGTACAAACTTGGATGTTTTATTCTTTTTTTTTTTTTCTTCGTTTGTTAAACTGTACGGTACTGGTATTGGCCTTAGGACTTCATACTTGTTACACCACGAGGTGATACTCCACCCAGTGCTGTTGGCTTTTATTTTATGTCCAAATAGGTCTTAAATATACAACCCTCCTGCTTTAGCTTCTTGGGTAGCTGCGATATGGGGTTACAGGGTCATACTGCAAGGCCCAGGCTTTGTAATACTGAGTAGCAGGAACTAACTAGTAATTGTGTTCAGAGACACTATATTAGCAATTTCTAGTAAGTAAATAAAGAAGATCGTGTTTCTTTTCTCTGTGTTATAATGACCCAAGAATTTTGATTTTCTGGCACGCTGAGTCTTTTCACTACTTTTTCTAAAAGAAAGAGAAAATCCTCTGCTTTCTGCTTAAATGTCACACGTTTAAGTTGTAAGTCTATACCTTTCCTGGCTGCTACTTTTGCAAGCCAAGAAGATTTCAACAGGTAATAAACATTCAAAGAAATAAAGGGGTGGAGAAGGCTCTGCACTGGTTGCTATGGAAAATCTAAATCAACTGAGAAGGCAGCTGAAGGAAACTGGTGTTTATGATGAGGACCGAAGTGCATTTTAATTGTAGTTCTAGGGCAAAATTGCACCAATAGTATCATATTAAAAATTGCACATTCATTTAGGAAAGTGAGCACACCTAAAACTTGAAGCTTTGAACTCAAAGATATATTTTCCTAATATTGAAATTAGTTCATTTTATGAGCTTCAACTCAATGGAAAATGTAGTTTTCAACAAAGCATTAAAAACATTGTAGTTTTGTTATATTTTACTGTAAAATTCATTTTTAGTTTGTAAAAGTCCATTGTCTCTGATAATAGTCAGGGATTTTACTATCATAGTAGATTTCATAGAAAAAAAAAGAATAAAAAGAATCTGATGCCCAGATTCTTTTACATAACATAATAAATAAAAAGATCTGCTTCCATAAGCCTACTGTAAGTGAAAATTGATTTCAGAGTGCGTTTTGAATATTTATTAATTTTCAAATATAAATGGCTCCCTTATAAATAATTACTATAACTCAGACTAGTGATTCTATGTTATCAAAATTTTCTCTAATGGTTTTCTGAAGTCTAAATAGCCCAGTAGATCTACCCGTGTGAACTGTGTGTTCCTGCACGTGGGTCCTCTGTCTTCGTTGCCATGCTGTGTGTGGACATTTGCAGTGATGGTAGGCTGTGCAATAATTATTTTTAAATAATCCTAAACCAACTCAGGGGTGTAAAGATTCTGGCAGCATGAGCTTTAAACAGCTGCCCTAAGCAAAACAGATGCTGCTGGCTTTTAAGTTTGAGGAGGGGAAAAAAAGGTAATGATTATCCTAAATATTATAGAAACCACGCTGTCTGACTATTTTTTCCCTGAAATGTTTCTACTTCTTGTGAAGTGCACAATGCACATGGAGTATTGGGCAGTGATTGGCACATCAGCAGCAGCAAACAGATAAGCAGATGATTAATTTTTTTAAAATATACTTAAAAAGAAGAATAGCTTTCACGTGTGCTTTTCAGTCTCTAACACAATTTATTTCTTGACTGAAACATTATTTTGAATTGTAAGTCAAGATGTTAAGTGGAGCCAAAGTAGAAAAATAATACTTAAATAAAACCACCGCTACAAGACTAAACTTGGGCACTGAATTGAGTAGAAAGAGAAGACAGAACTATTCAACACTTATTTTTCTACCTCATATTACATCTGTAAACCCACTGTTGCTTCTTACCATTAAAAGAATTCTTAGTAAAACCAGAATTTAGGTTCAATGAAATTACTTATTTAAGTGTTATTTTTCATTGGTTAATTTTATGATAAATAAAACTCCTATTACAGCTGCAAATTGTGTCCTGTATAAAATATAGAAAAATTTTCTGAAATTGTCTGTCCTGGTTTATATTTGGTTTTCAAACATAAGATCTTGGAGGACGCTTCCCTCACAGACTGAACACATGATGGACGTTAGATTGCATCCACTCATGTTGGTGCTGTGAAGATTAGAACATTCCAGATGTGTTTTTTTAAAATTTCGGCCACCAAACATCTTTATATTAATAAACACACATTTTGGAGATAGTTTCAAATATATTCAACATCAGTTTTTAACTAGTCAAACTGTTCATAGGAGTGTCCTCCTTGTATTTTAAGATGACACATTCAAATAGGCACTCACATTATTTTTCTATATGTGATCACTCCCTTTCCCCACTGTTGCCAAGGAGTATAAATGCTTTAGTGAACGCTGATGATTTTCATCCTATAAAAAATGTCAAGTTCAAGGAAGAGTAGCACAGCTGCTTACAATGTGATGCCTTATAAAACAAATCTATTAGAAAGGTCAATTCCTAGAAGGGGTCAAGCTAATGATATAAGTGGAATAATTTGCTCATTTTCTGAAATTTGTAAAACTATACACATAAAAGCCCTCTGTTAGACTGACTAACTAGCTAAACTTCTGCTAAATATTTTCTTCTTTAAAATTTTTGACTATTTTCTTTAGGTTAGGAAATAATTCACCTGGTTTTTGAAAATGTGAATTATTTCAGATTTTAACCCAATACCAAACAGATGATACTTACAAATTTTGGCTTCCTTTCTTTTGGAGTAGATTAAAGGAAGATAGTCACACACACACACACACACACACACACACACACACACACACACACACACACAGTTACTTAATTATATATGTACATATATGTATAAATATACACACATGTGAACACACTGAATTTTAGCTGTATATTCAACTTAATAAGTAACATTTTCTGTCTAAATTTATATGTATGTCCATATATTTTAAAATTCAGAAAACATTAGATGTTAGGTAGAATAAAAGAATTGCTTAAGCCACTTTAAAATCAACAAATATACAAATGTTTGGAACATAGAGTATGTAAAAATACTGTTAATGATATATAAATATCATCGAATGTCTGCTGTGTAGTCTCACATTCTGGCATTATATTTTTCACATTCACTTTTTAATCAAAGAGATGTTTATCACCTCAGTCAGATATAACCTTTTAAACTTGGAAACAAAGATATTTTAATGTTTAATTGCTATATTAAAATGTAAGACTATTGACATTTAGAGATTTTAGGCATTAAAATATAAGGTTTTCAAGCTACATTTTAAAAGAATGTATGGACATATTTACATGTATTTAACTGTATGTTTGAATGTTGAATATATGTATGTTTAGTTGAGATTATTAGTCAGATTACAAGGCAATATAAATTTGTAGCTATCATCTCCAATTAATTATTATGCATTTTCTAGGCATGACTCTACACAAGTATGTTACCACCTTTTTGTTCCCATCAGTTAAATATTCATTGGGATGATTCCTGTGTGCACTCCTTGTAGTTTCATTGTGTAAAAGAAAGAAACTTTCTGTAACTGGACTTGAGTTCCATAGTAGGCATAAAATGAAGTGAACCATAAAGCACTCCTTTTATTCTAGAAAATTTCAAAAAGCATCAACTTCCCCCCAAGTTTCCACTTAATTTTTTGATAAGAAATGTATTTCTTGCTGGGAGTGGTGGTACATATCTTCAGTCCCAGCACTTGGGAAGCAAAAGCAGGAGATTGGTAATACGTAGTGAGTTTGAGACCAAAATTTTTTGGTCCACATAGTTAGTTTTAGGACAGCAGGGAGCTTCTATGTCAAAACTAACAGAAAAACAAACATGAAATATGTATCTTTGATATACTCATGGGTCTTATCAAAATAAATCTATTACCAAAGTGGATTTATGCCCTGAAATTTTTGGTCTTATGAAACACTGAAAATTGAAGGAGTGGGAATTAGAAAGCCAAAACAAAAGAGTGTAATTTGAAATGTGTAGTTAATAATGATGTTGTGAAAACAAATATGAATGAATTTTCCTTATGTAAGTCAGCACACATGAATAAAAATCTTGTCATAGTTACTGAGATACACCATGTTGTCAAAGCTATTTAGCTATGCAAATATAATCTAAAATCTATTTCTTGAAATATTCGTTATCTTCTGACATAAAAAGTTCAACACCAAGAACTATATTCATTAATCTGTCGTATTTAGTCACATTTGTGGGTTTTTTTGGGGGGGGTATTTATGTGAGTTGAGGTACTCTAGAAATAAAATAAAATGGTGATAAAATGACTCATGATAGACTTGTTTACATTGCTTTCCACCTACTAAAGTAAATCATCCTTAACCTGGAATAGAGTATACATTCCTAAGTTCTTTATCATGCTCTTATATAATCCTTTATATAAAATTTAAGTTATATCTTTATTTAGATATTCTTGTGTAAGTGTATTTATTTTAACTCTACTAAAGTGGACTCTCTTAAGAGGTATGCCAGTCCCACGTACAAAATATGACATTGCTTTAATGAAAATGAAAGAAGGCTATATCATTTCATTCCAGGTTAGTGCTGAAAGTGTTTCAGTGGATGGCTTTGTCCGCCTATATACATGTACACGTACATTCAAATCCATATGCTCACATATATAATTCCAATATGTTTCATAAAATGTTTAGGGGCTTGAACCAATAAGACCTCTTACCAATTTCAGAGACTATGTAAGTATGAGGAAGGGGTAGGTTTTTTTCCTTTGGGATTATATCAAAGTGAAACTATTTATGAATCTGATTTTGACATTCTACAAAAGTGAAGCAATTTGTACTTCATGGGAAAGCTTCACATAAAATATGATTCCCCTACTCACATCATTTGTCTCTGGGTGCACACATTTTGAGATGTCTGAGAGAGAACTCAAAGTCAACATTATCTCTTTCGGCGGAGCTCTATTGAACAGAGGGGTCAGTGGTTAAATGCATATAAAATCTATTATATCCAAGGCTACAAAAATATGGATGTTAAAAGAAAAGTAAGCACATTTTGCAGAGTCTCCCATGTCCCTAAGTACAACTTCCAGGTACAAATTAGGCCCCTGTGCTCTGTCACTTCATTTAAAACTAAGTTATACATAAAAGTCTAGGCAAATGCCTAATGCCTCCAAAATGCCCTAAGCAAAAGAAGAGCTCATATGATGAGCAGCTTAATATGTGTGTGGTAAATGTTTTAAATATGGAATACTCATAAGTAAACTATTATTCGTTTTCTGCGGAGCTTTATATTCCAGTTCATCTGTCAAATTTTTCCTAATATTATTCTTTTTAGATTATTATAATTTTCTTTATTTTCTTTTTGAAGTTCATTTTCTTCACAGGAGGGAGGCATATTTCTTGCAGAGTACTTGGAGAAATGGCCAGTGGTTCCTAGGGATAGCTTGTGTATATCTTCTGCGGATACTGTGGGCAGCTCCATGATGTCTATTCAGAGCAACACTGATCTTGCCAGAAAGAGTGGGCGAGGAAATACATTTTTTAAAAAAGTTACTGTATATTATTTTCAGAGCCCCTCTTACTGTCTAAAACCTCACTCTGAAGGATTTCTGTGTCTCCATTTGCACCGGCAGGTCTCAGGTTTGGTTTTTCTGGTACGCTCAGTGTACAAAATGTCAAAGTTGGAGAGGATTTTAACTGTTCTGCCTGGTACGGATGACTGAGAGGACATCTTGAGAGTCCTTGGTGGAATGAGGTAGTTCTTGCTGTGGCATATGATACAGTGTGTGTAACAAAGTTCAGACTATAAAGAGGTCCAGGGCCAGATACCTGCGAGGCTATGAGTGAACACACACACACACACACACACACACACACACACACACACACACACACAGACCAAAACAAAGACAATCACTGCTTTCTTCTGGAGCAGCTGCAGCCAGCCGCACTAATGGATGTGCAAAAGCAGAGAGGGACAGCGTAAGGTATGTGTTCGTTTTTACAGATGGTACTGCAGACAAGTTGGTAATTGAAAAGGAAGTCCTGTACGTGAGCTATTTGATGGGGGTGGGGCAGACCATTACAGAACTTTCCTGTGTAATTTACTGGGACAGTTATTGCAGAAGCAGTGCTCCCAGAAAAGATTTCAGTTATTATAAAATACATCATTATTTTAAGAAACTTCAAGCAGTCTTTAATTCCTTTTTTTTCATTCTTTTTTTTTTAAATCGTGTTATTAAACTTTTTACAGATCAGCTTCAATTCCCCTGTCTTCACAGTGCTTTGAATGTAGTTGTGTGTTGGTGTTCTGTTTCCCTGTAGTAGGCACGGAGGTCTCAATAAAGATGGAGCTTCCATCTGAACAATGACATCATATACCAGGTGCATCTTTCAGTCTTTGGAAGCACCCTTTAAATAACTACCACTTCGTGTGTCCTTAGTAAACACAAGGCTGACTTGAAGTATAATAATACTTCAAAGTAGCTTAAAGATTCAACATATAAATGAAATTCAACATCATTTTTCCATGTTGTAAAAAAAACCACACACATATACACTCATATATAATACACTCGGTAGTGTTTTTAAACTCAGGTTTTATGCAAAATTTCTGAGAGACTGTAATGTGTCTCCACCTGTAATGCTTGATCACAGCCTCTTCAAGGACACAGATACAGGTTTTTAAATGTCACTGTGAATATTTTTAGACTCTGTATACTTAATGCTTGTATTTCCTCCAGGTGAGGTGTATGTGTGTATGTGTATGTGTGCGTGTGTGTGTGTACGTGTGTGTGTGTGTGCATGTGTGTGCATGTATGTATTTGTGCATATGTTTGTGTTATGGTGTTTGTGTATTAAATGGATAAATATAATCAATAGTTACCATTTTGGAGATAAGAGGATTAATGTTCTTTGTCAATATTTTATTTTTGTCCTATCCTCTAGACTGAAGAACCTGCAAAGTGTTTAGGGGAAAGTATGGTGTTTCTTTGATTAAATGGAAAATTTCTGAGTCATGAAATTATAACGGTATGCTCCACTGGTAGACCAAAGGCATAACTGTGTATATACTAATGAGACAGGAGTAATGAAAACTAGTATTTTCAAATCATCTGCATCTTGAGAAACTTGGTAAAAACAAACAAACAAAAACTATCCTTCTGTATTAATAGTAATTGATCTTATATTCTAATTTCACCCAATATTGTTAAAGGTTTATACCTAAAAATATACAAATGTGTGAAGTTAAGCTAATAAATTGGTATCTGATGTGTTTGTTTTCACAGCATGTTAAAAATGTCAGCATTGGTTTTTCTACCCCATCTTTAGCCAAGTCATGTACAAGCACAGCTACCCTAGTTTACAGCTTCCTCTACACGTGAGGACATTATTAGGATCATTTACTGGTGTCACCAACTTTACTTACAAGCAAAGTCTCAGTTCAGACACTTTTTTTAGGTATATCAGGATCAGAGGGCATGTGTTATGTCCTCTCCAGGTCCCCATTTCTGTCCCTCCATCAGCCACTAGCTCTGTTCCTCTAGCTTTCAACCTCAGAACATCTTATTGCAGTATCTGAATGCATTTCCTTCTGTTACCTCCAAAGTTACATAATTCCAATCATCTGTAATAGGAAGGAAATTTTTCAAAGCCAAGCTATAGTGAAATGTGTTTGGTAAAATTTCCTCAAGTTGCCTCCATAGTGATAAGATTTTATATATATATATGGAACCATGGTTCTGAAATAAGGAAGGTCTGTTTTCATCCTGTGTATAACTGATGCTTATGAAATATTGTTACCCTCAGTTTTCTCATCCTTAAGCTAGATGGAAGAATAATAACACATGCCTCTTAGGATCATTTGAAGTCGTCATGTGAGATGAAGCCTTTGGTATTTTAACTTACATATTTTACGTGTATAGTAGTGATTATTAAGGAAGAGATTTCAATTAGTCAAAGAAGCCTGTTTTAGATAATTATTTAAAAATATTCTGTGGAAATTGATCATGGCTTTTTGCCTAGACATTGAGACCAAGATGTTTTGAGGGTGTGTGTGTGTGTGTGTGTGTGTGTGTGTGTGTGTGTGTGTGTGTGTGTTGAGGAAGCTGTATGTCTATTGTGTATGTGGGTGTATAGCTTCACATGGGAGTGACTATGCTCATTCAGTGGTAAATGCATGTGGAGAGGCCAGGTATTAACAGTGGGGTGGTATTCAGTGGTTCTTGAACATATTTTCTCAGACAGCTTCTTTTACTGCGTCTCGCTCCTCCCAGTTCCTCTAAGCTGACCAGCCAGAGAATTCCATGGGTCCAAATTTCTTTGCTTCCTCTGTGTTGGGACTGCAGATGTGCACTACTACATCTCGCTTTATAAGGGGGCGATAAGAATCTGAACTGAAATCTGAAATCAGGATATATTTGTTTTGACGGTATGTGAGTTGAAGAGCTATTGTAAATCATCATCATTTACCTCCTCAACAAATAGAGAATACTACCTAATTATGCACATCACACCTGAACTGGAATAACATGTTTGAAAATTATTACCCGTGAAATCAGAGTACATGGAATCCTGTGTTCATAGTGGATCGCCTTGTAAGGGGTAGTCTTGTGAATATTGTGAAGCTATTTGTGATGTATTTTGCATGCCTATTATTTTCTGTGGAAAATATGATAAAATTTTATAAGTATGTATGGTTTCTGTAATGGTAGAAGTCATTTAAGTACCATTTATGCATGAATAACTGCCTTGAGAACAGTAGCTCTTCATGGGCCAGTTATTATCATCTGTGTAACTAATGTATAAAATTCTTGTTATTTTTGTTTCTATCAAATCACAGTCCTCATGGTAAAGGCAGAATTATGATTGTGGTTTGTTTCTCCATTTAAATGTTGCATAGCTGATAACTGTGTATTGTACTCTTACACTGGAGTAGGGCTCAGCCAGTGAGATTTCATATTGTGAATCATTTACATGATGAATGTGCTTATAAAATATACCCCATAAATGAGATATACAATAAATTAACAGAATCAATTTGTGTATCCTCAGGGAGCAGTTTTATTAGAAGGTGCTAAATTGTTTAACAATTTAGCCTTTTACTATATATTTTTTTCTTCTGGTGTCATATTTTGTCACTGGCATTGAAGAAAATGTCCCTGTAAAACAACTAACCAGTGAATATAACTAAAGGAAAGGTGAAAACAGGTCCACAGTGGCAGAAATAGAAGCATAGAGAAACTTCAGTAGATCTTTTGACAATAATGACTTTCACAAGGAATGAAAAACGACAGTGCCGACATAAATTTTCAACCATATTTTTAGCTGTCCAAATGCATACTTGCTGTGACAGCAGAGTGTTACTACAGAAACAGCCTGGGCCAGAAGTCTAAAGATCTGGCCTTTTCTAGCTCAGATTCTGTGGCATAATTTGTATGTACTGTCGATTGATGGTCAGCTCATTTGCCAAATGTAGGGTATGTCAAAGCCAGGTGACATCATCCTAAGACCCAGGAAATAGGTTTTCTATAGATGCAGGAAATCTTTAAAGTATTCGTGTTTGGAGACTGAATCTGTGTGAGACATGTATTGGGAAATTCGTATTTTCTGTTCTTTACTGCTGGAATCAGGTGTTGTATATTAGAAGGGATAGAACTAGTGTTTTATCACCCTAGCAGTGGCTGGTCCACAATAGTTAGACATCATGGAGTAGTTTTACGCATATTGCACCTGTGTATAATTGCGGTGACTAGAATGGGCAGGGCCTTCTGTTCTAGAACAGGAGTTGTGCCATGGCTTCCGAGGTAATCTGTTTAGTTTTTCCTCATCTCTGCTATCACCAGTGACGTGCTAAAGATGGGACTTGACTGAACGGGGTAGGCAGGCTTTCTTTCCAGCCTCTGAAATAGGTGATTATAGAATGGGTGCTTGGCTGAACTTTATAGAGCCCCTTTGGTTTTCTGGCAAGAAATCTGAGAACAGCTAGGGCTGTTTTAAAGCAGGCGTAGTCATGTTGTACAGCACATTTCAACGGATTCTTCGTAATTTCATTTGGAACAAAAGTCAGCCAGAATATCGGTGACTGTTGCTTTCTCTTGGCGGAATTTTTCCCTATTCCCATTAAATTATTGGCCAGCCTGTCTTTCTGGAATAATTCTGGCTGTTACAATAAAGCTGATCACTGAAAACTATGCCCTGCTTTTATTTTCTTCTACCTGCTTCACTCTGTATTATGGGTGTTCTGTAGGGTCATGAATGATAAACCACTTCTATTTCTGGAGAAAGAGGATGCAAATACATCATTCTGTGTCTCACAGTAGTAGATGGATGTAACCAGGCCTAAAACAGTACTCAGTATTTGTTCAAAACTTGAAAATATATAGTTTGGATCTGATGGGTGCACATTATGTCATATATAGTCCAATTCATTGAAAGTTATCGATAGGATAGTCTTCCTAATGGGCAATAATAAGCAAATATTAACTTGTTTCTGAAATCGTGGACTATTGCATATTTTTACAAGAGCTCACCAATTCAATTTTCTGATTAGCAGAAAAAAATTTTTATCCCCTAAAATAGTTGTGTGGGAGGGAAATGCTTTGATCAAGTTTCCATTTAAATTGCTTTTCGTGATCATTGAATGGTCTCAGCACTTCAGCCCTGTGCCTACCACAAAGTTTTCAAGATTCCAGACCATGAGAAACTGTGTATTGCTTAGACCCCAGCTTGTAGCACAGTGCCAGGCACATGCTGGACACTCAATAATTCTTCCCAGAACTGAATTGAATTAAACTTACCACTGCAATTTTATTACTGCAAAATTGAACCAGAAGGTTCTATCGTAGCCATCTGTGTATATCCCTAAAATGAAATTTGCAAAGAATTCTTGATATAATCAAATAAACACAGAAAATATTTAAAGAGTTAAAAATATTTGAGGCACATCCAGGCTAACAGCATGTATATCAAATTTCAGATTGATTCGATTTAAAACGGCTAAGATATAAAACCATAAAAAATGTGAGTAAATACTCTCCCTATCAAGGCTTGTTATATAATTACATGGTCCCAGAATGGTTCTTATTCATAGAAAACTATTATAAAAGATCATTTTTGCAGAAAATTCTTTGCCAGTGTAGACTTTCGATATCTTAGAAATGAATAGTCTTGTCTCTGAATGTTAAACCACTTGCATAAATAATTCAATCAAAATTTCTCTTTATTAATCATGTGAATTCAGTCCTTAATAATGAAACATGAAAACCCTAAAATTTTTGTTACTGGCTGATTCTCAAGTAATAAAATAAACAATAAAAGCAGCTGAAACAATTTCAGTTTCTTTTCTCCCTTGTGTCATATCTGGATTAACCAATAAGTGTGCCAAATCTCTACATAGAAAGATAAATAGCTAACCAGAGAAGCAAGCCCTTGTCTGAGCAAAGCTTGATCAGATGTTAATGACACTCAGATAGAGATTTGATGTGAACATAAAGGTTAAAGATGCTTCGTTTTTATTGAATTGTTCATTATAGATGGTTGGGGTGTTTCTTCTGTAGAAACTGACAGATGAGTTGACTTTATGTAGGGTTTAGGTT
Organism: Acomys minous; assembly: GCF_964271855.1. Classification (NCBI taxonomy): domain Eukaryota; kingdom Metazoa; phylum Chordata; class Mammalia; order Rodentia; family Muridae; genus Acomys; species Acomys minous. The sequence continues at coordinate 32,547,041 of NC_140493.1, read as the reverse complement.
AGAAGGCAATCTTCCATCACTCTTCCGTCACTGCAGCTTCCAGTAAACCCCATTAGAAGTAGAAGATGCACTTGGACTGAGATGACATCTTCTGTGCATGTCCCTAAGTGATTATCTTTCCTTCATTCGGAGAGAAAAGACTGGTGCTAAATACCTGCCCAGGGAATAGCAGGTGGTGTATTCCACTAGCCACCATGCCTGTAATTGCATCCCCAAGCATTGCTCTCATTCCAGACCTGTAATTCCCCACTCTCTAGCATAGGGTCAAAGCAGTACATGTTATTACTATCTCTTAAGAGCAGCTTGTAGGAAATGATGAAACTTGTAATTTAAACCACTCATGGGCATGACGCAGGATCATCAGTAATGTATAATAATGGAGAGCTCCTGCTTTGGCCTCACCTGACCTACCAACTCCAGCATCTACCAAAAATTAGCATCACTACTTCCTGAAAATAAATGTAAAAACAAGACTAGACAGTGTATGATTGATGTGATTTTATTTCCTATAGCATAATTGATTGTTTCTTCCTAACTCAGATTAATTATGTCAACCTGAGGGAAACATATTTAATTTTTATTTGAGAAAAAAAGAGTATTGATGGTGAAAATAATAACATGCAATGTTACTTCTTCCAGCACTTGCCGTTTTGGTTTTGACCACTTTAAATAGTCAACGACTGTCAAAAGACACGGTTTCTGTTCTTAGGAAGATCATTGTAAAGGATGAAATCTATAATCTCTAAGAACAAGACAAGCAGGGTGGACTTTGAATCCATTCCATTAGTAGAGATTTCCTTTCTTAGAGCAAAGCTTGTTTTGAAAGAGGGGCAGAAGGACCTCCCCTACTGTCTGTTGGTAGCTGGCTGTTTGTCTGCCCAGGAGTGGAGTCAGGGGTGCATACCCCAGAGAAATACATCCCTGTATCCATCCAGGGTTCTCATCTGTGTGTGGTTTTGAAAGGTGAGGTTATGTGGCTACAGATCTGGAGATACTGTCCAACTTTTCTACCTTTGCTTCTGCTTGAAGAAGTTCTGTTGCCTCCAATACATGGTTCTGCTAGGGTTTCAAAAGTGCTAAGCTTGTTGAGATGAGACTTAACATCTTATGTGTGAAATATTTCTCACCTCCCTCCTACTCTCCACCCAAGCACAAGCAGGCATCTACTGAATAAGAGGTGTGAACACCTAGGTATTCCACTCTGACTCAGTTTTCCGTTCTCACAACTGATAAGATATATACACATGTGAAGTACATCAGATGGTGCATAAGTGGATATGTTAAGCCTGTCTTGAATGTTCAATCATGACATTTAAGGCAATGAAAACAAAACTAAGAATTTTTTTTGACTCATAAAAAAAAAGTAGCCACAATTAATTTCCTTTGACCAATACCTAGACCTGCTTGGCATTTACCAGTCAACTCGCTTCATGTCTGCTATGTTTTAATAGTATCTGCTATACAGTATGACTACACTGACTCTCTCATCAGCATACAGCTTACCCTGTAGACCCAAGGGACAGTTCTGCACTGCAAGGTTAAGTAGCACTTCCCAGAATAGATCCTAGTAAAGGACAGAAGCAGCTTTGAATCCTGTAGCCTCACTTCTCAAACTGAATGTAACTTCTAAGGTATTTTTTTTTTGAGTTTGGGAATTAAAAATACACCTGATATATTTAAAATAAAATATGGCTTATCCTAAGATACAGGGACCTTAACTGAACTACATGTGACTGCAAAGTGCATGATAAACTATGGAAACCACGGCTTGAATTTCAGGATCTCCCAGGCCCCGTTGCTAATGAAGGGCAAGAGAATTAGGCACCAAACTGTGCAAGGATTGAAATGATCACTGAAATAAGAATTATACCCACTTTGGCATGCTGAGTCAGGCACCCTCCTCCCCCCCCCCCGCCCCCCCCCCCCCCCCCGCCTCTCCGCATAAGAAAAGGAAAGCAAACTGGAGTCAATGATTTCACACTCAAACCTGAGCAGAGCAGCCTAGGCCATATATGTCAATTGGTTTCCATGGGACGTTAATAGGGACTGTGTGTGGCTCACATTGGAGCTGATTTGCCCTTGAGTTACTTAGATCTAGGGCAATGATAGGATTACACCGTGAAACATTCACAGTTAAAACCTAAGCAGCCTGCCTTCAACACCCCCCCCCGACCCGCCCACATCCCTGACACCATTGCTTCCTTTGGATAAATGGTGCTGGGATTGCTTCATAAGAGCAAGCTAGAGTTGCTAGCTGGTTTCCAGGTGGCAGCATGCACTCTTCTTCAGCAGCAGACCCCAACTGGAACCCACAGACCTCTGACTCCGATATTTGATGTTTATGTTTGATGTTTGATGTTGCTGTTGTAGAGATTTGGAAACTCCCAGTGCCTTCCTGGATCTGACTGGGGGCAGCAAAGGGGAGCTGGAGATTATCTTTGTGAAAATCTAGTTTTTATTACATCACCTAAAGTGCACAAACTGCTACACTAATGAAATCGTGTTCTTGGTTTAAAAGGGCAATTGTTAGCCTGACTTTTGTGCTCACTAAAAACATTCCCCCAATGTTGTTAAGTTATTGCTCTCATTTCGGATTTTTATAGCTGTGCAGCTTAGCAGCCATCATTTCTTTACCTTTCATTCATTTTCCTTGTATTGATGATTAATGGAGGATGTCGAATGTTAGAGTGAGCAGGCATCAGCAATTGCAAGATCATAATTAGTTTAGCTGACGAGGGCCTCTGATAGCACTTGCATCTGGATGGAAAAATTACCCTATAGGGAGCTGGCTGCTCACCAGGTCTTTTTAGTGATAGATTGTGAAACACCCGATGAATCAAATGCCCTTTCAATGCCAAGAAAGTGTTCCAGTCTCGAAGCCAAAATTATGTCTGCAGAAAGCTTTCCATTTGAAATGTATCAGAGTACAATTATAACCATTGTATTTTTTTGGCAGGCGTAGCACTCCTCTACAGTATAGACTCTAGTTAAATAAATTGCCTAAATTTTATGAATCCCTGAAATTTTGACTTATGGTGTTTGTAATATTTAATTTATAATAAAATTAGGTTACAGCAAGACTTTTTCCACTCCTTATCTCGCATGCCTATTTTATCATTAAAAGCTTTGCTTCCTAGCAAAAGCAGAGCTGAGCCACCCTTTGAGCAATTTTTTTTTTTGCAAGAGTATTCCATTTCCTGCCTGTTCCTATTTGTGCCTACACACAGCCTGACTTTTGTTTCAATGAGAAGTTCAGCAGAAGCATTACTTGGTTGCAAAAATGCACCCAGCAGTCCTAATTAGCAACTTTTAAACATTCTTAGATAATCTTTGAATTTGGTGATTTCACAATTCAGACCTCCTCAATCAACATAGTATTCAATAAACTCTATGGATTTCCAACTTGAATGTCAGATTAAATAAAGAGCCAGTGACAGGACCGTATTGTCTGACTTCAGCAGACACCTCCTATGGGTTTGCATCAGCAATACTGTACTTCTCCTAGGCAACAGTGTCCAAAAGTCCTCTCAGGTTTGGGGAATAGAGGCGGTTCCATGCAGATTTCATGACCACAAGGGAAACCCCAGAACAGGCAGATTTTATTCTCCTAGTCCTTTTGTTGTAGGAATGACATACAAAAAGAAACCAATCTGGTTTAGTGTTAAATGAATTTCCGTGGTGGATTGTTCTAACCTGTATTCAAAGGCTCAGGTAGCATATTCCAAACTACTTTAAACATATTGCCATGTGCTGTCCCTTTTCCTTCTGCTTTGACCTCTTTTAACGATATGTTTTAGAGTTGAGCATTTAGGAGCTATCATTAAAGGCATGCAACCCGAAGTTCAAAAAGTTAAAGCTGTTTCTGTGAAAAGCCTTTGGTGTTCCACACACCTCATCCATCACTGTAGGGTTAATTATAATGAAAATCAGTGGTGCCTATTAAACACAATTGAACCTGACCTCATTATGGGCAGTGTGGTTTTATACTGTCATTGTTGCTAGTCTAAAGACAAAACTCCTGGGTTGATTTGGTCATACTCTCTGGATCATGTGATTCACCTCTGACCTTAGTTTTTTTTTTTTTTCTTTCTTTTTTTTTTTTTTTTTTCTTTTATTCCCTTCTGTTTCAGAGGCGAAGAGGCTCCGGTGTTTTTTGTGCCAATTGCCTGACCACAAAGACCTCTCTCTGGCGAAAGAACGCAAATGGCGGCTACGTGTGCAATGCATGTGGTCTGTACCAGAAACTTCACTCGGTAAGACGTCATCCCAGGACTTCTTCAGGCGGATCTTGCACAGATGAGCTGGACTGGCCCACGGTGGACACATTCTCTTCAGTCGGCTGTGCTCTTTGTCTTTGCAGGGTCGCTTATACAGTCATGTTGGGTGTGCATATGATCTGTTGTGAAAGGGTCTTAGACATTTGGGGAGAGACATTCGAGATTGCTAGTAATGCGCTTTGCTTCTTTGACTTAGCAGTGGAAGGGACTGATTTCTGGGAACACTTCACACTGCAGGTAGTTGAAACGCCTCTTAACTGAATTGGCTGGAACTGATTTAGGTGTGAAGAGAAACCTCAAAAATCAAGCAGAAGGTAAAGGGAAGGAGAGAAGCGTTCTGGGTGTTCACATCCCAGCTTGCATTTGGAGATTTAAAGGACCATTTTTGGCTGTTGGCAAGCTAGCCAAGCACTAGCGTGGGGCAATGCCACACGAATTCAGGGGGACTGGGCTGCACAGGGGAAGGGACACAGGTGCTCTGTGTCTGAGATCTCCAGCTGGCTTTGGCTCATGGGGGAGATTGGAATTAATTTCATCCATAATTTTGGTTTTATCGCTGTAATGGAATGTAAATGGGCAGATCTCACCATTTAAGCAGGAATTTTTAAGTTCCTGAAGAATGCTCCTATAGTTTAGACAGTACATCTGTTGACAAGCACTGACTTTTAAAACAGCAATGTACCACTTAGTAAACAGAAGTGCTTTTCCTTGTGCCTTTTCCCACTTTATTTGGCATTTTACCACAGCTCTTAGCACAGGCCAGTGAAAAGATTGCAGCAACAGGGAATACAATTTGAGACAAAACATCTTCATAAGTGGACACTGGAAACACTTTTTAAAAACATGCCCACTGCCAGCAGCAGTGCTAATTGAGAATCCCATAAAGCCCTTAGTCATTAGCATGAAGTTGGTAGAAAGACCCTTACTGCCACTTTACTTTTTTTTTTTACCCTCACTTTTGCATCACAGCAACAAGCCTCTGTTTAATGAGCACTGACATTGATGGTTTTAATTGAACTTTGGCCAATCAACAGGCCAAGAATTAATTAAATTGCTGCTCAGCCAAATTATGATAATTTAACCACTGTTAAACACACCAAACTTTTTGAAAAATTATTTTAATATTCATCTCTCCAGAGGCAAGATGGTCTCAGGTTTGAGGTGTTTATTCTATTTTACAATAAATGAAAAAATATAAAAATTATATGCATATAAAAACTTAGAAAACAAGTGCAAAATTGTAAGAAGTAATTAAATTCCAGGCTTCAGATTAAATACTTTTATTTTTAACTATAAACATAAATGTATGTGGCATATCCAGTCCACATAGGGTTTTTATTCTGAACTTCATAATTGTATGCCCAGTAACAAATGCATTGTTTTTTCTTTCCATCAGTCTTTCAAGTGAAAATAGAAATATTCTCCCAAGTTTCTTATTTATATTGTTTTAATATCAAAAACATTCTCTTTAGTGTTGAATGCTAAATATTTAAGAATTGTTCACAAATTGTATATTTACATATGCAGAAATTATCAATAATATTTTGGAAGAATCAAACCATCTGAATATTCTCCTGAAATTTAGTCTATAAATGTACATTGATTTAGCATACTTACTTATTTCACTTTACACATCAAATTTAGAGTCCTTCTGAAAGCACATTTTATAGTCTTATCTGCAAATTTTAGCTATGAAATATTTATATGTAAAATATAATATATTCACAACATTTAGTTATATAATATAAACACCCTATTGAACATGAACATATAATTCAAAACTGAATAAAATACCTAAACTGAATGGAAGCCAATATTCCTTTTAAGTAGACTGGAATGACATTTCAGGTATTTGAACCAAAGCTCTAAGGGCATCTAGGATTTTCAATTCACAGCTAATGCTTCAGCTGTGAAGAACTAAGGAATACACAGAGATCATTCAAACAGGAGAATACAATTAAAGCCAAAATATTCACATGATGGTTTACTGAAATTTTCCATATAGTCCTGACAATAGTTTGGGCTTGATTATGTATGTTCTGATATAAATATCAAACATTTACCTTTGCAAATCTTTATAAAGAAGTATGCATTAGTCAGCTTAAAACATGACAAAACACCTTAGGCTGACTGAGTGGCTTAAAACAACAGAAACTGATTCTCTCACAGTTGTTGAGGTTGGAAGCACCAGCTTGGCTAAGGTCTGGTGAGGGCTCTTTCTAACTTAGTCACCTTCTTTGCTGAGTCTCTGTGTTCTGTAGATAGCTCATTTTTTCTCCCTCTTCTTGTAGCTTAGAGTCCTACTGGATTAGGGCTACATTTGTTTTTGGCCCCCTTTTAAACCTTAATTTCCTCTTAAAGTGACAATTGTGTGCGCCATTTTTGATCCATGAACTGAACCACGTGGGAAACACGTTTTAGTCCCTAGTTTGTACCAATGCATAGTTTTTGTTTGTTTTGTTTTTCACTACTGTCAGTATTTGTCTATCAAATTACTTTGTTGGCATAGCTTTACATAACTCAAGAGCTGAATCTATTTTAGAAAAATCATTTCTTCAAGTAGTTGTGCTCACTCTCTTTTCATCAGTGGTGAGTGTCCCACATCTACTGAGTCTGAAAAAAGGTGCTTTCAAGAAAATGTAAGGCTTCTGCCCTCCACCCTACCCCTGCAAGGAAGGACATGATTTGCTTAGGTTAAAACGCTACATTTCGGTTACTTCTTCTGATCCTGCTTATGGCATTGAGAGAGAGAGAGAGAGAGAGAGAGAGAGAGAGAGAGAGAGAGAGAGAGAGAGAGAGAGAGAGAGAGAGAGAGACTTAGCAAGTCTATAGCATAAATGCTAGTGTCACTTTGAATTTTAGTGTGGTTTATAGTTGAGAGGAATTTTTAATGCATTTAATGTATTTCTTAACGTTGCTCTTCTATGTATTGTGTATGTTTCCCTACAGACTCCCAGGCCTTTAAACATCATTAAACAAAACAACGGTGAGCAGATTATTAGAAGACGAACAAGAAAGCGCCTTAACCCAGAGGCACTTCAGGCGGAGCAGCTTAACAAACAGCCGAGGGGAGGTAGTGAGGAGCCGGTCAATGGAAGCCCGCTGGAAAGGAGGTCTGAAGATCACTTGAGTGAAAGTCATCAACGAGAAATGCCGCTTTCCAGCCTAAGTAAATATGAAGCCCAGGGTACGTTGACTAAAAGCCATTCTGCTCAACAGCCAGTCCTCGTCAGCCAGACTCTGGATATTCACAAAAGGATGCAGCCCTTGCACATTCAGATAAAAAGTCCTCAGGAAAGCCCAGGAGATCCAGGAAATAGTTCATCCATATCCGAAGGGAAAGGAAGTTCCGAGAGAGGCAGCCCCATAGAAAAGTACATGAGACCTGCAAAACACCCCAACTATTCTCCACCAGGCAGCCCTATCGAAAAGTACCAGTACCCACTTTTTGGACTTCCTTTTGTACATAATGACTTCCAGAGTGAAGCTGATTGGCTGCGGTTCTGGAGTAAATATAAGCTCTCCGTTCCTGGGAATCCACACTACTTGAGTCATGTGCCTGGCTTACCAAATCCTTGCCAAAACTATGTGCCTTATCCCACCTTCAATCTGCCTCCTCATTTTTCAGCCGTTGGATCAGACAATGACATTCCTCTAGATTTGGCGATCAAGCATTCCAGACCTGGGCCAACTGCAAATGGTGCCTCCAAGGAGAAAACAAAGGCACCATCAAACGTAAAAAATGAAGGTTCCTTGAATGTAGTTAAATCAGAGAAAGTTGACAGAAGCACTCAAGATGAACTTTCAACAAAATGTGTGCACTGTGGCATTGTCTTTCTGGATGAAGTGATGTATGCTTTGCATATGAGTTGCCATGGTGACAGTGGACCTTTCCAGTGCAGCATATGCCAGCATCTTTGCACGGACAAATATGACTTCACAACACATATCCAGAGGGGCCTGCATAGGAACAATGCGCAAGCGGAAAAAAAATGGAAAACCTAAAGAGTAAAACCTTAGCACTTAGCACAATTAAATAGAAATAGGTTTTCTTGATGGGAATTCAATAGCTTGTAATGTCTTATGAAGACCTATTAAAAAATACTTCATAGAGCCTGCCTTATCCAACATGAAATTCCCTTTTTTTAAAAAATTTTTTCTTTCTTTTGATGAGTAGGTTACCAAGATTTTAAAATGAAACATATGGTCAGTGAGAAATAATGGAAGTGATAAACAATTAAACAAACAAAGAAACAAAAAACCTAGAATCAAAACTATCTCACCTAATATATACAGGGCGATCTCTATATAGAGGCCCACTAAATTATAGCTATTTTGTTTGTAAAGACACAAATGCTGTCGAGAATTTGAAAGAGTTTACATACTATCATAAGAAAGCAGTATTAGGCTGGCTATTGTATTGGCGCATTTAAAAAACAAACAAACAAGCCTGTAATCGGTTACATACATTTAAAAAAAAATGTCATGCAATCCCAGCCACTTGAGGAGAAAATGAATTTCCGGGGTAATGGAAGGAAAATGGCACCCTCTCTTTAATTAGGCTCCTCTCATTGACCATGTTTCAGTTTTAGACCTCGAAATGTGAAGTGTGGTTAGGCTTGTTGAGTGAGCAGTAAGAAATTGTGACAGTTGGGGGCGTACTGTTTTTTGGCCAGCCCTGCCTGTACATACACATACACACCCTCTTTGATATTTTTGTCCTTTAGATGTCCCAGTACTTGGTAGTCATTCTGTTTGCAGTTTAGATTCATTTTGTTCGAATATATCCACCCTTAAAGACAATGTCCTCAGTGCTTATGTAGTAATTTTATTTTAGCCAGGTATTTCTTTCGTGTTTATGATGAACTGGTTTGGAATTTTTTTAAAGCCTCCTGTTGGTCACTAATCTCACTTGGCACATTGTACCTAAAGGCATCCCCCTCACTTCAAAAGATGAGATGAATATTAATGTCAGGCCATGGCTTTAATTTGTTCAGAACACACGGTATTTCTCCACAAGGTAACCTGCTGTATTTATTTATTTTTCTTTTGGTTAAATATAATTTCCAAACGTTGTGGTCAGGCAGCATGCAAGGTTACGTTACCACAGACTGGCAGTTGGTATATGTACCAATGATCCCTTCATTAGATTTATACAGGTTTAGTTAAGTAGCATTAAATAGAACTCTTAGAAGTATCTCTTCATAGTACTTTTAATACTTAAGGCTTTGTAAAAAAAAACTATCCACGAAGGGAGAGCTCCTCAGCGTAACTGCTCAGGGAAATAGGGCTAAATAATTGAACATTAAATAATTGGTTTAAGGTGCTGTTAGTCGAGCCTCAATGCTTGCTACAAGGATGTATGTACAAGGACTGACTTTAATAATTTGCATTATATTGTCCCAACCAGTAGTTTATTTTTTGCCACGGAGATGTAGAAGATATTACAAGCTACTGGATGCACTGTCAGATTAACTTATTTCATTAAAGAAGTTGGGAGAACAAATAGGAAAAAAAACTTATTTTTCTAGTAAATATTAATGTATTACATTTCAAATAATGGTGCCTGACATATTGAATAATTATTTTCTACAGTGTACGTATGCAACAAAGATGTTCCATCATGCATTAGAGTCAGTTCTGGCTCTGCCTAGCTGTTTACATTTGCAAATGTAGCAAACAAGCAAACAAGGTAATGAAGCAACTATTTCTATTGCAGTAGGTATCTTTAGTGTGTATGTGTGTGTGCGTGTGTGTATGTGTGCATTACAGTTGTAAACGGTAACATGAAACAAAGGAAGTTCTCAATGTAATGGTGTGGAAAACAAGAAGGAAATGAAAATATTTTTATGCCTACTTAGGATAAAGGGTAGCACTATTCATTCCAAGTACTTTTTTTTTTTTAAATTTAAGCTCTTAACTCCCATTGTTATGCTTAAAATGATAAACATATATCCTCTTTTTATTGCTTTGTCGATGTTTCAGATGAAACATTTCAGAAAATATTTTGATAAGTGTTGCTGGAATCTGCAGCACTGATGTTTTTATTGCATTCTGTAGTCGCATTTGCACTCCATTTTTACATTAATTCCCAGTTGCTTTGTATTTGTTTTGTTTTGTTGGGTTTCGCTTCTTTCTCACAACGCAGGTGTCTCATTTCTTAGAGTTGGATGGCAGGTAGAGTTAACCAGTCTGTGACTGTTAGAGCAAATGAAGTTAAACACATCTTCCTGATGTTTTGTTGTCATCTTCATTCTCGCATTTTGTTTGTTTTCATGTTTTAAAAAAAAGAAAAAAAAAGAAGATCTAGAGAAAGAAAAACAGTCCTCTGCTTTGGTTTCATTGTTAAAGGACCCTATTCTGATCTCAGCTGTCTGTGGCGTAGCTCTAATATTCACAAGAACTGAAAAAAAAAAAAAAAAAAGAGGTGGAATGAGGAGCTTTGACATTCAAATGACTTGATATAATTTATCTTAGGAATTTTGGTGTATGCATCTCAGAATATAGTGGCATATCTGAGAGGTGACAAAGATCTAAAAAGGAGATTTCCCAAACAACAATATTTAGCATTCTTAGTAAAAAGAATAACAAAATGCACTGTACTGATCCTCAAGGCTCATTATATATGGACTGCCCAAATCAACAAAATACCAGAAATTTGGTCAACTTGGGCAATATTGCACATTACATCTTTGATATCCTTATGCAATTTCTTCAGTGTGTTAGACACAGTAGATTTTTCATTGTTGGCATACATGCCTTTTGTTTTTCATTCCATTACTTTTTTTTCCTCAATAAAACTTAGTAGCAATGATTAGCATTGGAAAATACATATCACTGTGCTTGGAATATTTATAATCAGTCTACTTTCAGTAGATTGTTTTTGGATAGCATCAGCATGTTAGATCTGATTCCGTATTTCTTTATTATTAATTACTTTATTTTCATGTTTGTTTATGTTATGGATATTTTGGTAGAGCAAAGTTTGGGATTAAAATGATGGACATTTATAATAACACTAAAACCCTTCTTTTTTGATGACCTGAAGCTTTGATTCTATATTTCGAAATGTATTACAAAGATGACTTTTATTTTTAAAAGCCTTTGAATAGTTTTGTCTTAAATTGTGAAGGATTTTAAGTGAGCTACTTAGGTACTTAACCTTTTGGAAGGACTTTCAAGATGATTTTGTAACTTTTTTCTCTTGGGAAAGTCTTCTGGAACACCACCTAAAGCAGTACGCCATTTCCAACCTGCAGGTCTTTTCAAACTACTTGTTGATTTTAAATTGTGCTCTGGCTCCGACCATCTCATGCACACTCTTCCTTTTCGTACATTTCTCTCGCTCTCACTCACCCCCATGAAAATACTGTTGTTTGATATAACAGCATAAAAAGCCAGCCCACCTCGGAAGATTGTGGATTGAGAGAGACACTACAGGACTCTAAGAACATGAGAAAGGGATGGAGTTCACAGAGTTAACACATGCTCTCTGGTATACAAACAACAAAGAGTTGCCCAGTTCTCTCTACATGACATATTGAGATGTGTGTTGTTGTTTTGGTTTTTTGTTGTTGTTGTTTTTGTTGTTGATTTTCTTTTCTTTCTTTCTTTCTTTCTTTTTTTTTTTTGTCTTGTTTTTGTTAAATCCACTTTTAAGATAGTGATGTTCTGTTCTAAACTTTTCTCTTTTAGTAAAGGTAGAGTTTAGGAAGCAAGCATGGGGATTCTTTCTGAGATAATAATGAGAAGAAGAAAACGGTGATTATCTTCAAGAGCTTTTTGTGGAAGCCTGTGGTAGCACATCCTGTTTATGATTGCACATGTGCACATAATCTATTATGATCTAATGCAAATACAGCTCCAAAAACATTAAATGTATATATTTTTAAATGCCTGGGGAAATGGTTTTTCATAATAAATTGAAGATGATCCATATTGCTATCAAAATACTTATTACCCTCTTGCCGTGTGGCTGTAAAATATCACAAAGTGACCTGTCTTGAGACTTGTGTACTGTCTGCCTACTTAGTTAACAAATATTAACACCTTTTTGGAAGTGGGGACATCTGCCATCTGGAGGTGGAATGGTGGAGTGAATATGCTGGTGGTCTGGTGGTCATAATGCATGCTGCCTCTAGGCCATATGCCAGCCTCTTGCCCATAGTTGAGATGAGTTACACTGTCTTTGGTTGAAGTGCCCCAGCAAAAATGACCATAAGTCATCTTTGGTTACCCAATATGCAAAGGCTTTCTAACTTTGCTAAGATAAGTAGAGCCGAGGAACTGTACACCATGAATATGAGCCTAAATGTACCAAGCAAAGTTAGGTATTATTAAGTGTACCCGGCCACTGAATATTAACCGGCAGTGATTAGAAGTAGCCCGGTGGAGATCAGCATTCTCATAGGTTTGGCTAAGGGCAAGAGACATTAGCTTCTTTGCAGAGTGCTTACTTTTGCTTGTTGGTTGCTGGTTCAGAGTGTTCTTGTGTGTTTCTGGTCACAGTGCAGCAGTTTCTGAAGGATTTCCACTTATTCACAGTCATTGGACCTTCTGGAGGATGAGAGACAGAAATGTAGCAAGGAAGGGATGAAGAAAATGTGAAAATCAACAGTAGTCTACACAAGGAAATAGATAAAATATGCTCATGTGTTCTCTTAGAAAGTATGTTTCTCTTGAAAGAAGAAGCTAGTGTGGTAAGCTTAAACTATCCTGCACCAGAGCAAAGCAAGAGTAATTACCATAAAAAAAAATACTTAACCTTCCTCAGACCCACAAGTCCCAAAACTGGATCCTGGTGTTAGCCCTTTATTTCCTCAATACAATGACTGCGAAATATCACTCTTTCTTTCTGTGCCTCAGGTTCCTCAGCTGTAAAATGGAAAAGTATATTAATAATAATAATATTAATGTTAAAAATAATAATGGTAATGTAGTACTTCTTTGTAAAGCACTTTGAGATCCTTGGTTGAAGGGCACCACAGGAGTGTCAAGTATTATTATGTGGCCAAGGGGGTTATTTAAAACTCTGGTTCCCGAGGGCCAAGAAAGTTTGGCATCATTTTTATTAAAGATGAGCTGTAAATATCTTAACTAAACAGCCTATAGTGTTGGCTATGAAGAGGCAAGACTATAACAAGGCTGATAAGACCATAGTTTCTTAATGGCTACCAATAAGGCACGTGTCACAATAACAAATGCTGAATTCTTTAGGGTGTAATATTTGACAACATGATTGATCTGGGGGTGGGGTGGGGTGGAAAACATCTCCAAATGCCAATGTAAAACTAACAGCAATATTCACCAGCAGAAAATGTCTTTCCTATGGAATGATTTCATGTTGATAAGAAAAAGCATTCAATCTGTAGTCCTGATTTGAACATCAGACTGTGGGGTATAATAGTTCTGTTCTTTCAACACATGGGATTTTTTTTTTCATTTTATTTTATTTTGTTTTCATAGTGCATGTTCATTTCTAATCACAACATGTTCTTGGTGTATTTCTTATGCAAACAATCTTCAGGCAGCAAAGATGTCTGTTACATCTAAACTTGAATAATAAAGTTTTACCACCAGTTATCCATGACGGCTTTGGTATGGTTTATATGGATTCACTTTCATCCATGAAGCAAAAGAAGCTGCAGATCCTTGTAACATATTGATGGGCTCTGAATTTAAATTATGAAACTGAAAGTAGATCACCGTTTAAAAAATATATCACTAAGACTTATTAAACTGCATTTTTTTCATCTTGTTTTTTCTTTAACCAATCTGTTATAGATACATTTTCTGCTAAATTCTTTTTAGGAAGAGTCTTAATACTCTTTTGTTTATTTCAAAAGCGTACTGAGTATCTGACATTCAACATTGAGTACTGGTCTGCTAATAATTACCTTTCAGTATGTAAATACTCCTTTTTAAGAAATATAACTTTGATTCTATTCAGTATATCCATATGCATGTGATGTGAAGATCCTGATAAATATCTCAAAATTAAATTAATATTTTAAAAATGTTTTTGCTTGTAGTAGCATTAATGAGAACAGATTCCCTGAAGGGGGATTTTGAAAGAGGGAAGAAGCAGGTAAAATCCAGATAAGGAAAAGGTATGCAAAGATGAACCTTTTTTAACTAAAAGGAAAAAATAAATCACTGCAAAGCAGGTCATAAAATAAATAAATACCTGACTGCTTCAAGAGATGAATTTCAAAAGTTTCAAAATGATTAGTATCTACCATGCTTGTGCAATCTTCATTGCTTATTTTGGTGGACACAAATTAATGAACAAATCTTTCAATTTTTTTTCCTCCTCCTTCATTTTTTCCCTTGTCTTTTGTTTTGGAAACAACAGTAGAGTCTCTTGGAGGGGCTTTCCGAAGGCTAAGGAGTTTGATTCACAGCTGTAGGCAGTGTTCTTCAGATAAGTGCCTGAACGTCACTTAATGTGATTTCTTCACCTTATATGGAACTTCATTTTTTCCCCCCACCGGAGAACACGTTTAAGATAAAGTTGAAAGCCGTTAGTTTTTACCAGGACTGTCAGAATCGCACTGAAGAGAAAAATGCAGCCACCAGCTCTTCAGCATTGTTTTAACATAGGAAGTGAACAGAGTCACCCCTCTGTCACCTCTCACTTGCAGCCTCTGTGAGGGCTCAGTCTGCAACTGAGACACTGAGCAAGGAAGGAATAACTCTGCCAGGATAAAAGCAGCAATGGGCGGGCTGAGAGCAGGAGCTGTGAGTGACTTTTTTTGTGTGTGTAAAGGAACTCTTTTTTTCCTGACTCAGAACATTGCCGAGGGAGACTGCTAACTATGGGTTGCCAGATTTTCAGTTTTTAAGAAGAAGAAAAATTGGACAAAGGAAATTTTATATGAAGCCTCCTAATTTATTTAAATGTCAGCAGCAGAATTTTTTTTCCCTTTTATACTTGAATCCTAGCAAAACACTTGCTCTGAGTCCATTCCACCCCTAGGATGGCCGAGTGGGATTTCTGGAGCTGGAACCACGGTGAACTCTGATAACCGACAGGGAAGAAGTTTGACAAAGAGTGAAAGTAGCTATGACTTCCTAGGTTTTGTTTAAGATCTTAGTGAATAATGAGCTCCACCAGAAAACCCCACAATACCTGTGGCTACAAGCATCTGACTGATCTCTCACCTAGACTGGCTTATGGGGTAAAGTGCACAGAAGACAAATATATCCTTGGTTTCTGTTTGTTTGTTTGTTTGTTTGTTGTTTTTGATGCACACTACAGATCACTTTATACCTTTGCTTTCCGTCTTTCTGTCTACCTGTCTGGGTCTGACACAGCCTTATCAACACATCTCCACTTCCATGTATAAAAGTGTCAGAGGTAGATAAGCAATTCCTGTACAATGATGTCTAAGATGCTCCTGTGTCCTGTCCCAATGAAAATCACAAGAGTCGGGAAACAAAGCCTACTGGTAGACAGGACATTCTATGCTATACAAGTCTTTTTATTTCTAAACAAAAGGACTTGTAGTTAAATCTGATTTACAGTTTTACCACAGTGTTCACGTGGGAAATCTCTACTTAAAGATTATCCTCCATAATTGCAGTAGTGTTTAAATAAGATGCTTCATGAAGCAACAGCTGGGTCTCTTTCTATTTGAGAACAGTGAAAAAAATTAAAAATGTGATTTTTCATATAAGTAACAAATCAGAGCATAATATAATACATATGCATATATAATATCACTATATATGTATATATCACAATATAAACCCCTAAAATTATTTTTCTTGCATAGAAGGATTAATAGAAAACTTTCCTGGCGAGCAGTGGTGGGGCATGCCTTTGATCCCACAATTAGGCAGGTGCCGAGACTGGCAGATGTCGCCTGTAGTCAGCATGGTCTACAGTGCAAGCTTCAGGACAGCCAGAATTACCGAGAGAAACCCTGCCTTAAAAAACAAAAAAACAAACAAACAAACAAACAAAAAACAGAACAAACAAAGGAACAAACAAAAACCCCAAAACCAGCCCCCAAAATGCTTTTTGATGACTTAAAATTATCTCTACTTCTCTTAATCATATTTTTAAAACTAGTGTGTACTTTTGTTTTAACTATAAAAACCAAAGGGTATATGGCATTTTTGTTTTATCCTAATATATCTTATGAAATACGTACTGCAAAAATGCAAGCTTCCATTGTTTTTCCTATGGTTTGAACAAGGAATTCTTTTTCTTGTTTTGGTAGTTTATTTGGGTGATGAATCCTGAATATGAACTCAGAACTGTAAAAAGGCAGTAGATATATCGCACGCACGCACGCACACACACACACACACACACACACACACACACACACACACACACTGCTAAAATGTGATGCATCTTCTGTACTTCCACACAGGTGCACTTAAGTGTAAAGTTTCAGGGCTATAAATATACATTCAGATGTCCTGAAGGTTCAGGTATTACATTTAACTTCATACCTTTTAGTATTTCCGAAGAAAAATATCCTCCTCCTCCTTACAATAAAATTATATTTGATACTTTAGTAACTACTTTGATGTTTTGACTTCTTTAATGAAAAAGTATCATATTAAGTAGAGAAGTTTTGAGATTATTTAATAAAACAATAATCCCCAAGGAGCACCTAAACACAGGACCTCACCTCCTATAGTGGCTAAAGTACGTATAAAAACTTGAAACTGAAAAAGTGAATTTTAAATAATTCACACAAGTTTGGGAATAAAATCACTTTAGACTTTCATGTCACGCTTTTTTTTTTTTGAAGATTGTACTTCTACCGTGAATGCAAACATTAAATTACAGAAAATCTCAAAGTCGATGACACATGTTTTCCATGATTGTAAAACACGATTACACTGGGTATTGTTCCCCTAGTGCCCAATGACCGCCAATGAGACTCTGGTGCTCTCAAATACAGTGGAAACTTTTCTATTTTTTTCTTTCCTTTCTATGAATTGGTGCCAGCTGGTCCTGATTTCCACGACACTCTCATATTTTAAGAACTACATGTAAGCTTTACCTTCAATTAATGTTGTTCACAAGAAAAACATGGGGACCCTGTGTCAAGTGATGTCTTTGGGCTCTGAGCCAGTTCATTCCCTTTTAAACACCTTACTAACAGTATATGGTTCAAAAGGAAATGGGTTGTCATTTGGTTTTTAAGGCTTTAGATTCTTCTTAATGGAGTGTTTCAGGGAGGGTATCAAAAATACTGTTTTATTAAAGTGCGTTGTAGGCATAACTTCCAAGAGAACACCATTGACCACAAATCTGTGTCCTGAGCTGACTTACACACTGTAAACTGACTAATTTTAAAACATACCATTTCACTCTAACCAAGACAACTCCATCATGTCTGCTTCCCTAACTACACATAGGAGCAGCAATCTCCAAGCCACTGACACTTAGCTTCCTTTGACCTTCCGGTCTCAAGCAAGATAACCTCAAATGCAAACACTAAAATATTTTATAATTTACAAGAAATGTGCTTTTCAAAACAAAGGCTCTGTCTAACGTAAAAGAATTTATAAGATCTCATTATAATAAAAACATATACATCCACGGAATGAGGACTATTTGTACACAAGTTTGTCCAGTGTGGTTTCATAAACTATATCCCTTAAAGTTAGGCTAAGTAGTAAATAAAACTCAGCATTGCATAAATATTAAGATATTGGAATATGCCTTGATTTTTCATGTTCTGTGGGTAAAACATTAAAAAATATATATAAAGGAAAGGGACATCCATAATCTTAAAAGTTGTTTTAGTATGTTAATTTCTAAATTGAAGAATAGCCACATTGTTTCATACAGATATACCACAATACACAATTCTGAGCACTACTGATGAATGCTCAAAATCCAATCTGACAGTAGAGAGGTTCTTCACTTTTCTGTTTCCATCTTACCTTTCCTCTTTAAAAGATCTTCGTATATACACTATTACCATAAATTAATACATGGTGAGAGCTTGTGTTTATACCAAGTAAGTTTACATGCTTTCATTCCTTTACACTTTACTAAATATACAGAATCTATATCAAATGATGCTATTTACATCCTCATACCATTAAGTTAAATATCTAAGGCTGAAAGGCCATAGCTCACACCCAGACTTAGTTTTCAGCCTTCCAATATTTTCCAAGTTGATGGCCCAATCAACATGACCTCAGCAATAAACATTTCTACAGGTTGTACTGGCTATATTTTGATATGGGTTTCTTATGTATGTTAGACTATTATAATGACTTTGGTATAATGGATTTAGTAAACTGAATTGCCCACCCAACAAGACCAACAAGACAAATAAACAAAATCGAAATTAGATCATTTAATTAGATACAACACACTTCATAGTCTACTACTAATAATAAAAATTGTATTTTAGCTATTATCCTTATATATTTATAATATATATTTGCACTTCTTTTAGGCAACTACATTTTGTAACATTTAAGTAACCAAATTTCTTAGAGATATAAAGTTATCATTATATTCTCTGGCAATATAGTGTGATCCATAACATAAGGTAAATCTTAGATCATGCTTAGCAGGACACTGAAAGTCATCACTTTTGTTGCATTTCTATATTTGGTAAATGTTTCTTAATAAAATGTAGTATCAAAGATTAATCTAAAACAAATGTTAAAGTGTTTATTTTTTCCACAGTACATATACTCTGAAAATGAAAGTTACTTTTGTCAGTCCCTTTATGAGTTACCATTATATGAAACAGCACCAATGTACTTTTTTCATTCACAATGAATGATTTCTATTTTCCAGACTTATAATTTAAATCCAATTCACTACACTATAAATATCAGAAAATTTAAAGAAGAGTCCTACTTCCAGTTTGTACTGAGTAAGAAATGCCACAATAAGGAAAAAACACAAAGACTGAAAACTAGAGTACACAAAGTACATTTACAATGAAACATAAACATATCATTTTTACATTTTGGAATGAGTGATGTCCCATGAAAGTCTCTAAAACTCAGACAAAAGCTTTTTCAGTTCCACTCAAGATTTTATGAATTCTTATAACTTGCCTTTCCACAAAGCATGGAGAAGCAGAGCAAAAAGTCCTCGCAGGTGCAAGATCTTTGCAAGATTCCTGCTTAGGGAAGTAGAACAAAATGATGTCTCTACTCATCATCATTGCTATCTGTCTTTTTAAAAATTTTTTATTAATTTATTCTTGTTACATCTCAATGGTTATACCATCCCTTGTATCCTCCCATTCTTCCCTCCCTTCCATTTTCCCCTTATTCCCCTCACCTATGACTGTTCCTGAGGTGGATTTCCTCCCCCTGTATATGCTCATAGGGTATCAAGTATCCAAATGGAAAAGGAGGAAGTCAAATCATTGCTATCTGTCTTTAGAAGTCCACTTGTTGGCTTGATTTTAAACTCCAGACAGAGGATACTGATGCTGCTTGCAGACACGTTCATTCCTCAGCTACCTGCTTCTAGTTCCGAGAGCATCTATCTAGCTGTCAGAAGAGAACATGTAAGGGAAGAGAGTGTGAAAAGTATACTGAAGAAAATTCCTGACACTAGACCTGGAAAGATAGATCTTAATTCCTTCTTTGTTTTAAATCTCTAACACATTGTCTACCTGTAATAAACATTCCATAAATACTTCTTTGAGTTAAAAAATGACTTGGTAATAATCCCCCAATTTGGAATTCTACTGGAGTGAAAGGTTTTAAGAAAACAAACATCAGAACACAAAACAAAACAAAGCATGGAAGAAACACTTAAGAATTATTTTAGGATACGTTCTTTAGAATTTCAGTTTTCAGCACATTCACTACACCCATTTTAAAGATACTAGCCGCCAAATATGTATTGAGTAGATCATGAAGACCAAATGGACAATGCTTGATAATGAAATTTTTCATAGAAAAAACAACCATCGAACACAAGCTTGCTCACTATTTGTCTTTTTTTGTTTTGTTTTGTTTTTTGAGACAGGGTCTCTCTGGGTTAGCCGTGGCTATCCTGGACTCACTTTGTAGACCAGGCTGGCCTCGAACTCACAGCGATCCGCCTGCCTCTGCCTCCCAAGTGCTGGGATTAAAGGCGTGTGCCACCACGCCTGGCCTATTTGTCATTTTTATGACCTCCAAAATATCTTTGTTAAAATCTAGTCTTCAAGATAGAAGTATTAGAATGTGGAATTATTGGTACATGCTTGAGTCACCAGAGTTGAAGCTGAAAATGGGAGCAGTTAGTTTATAATAGACCTCAGAAACACTACGCAGTGTCCTTTGCACAATGTGATGACATGGAACAACACATACCAATGAACCAGGGCATGGGTCCTTAACAGACACTGAATTTGTGACAATAAACACACTGCAAGGACTAAGTTTTTGCTGTTTATAAGCTAGTCTATGATATATTCTTACAGCAACACAAAGACATGGGCTGAAAGGTCACTTTGGAATCAATAAAGGCCCAGTAATAGGAATGAGTTTTAAACAAACGTCCTGTGACATGTTCCCACGTTTGAATGTGGACGGTAGCTGAAACTTTGGACAAATTTCCACTTTTATTAATTG
Organism: Acomys minous; assembly: GCF_964271855.1. Lineage (NCBI taxonomy): Eukaryota > Metazoa > Chordata > Mammalia > Rodentia > Muridae > Acomys > Acomys minous. The sequence goes on along the minus strand of NC_140493.1, from coordinate 32,526,192 downwards.
GTACTTTTTTTGTATTTGTCAGTTTTCTATTATAATTTCATACTTCTATCAAAACTTTATTGATCATTTATGTCACTAGGACTGTAACTCTTCCCTTTCAAGACAGATACCTGTAGATAGAACCCTTATGGTAAAAATCTGGAGCCATGCACTGTGGTACTATCACTTTCTCTACCAACCCCATATCCAGCCTTTGTAGAAGGCCTGTACATTTTATTCCATATAATCTATGTAATCTGCAACCTACTATTATCCTTTCAAATGCCTGTCCCAGTTGTGGTCTCTTTCATCAGTAATATGTCCTAAACACCCCCCCCCCCAAATATAGTCCCCTACTTGTATATCATTTCCAGACAGTTGATAGCATGCAAATACAACCCCATTATTTATCTACATTAAAACTTTTGTGCTTCCTGATCAGTTTATATAATAGATTGGATGTGGTTTGCATTGTAAAACTTCCCGTGGATATCCCCATAAACCCTGATGGCTTCTTACTCCTTGCTTAAAAACTAAACTGGTTCTAATCTCACAAAGAAGTCTCCTCTCTCACATTAGTTTAGCATTTCCCTTGATTTTCAATGTTCGCCCTTCCTACATTTATTTGCCTGTCTGTCTAATACCTGAACCATCAAGACTCATATCTGAAATTAACTCCTTGAATGACTTCCCTGAACAAGGCCCTGACATTCCCCTCCAGTGGCTTTTCTCGACCATGTTTATCTTGTTTACATCACTGTGAATTAGCCTGCCTCCCTACATGAACCACGAGGGAAATATGGAATTAGACCAGCTCTTTCCTTCCTCTTCTCTGCATGCCTCTTTCCCTTCCCTTCCTCTGTGCCCCACTCTCCTCTCCTTCCCTCTGCTAGACTCCTCCCCTCTTCTGCCCCCCTTTCCCCTCTCCTCTCTTCTCCTTCCCTCTCCTTTCATTTCTTCTCCTGTTTCCTTCCCTCTCCTTGCCACTTCCCACTTCCCTTTCTGATCTCCTTTACCCAGTTTTCACTTCCCTTTACTTCTTTTCTATTATTTTACTTGAGTAGACACAGGAATCTAATTGCTAGCATATCAGACAGCATAGCCCTCATCTCTTCCTGAAAAGAATTGTCTATCCCTTTACACTCCCTACAGCTTAAGTACACCCACCAATATCTTAACATCACTTCTTGTCCTTTGATTCTATGGTTAAAAGCTGAGTGTTTTAATCATAAAACATATATTTATGTGAATTATTGCTAGGATCATGAAAAAGTCATTGAAAATATATCAGTGTTTCTAATTTCTTGAGTAATTTACTTTGGAAAACATACTAAAGTCACCTTATATCATAGTAATAAGTCCCTGGCTCTGTGTGCAGCTAAAGCATGCTTCTCTCCACGGACCGTTTAAACCACTGTGAAAAATTGATTACACTTCATTTGATCTCAGGTTTACAGTATCAGAGTATTCATGTATTTCTGGACATTATTGGTGGTTTTACGAAAGAAGAAGAAAGGAAGGGCTGTGAATAATTTTCAAACTTCAACCTTAATTTCAATATTTTTAAATTTGTCTGACAGGGTAATTATCCCAGAAATTGTCTTAACTAAATGATTTGTGAAACTGTGATTGTCCCATTAAAATGACAGAGTATTCAATCAGGAGAGAAAAATGGCTCTCTGAGGTTTGGCCCTATTAAACTGGTTCTTTATATTATTACCCAGTTCACATTTTGAACATACACAGCTGGGTGTTTCTGCGTGTGAGCAAATGTGCCTTGGGCTGGAGATTGCTAACACCAGTACAGAGCAGGGTAGCAGAGTGCTGGGACTCCTGTTTCTGGAGCAGACTAACTAGATTCACCTCTGTTGCTTACTGGTGGGTAATGATGGATTCGGTACCCACATTCTATCCTAGTTCCCTCCTATTTAAGTGGGGATGACAATTTGGCCCATTCTGTAGATTTTCATTAAGGCATAGTGAATATATATTAGTCCCAGCTGTACAAGGCAATAGGGAATTTCCCTTGGTAGCACCGCACACTCATTCAGAGCTGCTAGAGGCTTAGGTTTATACTCTTCCTTAAGGACTTAGGCACTGTATTCACCTCCTAGAATATTGCCAGTCAACATGCTTTGCGGCTGAAATGGAAAATGTTGGTAAAAGCTCCTCTGTCGAAGCTTTGATCTAATCCCTTTTACACTCATGAGTAGTGATTGGAAAATGAGGGTGGTAAGGTTATCAGTGGAATAATTGATCTATGAGTTCATGTCAAATGGGCTTTTAGGAGACAGAGCCTAATTGGAGGAATCAGGTTACTTAAGACATGATTTTAAAGTCTCTCTCTCTTCCTCCTTCCCTCTGTGTATGTGTTTATCTCTATTTTTTATAAAGTGAATACACATTACATACTTAAATATTCATCTTTACCATGAGCTTAGAAAGCACAGAGTCAAGTGACCATAAGTGAAACTTCTGAAACAGGATCCTGTGACATCTCCCCACCCCTACTTTTGTTATGTTTCTCAAATATTTTGCACCTGTGATCACGGCAAGGGAGAAAGAGCACTGTGCATCTCTCTTCAGCACAGGTATTTACTTATTATTGACTATGTCACTGATGCTCAAATCACTGGTCAGATGGTGGTGCAAGGTCAGGAAATTCAGTTCTAGGTAGTCCAAAAGTACACTAATTGGAATATTACCTTATAGGACTGTACTAGTTATTATAATAACTACACCTGTCGCCAATGATAGTGATTGTAGAGAGATACAGTCTTTAGTCTATTTTGGAAGGCTAAGAAGCTTTGTTTTTATTTCTGCAAAGAATGGTTGTGGCAGCGGTGACCACCACAATAGCCTAGAGGCAACACTTCTCTCCCTCGGAACTCTGTATATCTGGGAGGCCATTCTCAATTATATCTACAGTTAATTCTTATTAAAAATGTCTTCACAGACACATTGTCCTTGGTTTTAGAACTAATGAAGATCACCCATCACATAATATCTTCTTCAGAGAACTTACAGTCTACATATTTTCTGACTAAATTACAATAGATGCTTTGATTCATATACATCAAGCATCCACTTCAAGGGTCTATTTGATATGGGGGAAGTTCTGAATGAGTCTCATGAAGTGTTACACTAGACAAAAGTGTAAAATAAAACAAAACAAAAACAATAAAACTACCAACTGGAAAGGGCACAGATGTATGACACTAAGTTACTATTTCATATATGTAAACTTATGAATAAGATACTAGTAATTCAGAAGTTTAGGGAACCTGACAGGTGAAGGAAAGAAATACTCAAAGTAACACTGGCCAACAGAAAGCTTTAGCAAAAAATGTAACTGAATCACATTTACATTTTATAACAACCAATGGGCCTGGAGAAAAGGTGGAATCCAACTGAGAGCCTGTTGTAATAAAAACGAAGGGGGATTTATTTCAGAAATGCAAGGGTGAGTCAACACACAAAAACAAACCAATGAAATGCACTAGGGCATCAGAATATAGGGCAAGGACTGTATGAATTATAGATAGGAGAAATAGCATTGGACAAGACTTTAACAGCCCTTAAGAATAAAAACAATGAGCAAACTGGAAAAAGTAAGTAGCAATCCCATGATGGACAACTACGGAAAAGTCACAGTTTCCAGCTTCCCTCTCTCCCGTCACACCTCTTCCTTCACTTCCCTCTTCCCTCTTTGCCTCTTGGTATTATATTTTCTTCTCTCTCTCTCTCTCTCTCTCTCTCTCTCTCTCTCTCTCTCTCTCTCTCTCTCTCTCTGTCCATTTAATTTTTAAAACACATCTTTATTATGTAGCTACTACTACTAGCTTGAAACTTGTGACTCCACCCATCCCCCAAATGAGAGACTGCACAGTTTCTTTTTATATCAAGAACCAACTAACAATATCCACTCACACTATCCTTATTCATCTTTGCATTGAAGTTTAAGCCAGGTCAATTAGAAGTCTAAAAAAATCATTCTGGCTGAAATGTATGGATTATTTTGTACATACGAAATCATAAAGAAAACTAAAACTATTATAACTAACATATATGATAAAATAACAATAAAACTATAAAATGTAACATCAATTGCCTTCCAAATGTTAGCAATGATTCATATAAAAAATATTCTATTTGAAAGATCATCCTGAGTGAGGTAACCCAGACTCAGAAAGATACACATGGTATGTACTCACTTTTAAGTGGGTAATAGCCATATAGTAAAGGATAACCATACTAGAATCCACAGACCAAAGGGAGAATGCTTGGATCTCATTCAGAAGGAGAAATAAAATAGACATTGGAAGTGGATGGAGAGGGAACTGGGTAGGAGAAGGAATGTGAAGAGAACCAGGGTGGAGATCAGATGTGTGGAGAGCAGGGCTTGGAGGTAAGAGGGCAGGGAAAGAGAAGGAAAACGGAGGAGAATATGGGCTGACTCCAGCTGAGACTCCTAGTAGCAGGGGATATGGAGTCTGAAGTGATATCAAATATTCAGTATCCAGGAAGGACTTCCAGTGGAGTGAGGGGGACAATAACACACCCACAAAACCATCAACATAAAATTTACCCTGTCTGCAAGATATGCAGGGATAATGATGGAGTAGTGATTGAGGGAATGGCCAGCCAATGACTGGCCTAACTTGAGACCCTCACCAGGGGAGAGGGCCTATCCCTGACACTACCAATAATACTCTGCTGTGCTTGCAAACAGAAGCCTAGCATAATTATCCTCTGAAACACTTCACCCAGCAGCAGATCCAAACAGATGCTGAGACTCACATAGAAACATTAGGTGGAGTTCAGGGAATCCTGTGTAAGAATTATGGGAAGGATAGAGGGACCCGGAGTGGACAAGGATCCCACAAGAATACCAACAGAGTCAACTAACTTAGGCCCAAGGGGCCTTAAGGAGACTGGTGTACAAACCAAGGACCATGCATGGACTCTACCTAAGCCCCCTACATATATGTAGTTGATGGGAAGCTTGGTCTCCTAGCAACTGGAAAAGTGTTGTCTCTGACATGAACTCCATTGCCTGCTTTTGGTTCACTTTTCCCTACCTGAGCATCCTCAGTGAATGAGGATGTGCTTAGTCCTGATGTGACTGGGTGTATTAGGGGTTGGTTAGTGGGAAAAGGGGACAAAGAAGGTTGGAGGATGAGACTGAGGGGAGAGGAAGGAAAGGGCTGCTACCAGTATGTTAAATAAATAAGTAAATAAATAACTAAACATTATTTTTAAAATATCAGAAGGAATAGGACATCTACAAATAAACTTAATAATAAAAGCGCATTTTTCTCAGAAGCTAAAGTAATATGTTATCAAGGAAAAGAAAGACCTAAATAAATTTTTAAAAGTTTGTGGTACTTTTTGAAAGACTCAATACTGTTATTACAATAATATTTTCAAGTTTTGATCTTTATAACTCAGTTTAAATCCTAGCAAGATGCAAGTTGAAATATTTAAAGAAAATCGCAGACTTATCTTAAAATACATATGGCAATATATAATAAAAACAATCACACACAAAAAGAACGAGTGGAAGACTCATATGTATCTAATGTTAAACCTCATTGCAGTCAGCATAGTAGCATGATGGTTCAAGACAGACATTGTTGGCATGAGTAGGCAAGACAACCAAGAGCATGGCCAAGAACCATCATAACACTAATCAGCTGATATTCAAAAACAGTGAGTAAATAAATGATGTCCTTTGCAGCAAATACTGAGATAATTGGACAGTTTCATACACATAAATGAAATTGGTTGTTACATCACAAAGTATTTTTAAAAACTAACTGACCAGGCATAGTGGTACACACATGCAATCATTGCGTTGAGTTGGGCAGTGGGGGAGCACTAGTTCCAGGTCAGTTATAATTACATAAAAAATATCTGTTTCTAAAACTGAAATTGAGCAAGAGAGGTGGCATGAGAGAGGGAGGGAGGGAAGGAGGGTGAGAGAGAGAGAGAGAGAGAGAGAGAGAGAGAGAGAGAGAGAGAGAGAGAGAGAGAGAAGAGGAGAACAACAGGGTGGGCATCCTACAGTAGTGAAGAAAATATTTGTAATTCATGACTATCATTATTTTTGGTGGAAAGAAACCTCTTTAGGATGATTGTATATTTAAAAAATGCCATACAGACCAACCTAGCATGTAATTACTATTCTCCCAATCTCAGCAACTTACAACCCAATATTAATCATAATTCATTTCAGCAGCTACATCTACAGTCATTCATTGTGTGCTGGGCACTCTATAAGCTGTGGATAGAGTCGTGGAAAAGAACGACACAATTCCAGACCTTATGGAGTTTCTATTCTAGTGAACAAATCACAATCAAATAAATGTACAATAGTCAAGTAATTTCAGATTGACCTACAGCTTGGCAGAGGAGGAAAAGGATTGATGGAAAGCAAAGCTATTCAATTCTACAGCCACATCCCACTGAGGGAACATGAGACAATGGAATAGTTGAATCTACTTAAATGTTTACAACCAGTTTCCAACTTGCAAGGTAAATTATTCAAAACAAAGCAAAATAAAACAAAAAAAAAGTGAAAAAGAAAAATCCAGAAAACAAAGGGCACTGTTAACATAAACCATCTTGCCTTGGTGTCTTCCCGAAGTGACTAGTCATTGGTTATAAAAGAATCAATAATTGCCTTGTTGTTGCCACAAAGTACCTGGCAAAAGTGACCTAAGGGATACAGGGTTTATTCTGCATCACCCTTGGAGGATACAGAACATCAGTGGGCAAGTCATTCCCAGAGGAGATTGAAGCACCCTTATCTGATGTCAGAAAACAGAAAGAGTTGCAGGCTGCTGTTCAATCTGATTTCTCAAGTTTATTCATCCAGGAACCCCCAAATCATGAAGTGGTGCTGTCCACACTTAGAATGGTGTCTACCTCAATTAACTAATGTAATCTATAAAATTCCTCGCAGACACGGTTTCTACCATGACCTTAAATATTATCAAGTCAACAACTGATTTTAATCATAACAGGATGAAAGAAAGGAGGGGTGGGAGTGTTGGGAAGGAGTGAGAAGAGAAGGGAAGAGAGGAGAGGAGCTAATGATTTTCCTACTTGGTATTTACTTAAGTGGCTTGAAAACATGGCACACACAAAAATTTTAATATGTATTTTTCTACCAATTTTATTATTAACCCCAAATATTTGGAAGAAATCAAGATGCCCCTCTTTAGCATGTGGATAAACTCTAATATCTCCGGACAAAAAGGCTATTGTTTCTAAAAAGATATATTACTGAAAAATGATTCATGAAGGCATATTGGGGCATCTTACATTCTTATAGTAAATGAAAAAATTGAGCTTCGAAGGCTACTATATGAGAAGGCTTTGAGAAAGCAAAAACCATTGGGATAGTAAAGAAAAAGCCAGTGGCCAGGGAATAAAGGATGGACATGTGTGAACAGGTAGATGGAGTGTTTTAGAGAATGACAGAGGAGACTGACAGGCTTGACCATACATTTGTCTAAATTTCTCAAATGTGCAACCCTGAGTAAATCCTGATGCTAACCATGGGCCCTGGATAATAATGATCTGTCATGAAAGTGCATCAGTTATGACAAATGTGTCACAAGGAGAAGGAAAAATATTGTAAACATGTTTGTATGGAGAGGAAATTGTGAGGGATCTGAGCTTTCTGCTTTGAGTAGCCATATACCTAAATGTACTCTAAAACGAAGCTTTTAAAAAGGATCCAGAGAAGACTGGTAATACAGATTTGGGGTGGATATACACATGAGCTAGGTGCTAAAGATGGGACTAGCTCAGACATACCCAACCTTTGTAGTCCAACGGCCGCATTTTAGAGTATTGCTAGGCCAAAGTTAAGCAGTTGCTCATTAAATTATTCAATAGTATTTTTTTAAAAAAAGATTTAGTAAAGGGTCAAATTTTAACACATTTATAAAATATTTTCATTCTTCACTAACCATTAGTAATACCAGTGAGATGGCTGTACATGCTAGGCCAGTTATACCTTTTCAAATGGTAAAATCACAATAGATGCCAAACCCCTCATTTTCTGGCCCAAGTTCATCTCTAAAGGTGTCTGCTTATTGCCAAATGTACTTCCACAAACCCAGTTAGGATAGACATCCCCCAAAAATGTCCTTGATTGGCTCTTAGACTGTAGAATTGCCAGATTACAAAGAATCTGGTAGGTGGTTTGTATCCTTATATTTCCCTAGCAATTTGACAATATCTTACAGTCCTTATGAGTTTTCAGCTATATCTTGAATAGTTTGAGACATTGTTCTGGAAATGCTCTGTTATAACTTAACACAAACTATTTCACATTGGAAGGTGTTAATATGCTTATGTAGGAGAAGATCGGGATTTTAGAGTATAAGGGATGAGGATAAAGTCACAGTTTTACTGGCCTCTGTAGAAGCCAGGTAATTAATTCCTCTGGGTTCCTTATTTACACATTACTTAGGAAGTTTTCCATATTTTGGCTATATCTGTGATATATCTATATACTTAGTTTTGAGGGCTAATCTTTCCTTTCATCTAAGGAATGTCATCTAGCCTTTCCCTAGCTGGTAAAGGGAGATTATTAACACCAACTTGTGGAAAGCACATTAATGTAGAATTGTCTCTACAATTGAAGTTTTTGCGATGTGCATGTCCACATGGTGAAACATAAATAGTGCATGATCCTAGGTTTCTGGCATATGTGCCCAGGTGGAAGCCTTCTGTAGCATAGTCAGACCATCCCATCTTATGAAACTGAGTTCTGATACGCTAAGCACTCAGGCACTATACCTTCTGCTTTGCTGTGCCTCGTGGATTTTTCTGAGCATGACACTGCAGTTGGTTTGAAAGTTATGCCTAGCCACCAACTTATCTGTCCACAATGTTCTTACTTTTTAAATGGGTAGCTGAGGCCAGTGTGAGAGTCACATTTATCAGTATGTCTTTTCTTAGAGAAAGGAAATATTTTTCTGTTTTCAAAATGGTCTCTATTCATCTGGTTATTACAGTCATCCATGACTATGGGCAAATAGGTTATTTATTGCACAGTTAACTTTCTCTTTGCACAGGAAACCACTGGGAAGGTGGGTTGGAAGTTGAACTGCCCCATTCTCTGGATCATTAGAGACCGTGTAATATTTTATGGCTGTCAGGCTTTAGGCTTCTATCGTGGAGAAAAACCATCCTTAGGGGAAAATATAACGATCCCCGAAAGTTGGATGACAGTGTCTTGATCCGTGCTTTTATAATGTTCAATTTATCAGTCTCTTCTGAAAGAATTGACCACAGGGCTCTTAAAGCATTTGAAATCTTTGGATAAAAGCACAAAGACAGGTTCTTCCTGCTTCCATTAATTTCATAATCAATGATGTCAATTTATCACTGTTAATAATGTACCCCGTGTCATTTCCACCAGAGTATTTTGAACTTAAAAGCTTCTAGAAAAACTCCCCCTACTTGTATTTTTTTTCTGGTCTTTATTTTTCTTCATTCTGCAGAAGATATGTAAACCTTCTTCAGTTTTACCCAGGTCATCAAAATTATTTTAAGTACTTGGAACAAAACATGGTATAGTTTACAATACCCAGTCTAAGCTGAAATTTTTGAAAGCTGTCAGCCTGAATTATGAATGCCAGTTTTTAATGTGTTCCACTTTACTGGTGTGGATTAGTTTTATCTCTTTGATTTTCCCCCACAAAACAGTAGGTGACTTTATTCTTACATTTATTGAGAAATTCTTTTTATGATAGCCCAAGTATCTGCAATCCTTTTTATATATGCTCCATTATACTGCATTAAAGCAAACATCTTAGATTTTCTGCCTTAATGAACATATTATTATTTATTAAATTATGAAGCTTCTGTTAGGGTAAAATCTTTAGAGTAGGTGATGAGTCACTGCAATCTGGCACAAAGGTGCCGGTGTCAGAACGCTCATTTGCCTCTGTATTTTTGGACACATCTTTTCACCTCTCGGGGCTTTTGTCTCTTTATGTATGAATGGCTTGATCAAGAACTCTGAGAAAGAACTAAAATTTAGGACGAGAGACTGGCAAACGGGAAAGCGTTTTCCACGGAAAGCGAAGACATGAAAAATGTGTGCTGGTAAGTGGCAGCCAGGGACATCTTGCTCATTCAGTACTTATCACTTAAAAATACTCCTTAAGTTACTAGAGTTAAAACTGTTACTGAGGGGTCTGTTGAGAAGCCCAGTATGCTTTCTACCACCTAGCGTGTGTAGAAGTACATTCCTGAATCCCCTCCCAGTGTCCATGGGGGGAGGGGCAATGTCAAGCTGTACCTTTGGCCTTCCCGTGTTTTCACCTAATTGATGGAAGTACTCCAGTACTTCCTTGGCATTTCTTCCTAATTTTTATCTTTACATTTGTTTCACTTATCTTTATGTGTACGCATGCATGCAAGACCCATAGTCCTGGAATGGTTACCAACAAAGCACCCCATGGATTTGGTGGGCTCCTCTCATTTTATATGGATCCCTGGAAATGCATTTGATTGAACTTGAGTCATCAGGCTTATGCACCGTGTACTTATACTCAATGAGCTGTTTCCTTAGCACATCTGTACTCTTTCATTCCTGTTCCCTTTACTATAAGTAAAGCAATTTCATTTTATATTTATCTTAAATGTGCTATAGCATGCTCATCACTTAATACTGAAAAACCCACACTATTTTTTCATGCTGATATTATAGTAACCCATGTTATAATGTTGCTTTAACTAGCAGCTTTTACTTAATCCTGTTCGAGGTGACAGCAGCCCTCAGTGTCCTTTGGTCTACAAATCAGTAAGACTGAGAGGACACAAATGAATGAACAATCCCAAATTTTAGCAACACCCAAGCTAACTCAGTCTGCTTATAAATGCAAACTTCATCTGAAATTATCGCCTGACACAAAATTCCCATCTACAGCTTAAGAGAAAATGTGAGTGCACTTGTGCATGTCTAAAGCCGTGGCTGGTAAACATGGGGCACATGCTGTAGAGAGCACAGACCAGCAACATCAGGTTTACACTAGCAGACACAGAGCCTATAACCCACCTGTAAAGCCTGGGTCAATTTTTCTTGTCCTTGGTGTGATTATCCTGCCTTCATCAGAACAGCGCTATCACACTGCATTACTTTTTTTTAATCAGACAGTGTGTGTCTAAGACACTAAACCATTCTACTTTCTTTTTAATTAATTGGTAATTATTTACAAAAGATTAAAAAGGCTACCATCTAATATAGGCTCCGGGATTAGCCCACAGGTCATTTAGCCTCTCTCTGATGCTGCCCATCCTTTTCTTATGTACACATCTATATATGCACACCACTTAAGTCCTGGTGAAATTCTGGTTAGTCAACAATGTTCCCTGCTGTTGTGGTTTAGTTTATTCCTATTCATCTTTATACATTTTCAAGAAACTATGGACCTCTGTGCATACGTATTTCTTCGAAATGTAAAAAAAATTGAATTGGCATTTCATTTGGTTAAATAATCTCACATATTTTGTTAAATCCCATTCCTAAACATCATTGCTTATCACTAGTAGGTAGCCGAGTGTCTACTCAAGATGGGCAAATAGAGAGAACAGATTTCAGATCAAGACTTCTTACCAACATACGTGATTAAATAAACAACTCAGACAACTTGATTTCCTTGCATCCCGTTCTTGGCACTTTGGACTTATTTCCCAAACTTCAGGCTGTCTTCTTGCTGCCAGGTTTCTATTCTTGGAATGCTTTTTTCTGAGGTTTAGACTTAACTCCATTTATACTTGCCTGTGCAATGGAAATTTCTCTGGCTTTCCTAGACTGAACAGTGAGTCCACCCCTATATTCTGTGAATTGTTAATAAAGCTTTCTATATAATAAGTGCGTCTCTGTTTGCTAGGGTTAATACTTCTAGTTCATCATTTTATTTTTTCCCTTCTTCCTTCCCCTTCCTTCCTTCTTCCTGCCGCTGGCTCTCTCCTAACATGATCCACTTTGTAGTTATGACTAGTGTACAGTTCACTATGCAGACAAGAATACCCTTGCAGCAACCTCCCTCCCTTTGCCTCCAACTGTTGCAAATAGTCATAGCAATGTCTGCTCTTCTTTGGAGCCATATTTTTTAAGTCAACAGGAAACTCACCAAAAAATCTCTCTTATATTGGTCTTAAAATATATATCCAAGTCTAACCTCCCCAATCCCTCACCCCCATCTGCACTGGTTTCCTCTCATAATGTTGTTACAGCCTCTGAGCTGACTTCCTGGCTTCCTCTTATACTCAGCTCATCAGCCACTGTGACACTTTTAAAACTTAAGCCACATTAGTATCATGCTCAAAACCTTCTGATGAGTCCCCTTCTAAACAGGAAGAAATCCAGACTCTCCTTTGGAAGAGTAGTGCACAGTACGGCCCTACATGCTGCTTCTTGTCTGGTGGTGGTGGTGGTAGTGGTGGTGGTGGTGGTGGTGGTGGTGGTGTGTGTGTGTGTGTGTGTGTGTGTGTGTGTGTGTGTGTGTGTGTGTGTGTGATCTTGTGTAATCTCCGCCCACATCAATCAGGACTTATCTACAGAACCAGAACAATGAGGTAATGACAGCAAGCTACTCTTCAGACACATTGTAAAAGACAATGGCATCTGCCTTGTGCCCTCTTAACTCATTTATTCTCTCTGGAAGATGAGGGCTGTGAGAATCTTCAACATCTTTATGGAACTTCATCTATATAGTGAGGACCTGAGGCCTTTTAAAAGGAATCTCGAAAAGGTTGCTAGATGTGTAAGTGAGCCACTTTGAAAGAATCTTCTAGTTCCACCTCCAAATGACTGCAGCTTCATCCGACATCTGACGTTAACTCCCTGTGACATTCAAAGACGACATATCCACTGACTGGTTCTAGATTTCTGATTCACAGGAGTTAACGCAAGGATTTATAAAAGTTTCTAAATTTATGGGTGCTTTCTTAGCCATTTCCTCACTGCCTTCATGTCTTGTCGTGCCCTTCTTTGCTCCACCCATATAATCCTCATCTTTAAACAATAGACGCTTCTGCTTCAGGCTCTTGCCAGCTCCCTGTCTATCTCAGCCCTTTGTTCCAAAGGGATAAATTCAGTATTCTCCTTGACTCCAACTCTGCCCCCTCCTTATGTTTGTTTTCCTCTGTGAAAATTTAGTCATATTTGAAATAAGTCGTGTTTTCCTTCGTTGTTTTTTGTTACTGTAATTGTCACATGGCAATTGGGACCATCAGCTGAGGAACTGCCTCCACCAGAGTATCCTCTGAGCATTTTCCTGATTAACAGCTGTTGTGGGGGAGGACCCAGTTCACAGCACAGCACGTGCTGCCACTCCTGGGCAGGTGGACCTAGGTTGTACTAGGAAGCAAGCTGAGCAAAGCGTGTGGAGCAAGCCTCTAAAGGTGTTTTCTCCCTCGTTTCCCCCTCAACCCCTGCCTCAAGCTTTCTGCAGGAGCTCCTGTTCAGACCACCTCTACTACAGACTAAAGCCTGTAAGCTGAAATAAGCCCTTTGCTCCTTGTACTGCTTTTGGTGATGGCATTTTCTCACAGTAATAGAAACAAACTAGGATAGCACACATAAAACTGTCTTTCCCGTAAAGACGGGGATTTCTTTAGCACCTGAATGTTTGGTGACTATTTGTCAAATGACTCAGTGTTGTGGACACCTAGGCTGTTGTCATTATTTATTGTGCCAAATTTCAACACTGCATTGTAAGTTGCTTAAAGTCAGTTACTTTAGCTCCTCATGATTCTACTGAGGGCACATATGCAGTGATGTGTGAAATAGCAGGACCTGTTGCTGAAGTAGTAAAAGAGACCTGGATTATTTTAGAAGCTTTTTCAACAAAGAATATTTTTTAGAGTTAAATATAAATTTTAAAATGTTAGGAATTAGAAATGCTTGATCCACTGCTCCCGTGGAATTTAAAAGATTGCTTCAAAATAACTCAGTAGTACAAGAATATTAACTTAAAAGAACCCAGGTTGATGCATTGTGAAGTTTTAAAACTAACTAGGTAACATATTAATAATATATTAAGCAGAAATTTATTTTCCCTGTTTTAACTACCTTTGAAAAATTTTTTCACTTGATAAGGTTGGGTATAGCATTTGCAGATGAAATTACCTAATGGCCACTAGAAGACAGAAGAAAAGTGAAATCTTTAATATATAGATACAGATATAGACAGATATGTCTTCACCATTACTAATTTTATTATACAACATCCTAAAAATTTATTTATCTTTTTACAAACATTTATTTCTTCCAAAATCCTACAATGACTTTTTTTTTTAACTTTTTATTGGTTCTTTTTGAGTTTTGCATCATGCACTCCAATTCCACATACGTCTCATCCTCTCTGCCCTTGCAACCTTTCCCTCATTAAAAGAAAAAGCCTTCTTGTGGGAGCTGTAGGGTACCATAGTGTGTCCCACATCCATACCCCTTACCCATACTTCTTTGCGTACAAATGTTAATTGCCATGAGCCATAATTCTGGTCTGAGACCTCTAGCTTCTGCTATACTATAAAACTGGAACTTCAGTGCAACTGCTCTTGGATATCCGATTATTACCCTGTGTCACGGAGGTCCAGAAATTTTGGATGTGTAGGAGTGTCTCCTTCATTTGCTCCAGCAGTTCATCAAGACTATAGCTGTTGGGGTGGGATAACTCAAAGGCCTAGATCTAGACCTGGTGGTACCTGAGCTGGTCCATCTGCTTGTTCTCACATACCCATACCACAGGAACTAGCTCTCTAGCTCTGCCTGGGCTAGCTCATCCAATGCTGCAGCAGTTCCCCTGCTCTTAAGCCCTCAGGGCTACCCACCTATAACCTTCACAACTTTGCTGCCCAGGAACTGTGCATGGCATGCTCTCCCAGAGTGTTGCAACAGGTGAGGGACAGGGACAGATCTCTCAGTTTCATGACCCTGAGGCCAGCTCTCCCACCTGCCATAGGTATCAAAGAACTGGGGCAGGGGGAGAAGGGCACCCCTTTTTGACAGCACCATAGGGGCAGACAAATTGCCGAATTCACAATCTGCAATTTTCACAAGCGGAAAAATTTCACAATCACACACTTAGAGCGGCTCACCCATGCTGCTGGCATCAAGGTCAGCTCTACTGTGCTGCTCAGGTGAGGTGCAAGGCCTACTTTCCTGGGTACTGCAGCTCATGAGGGGCAGGGATAGCTTTCCTGCTCTCATGACCTCAGGGCAAGCTCTTGTCCCTCACAGCAACATGGCATAGCAGACAAATGGTGGGGCCAACTCTCCCACACTTACCCTTGGGGCCAGCTAGCCCATGGCCCCACTACCAGGGTCAGCCCTATTGTGCTGCCTAGGAAAGGTGCTATGCCTGCTCTCAGGAGTGCTATAGAAGGTTAGCAACAAAGACAGCTCTCTCCCTTTCATGACCGAGGTAGGGTTCAGCACTCCCATTTGTGGAAGTGGCAAGTGGCAAGGAGGAGGGGTGGGGATGGGGAGGGGAGGGAGGCTTACCTGCCTTGTCCATGACACCACATGGCAGACAATTGGCAGGGATAGTTCTCACACTATGCTGGCCAGTACCAGTTGTGTACAGCCCTCAAACACTACCATGGCCGTGGGTGGCAGCTCAGACCAGAAACATTGTCCCGGCCTTTGGTGGTAATGGATTCCCACTGCTGTAGGGCCATGAGCTCAGACATGGCTCTGAGTGGCAGCATAGGCCGGGACCTACCATGGCCTTAGGTGGAATCACAGGCTACGGACATCAGGCTGTTCCTCGCTCACCAGTTCTGCTTGTCTTCATTATTCACACATCATATGTTTCAACTTCTCTTCCATTTTCCACCACTTACTTGGTCGTTTCAGTGGTACATGGTGTCTCGGTGTCTCTGGATACTCAGGTTTCTTCATGAGTGTTATGCCCTCACTGTGTACTGTGGCACCCATCAAGGGTCATCTCTGGCCTGGTCTGCCCACCCAAGCCTGTGGGAGCCAGACAGGTGGTTGTCTCAGGCTAGCTTCCTGCCCAGGTCTCATGGCACCAGGCAAGAATCTTTTTGATGTGCATTTTAAAAGAACATTTTGTTAAAGATTTTTAGAGAAAGATTTCGTTGAAAAATAATTGTACCAACATTTTGTCAGTGAATTCTAAAATACATCATAAATTGCATAAGTTCAATTTTTTAAGATTTTTCTAGTATTATTATATTTTTACATTGGGGTTAATAAATCAGAGAGAGATGAAATCTCTCTCTAATATGTTTCATTCTTTCTAAAGCAAATTAACAGAAGATTATTGAACTTTCCAAAGAGACACAACATCAGACAGAGTGAACAAGTCCTAGCTGCTTAGAGTTTAGTTGACTTAGCCAAAGTCAAACATGTAGTTAGAAGCAGATCAAGAGCTACACCTCAGCTGTGTGAACTCTTGGTTAATTGCTTTGCTCACTATGCTCTTCTGCTTCCTGAAGTGTTAAGCAATACTGTTTAGAGGGGTATCACTCCTCTGGGAGTTGTGCTTGTCATTATGCGAAACAATGCATTACTAAGGAAGTAATTGAGGGAAGGAATGAGAGAGATGTGGAAGAGGAAAAATCATGCCTATGTTTAAAACACAGTTTGCAGTATTAGGATGCAAACTTTGTAAGTCCTCATTGTCACTAGCATTCCAAAGCAGCTCAGGGCCAGGAGCCAGAAACAGGGGTGGGCTGGTAAGAGAGGTTATTCCCTTTAGCCAAAGCCATGTACGTGAAGTGCCACATTCTCTGCAGTAGTCAGCTTAGAGAAAGTGAACACATGTAATCCTATCTAAAATTTAGCATTATTATATAACATGAGTCCATATATCCCTTGGCACAATTTATAGCAACTAAACACAACAGTTAGTAGAAATCAAAATTTAACCATGGATCTGGATGTAAAGTGAATAAATAAATTAATGGAGAAAAACTTTTTAAACAATAAGGACCAGAATTAGTTGATTTAAAAAAAAAACTCTACTTCTTTATCCTTTTGGAGTAACATAGTTCAAATACAAATTCATTTACCAGCTTAGTAGCCTGAATAGTGCTTTTAAGTCTTTTGTTTTCATTTATATTACAACCAAAGTATACCCGAGATTTGTCTCAGGTGTACTTGTACATATTTTATTTGAGAATATGACTTGTGGGAAAGGAATACAGGAGAGGGATGAAAAATTAAAAGGAAGGTAAATCAAATAAAATATGTGTTATTGAGTAGCACACAGTATAGTGCTTAATGCTTGCTTGGTTCTGTGTTTGTCAGAACCATATCACCTGTGAAATGGAGGAGGGCAGCAGTTACTCACTAGCCCTCTTCCCAGGTGCTCAGGTGTGGCCATAAAGACATGGATTCCATGTGCATGTGGGATGCCTCAGTGTGAATATGAATTGGTTCCTGTGGTCCCTATCACAGCACTGGAGGAGCTTAGAAGTTAGCAGCTACAAAGGAGATAGTATGTAAATTTGAATGATGTGTTCCTGGAACTGGCCACTCTAGAAAGAATGGAGAAATAGAATAAATATGCGTTTTGCGAAGGCAGACGGTAGAAAGGAGACAGGAGAAAGCATGGCATTGATCAGTAAGTATATGAGACATTCCTTGATTTTAATGTCGTCAGGTGGAAAACAGATTAAAGATAGTTTGCTATGAAGAGAGACTGCCTATTGTAGTGAAATTCTGGGAAGCCAGTAAGTATTTCGTATTGTTGGCCTGATTTATAATGCAACTAAAATTACAAAAGGCCAAAAAAAAATTCTCACAATTATAGATTGCTTATCTGAGTTTGAGTCTAGGAATGTTAGGTTTATGATTTCATTCGGTTTTTGGAATATTTCTGCACACTTAATGAGATGGCTTGTGGGTGGGAATCAAGTATCAACATGAAAGCTAGGTACATGTATTTATACATCTATGTGTTTAGTCTGAGGGCATTTTATATAAAAAGTTCAAGGGTGTCCGTGCAGCCAATCTGAAGTTCAGATTTGGAATTTTCAACTTTTGGTGTTGGTTCCTATGAAACTTTGGTAATTTGAATGAAGGCTGATAATTTTCTATCTACACAATGCCACTATATACTCCATGGCCTGACTGAGGAGCATACATTTTATTCAAGGTGTATACACCTAGCAGTTATTAAATATGATAGATATCAATCTCCATTCAGAAATTTAGACCCAACAAGATAGGAAAGATGGTTATTTCAAGTTTGCCAAATACAAATAGCCAAATAACTATGAATGTAACATTTTATAATTCCTGATTGTCTCCTGGTCTTCCTGCTGTATATAGGTTATTTTACCCATGTGTAATAATATAAATGTATATGTTAAAAAAGAAACATAATAAAAAATCATGGCATGGGAAACATTGGGGATAATTATCACTATCCCATCATACCTTTTTAACTGAGAAAGATCTTTATTTAACCTTATTATACTAATGTAGTCTTCAAGTAAATCATGCCAGATATAAGATTTCAACTATCAATTTCCTAACCACCCTCAAGTTAATTTAATAGGATTATGTAAATTATATGATAGTTGTAATTATCCACACAAGCTAATTGAGGTGACAATATTTAAACATTAAAACTGGTTGTTGAAAAAAGAGTTACGATTTAATTTCTAATCTAGAAACAATGTATATTATAATTATAAATTGCTGAAGATTTTGAGACTTAATATCAATAATTAAAACTGTAGTTTCTGTGATTTTGAGGACATACTTTCTATTTGAAGTCATTTTAGATTCCATATTTTTAATGTAGGAACAAAGAGTTCATTTTAAGCCATTTTGAACATAGTTTATGAATGGAAACCCAACACTAAATTACAGTTTCCTCTATTTCTCAGATTGAAATCACTATTTTTGCACTTATTATGTGGTCATAATTGGAAGCATCTCTAAATAAGTTTCCTTAAGTCAAACTAATTTTACTAGGCAAAATTTATCTCAAACTTAAATACATGCAAATGTGTGTCTGATACCGAAGACCATGATTTTATAAATTGATATCATCCTTCTGTAATGACATTTTCATGAAGCATATCATAAACTTTGATCAAATTCTCCCTCTTTCCTCTTTTCTGTCCTTCTACCTCTACTTTAATATGAACACCCCTTTGACTTTGAGTGCACACATGAACTCATATGTGCGTACACACACACACACACACACACACACACACACACACACACACACACGCACATCTCTCTACTATGAATAGTAAGCCAGCTAATTAATACATGAGAAAGTTTCCAGTTTTCCAATAGGACTTATCTTTCACTACTGTGGGTGACAGATGAGGAAGAGTTTGGATGACAGTAGGTAAACCGTTAGAACTCCGATGTGACTCAACTTTGCAATGTACTTCAGCAAAGTACTTTCATTATTATTGTGAAGGTTGTGGGAAAGGTTTTAATTAATCTGCCATGTAGTGTGAGACACCGAGAGCCCTTATCCTCCATTCTCCTCCTCAGTAGGAAGAGGATTTTACGATGTGATTAGAAGTAATTGAATTTAATGCACTAAAGAACTCTTTTGAGATGTTTCTCTTCCACTCAGTTTACTTTTTTTTAAAATATATAATCTATGGAAACATTTCTCTTTTAAGTGGCAAAGTTGAGCCATTTGCATGGAGTGAATTCCATGAAGACCCCGCTTCTCAACTTGTAATTCAGATGTCTGGGAGTCACTGGAGTATTTGCAAATATTTAGCACCTGCACCTCAATCTTTCATCTTCCAAATCTTATTTTTTACTTAAGAGTAGCATGTATGACCAAGAACAACAGTTTACAGTGCTCAGTTGATTAAACACAAACATTCATGGAATTCAAGCGGTTCCATCTGAACCAGACAGTTTAGACTGATGCCTTGCGGAAAGGATGTGGGATCACCGAAGAATTAATGTGGAGTATATGATTTTGGCAGTGGGAAAGCCCTTTGAATACCATCAATTTGAGATTTTTTTTGAAAGTATCTAAATGTGTTTACACAGCTGGATATTCCGTTTCAGCTTGATCTCTTTTCTTCATGTTCCCAGGTTATTTACAAATGTGTTTCTTTCTGCTTTTATTTAATGCATTTTATTTTCCATGGCTGGGTTTTAAACCCTCAGATAGTAACAAAATATGAAACCTGCTTCTGGGAGGATGTGTGTGTGTATGTGTGTGTGTGTGTGTGTGTGTGTGAGAGAGAGAGAGAGAGAGAGAGAGAGAGAGAGAGAGAGAGAGAGAGAGAGAGAGACTTTATCATCAGTATTATGAGAAAGCAAACTATCCAGAGGTAAACATTAAAAATATATAATCCCACAGCCTTATCTAATCAAAGAAAAACCAAAATTGATTTTATAAGCACATAGCCATGGGAATCATTGCCTTTATTTTCAAGCTCATGTTAGTGCTGACAATATCCAAATTTTAACAATACTCTAAAACAAATCCAGTTTAACGTTTGAAATATCTTCCTTTATATTTTGTTTCAGTTAGAACTCTTTCAACTTAATCTAGAGTCTGTGAGAACGTGATGTGAATTTTAAAGATCTTTGTCCTTGTCCCAGCCGGACTGCTGCCTGTTTGATTCAGAGAAGTTATTTAACCTCTGCATGCCCCAGCTTTCTCTCTTGTGAAATGGGGAGTTATTTCTCAACTGCCTTCTTCATTTAGTATCAGGATGTCTAATGAGATAATGTGCCAGAATCATTCTCCTGGACCATCATTTTTGAAGAATGTACGTTCACAGGCACAAAAGGCCCACCCATGTGAGTCAGATACAGGCCTTTCTTTTCCATAGAGTTAAATATAGGATGAAGCATCCTGTCAAATATTTTTGACCAAAATAATCCACAAGGGTCCACATGTATGCAGAGTGGAGAAGGGTTTTTAAAGCCCCAGGAAGTCCCAGAAGGGAGCGTGGTAAAGTGTAGGAGGAAGAGAACGAACAGAAAACCTCAGAACTCTATATTAGAACTCATTACTTATCAACTGTACTAATGTGTATTTTGGTCACTGAAGAATTTGTTAGATCAGTGCCTGGCACATAGCAGGAGCTCAATAAATATGTCTGGATGAATGAGTGAGTGTGTGTTTTTGTCTCGTGGTGCATGAGAATTTGGCTTATGACAGACAGTTTAGATTCTGTTATCTTTAGGTCCATTTTTTCTTTATACTTTGAAGGACTCAAGCATGCAATAGCATTCATATACAGTATTTGTATTTTACTGGATTTTTGTGCAAAAAGGATGTTTTATTTTTTCCTTATTGTTTATCTTTTACGGTATATTGTATATCCAATTTCAATAGAGATGAATCTTCCATAACATTACCCTGCTATATTGTTCAGAAATTTTTCTCATCGTAAACAGTATGAAATGGTACTTTAACAACAACAATAACAACAAATCTTTAGCCAAGGGCCAAACTGAGTTCCTTGCAGCTGGAGCTGGCTCCTTCCCTATGGTCGAGAATAAATCTGCAGGAGAGGTGGCTGTAGACGGGGCTGGAGAAAATGTCTTTCTGTCGGCCCCGGAGGACACATGTATTCTCTGGCACAGAAAAGAAAAACAAAATGGGTCCATTCTTCTACGTGAGATGCGGACATTTTTCCTCCAGAGTTGCAGCTCCCAACCTTTTGGGGCTTGAATCTCACCAAGTCCCTCTCTCCCTTCCTTAAGTGTCCTTCCATTAGATTTCCTATGGCAGCTGCTGTTTCCTAAAGAGACCTTTAGTTAATACATGTTTAGTAAACTGGCTATTTTTCCGACCCATGTCTGACTTACAGTCACAGCATATTTTCCAGATGATATCAATTTCAGTGAATTCACTGCTGTCTGTGGCTTCTTGCAAGGATCTACTTTCTTGTACTATGATGAAATGTAACTGCCCTTTGCTGTGTCGATTTTACAAGCTCTCTTTCCCTGATGTTTGTGTAGCATGTCTTTGGTAGGTGGCAAAGAAGAAAATCACAAATCATGGGTCAAAGACTTCTGTTTCTGGCATTATAGATGGCCAGATATTCAGAAAGCCCTTTCAGTGCTGTATACTTGAAAACTGCTGGACTAAATATTTACATTTATTAAAAACATGGCTCCAATAGTAAAGGAGTGGAAACGATCAATGGCCAGAAATTGTTAAATCTAGGAGTGTAAGCAAATTCTAGCTCTGGCATGCACATGACGGCAACAGCAATGGCTGAATTTTTAAATCATGAGTTGAAATAGGTTTATATTTTTAGTAGACAGGACATAAAACTGAGGGCGCAACAGACTGGGAGCTAGCTGACAAGACAAATCTTGCATAAAACGTGGACAAAAAAAAAAAAAGAATAATATACTCTCAAGGGAAAATACCTTCACACACTAGAGGGTCTGTGCTTGCTCACCTATTTCAGGCTTGTCTCTTGGTAGGCTCAGGGGAAATGATTCCTGTTGAAGACTTCTAACCACAGGTTTTCATATAAACAGATTGCAGCTGGAATCTGGGCTGTGTGAATGACTTCCACCTATTTATACTCTGCACACCAGAAACTGTAAAATTGGGTGGTCCTAGACTGATGTTGATAACTTCAGGTATATAGGT
Organism: Acomys minous; assembly: GCF_964271855.1. Lineage (NCBI taxonomy): Eukaryota > Metazoa > Chordata > Mammalia > Rodentia > Muridae > Acomys > Acomys minous. The sequence continues at coordinate 32,503,585 of NC_140493.1, read as the reverse complement.
TGTTAACAAAGACTACCAACTGTTGTGCCAAACGTGTGTGTCCACCATTTTGCAGGTTTCACGGAAGGATGGGATGATACCAGATGTGGCACAATTGCAACAGGGAAGGGGTCTGAAGGCTCTTGATATCTACCAATTACTGTTGGTTTTTTTTTTTTTTTTTTTTTTTTTTTTTTTTTTTTTTTTTTTTAGCATTTTAATGAGTGGTATGGGGAGATTAGCCCTAGCAAATCAGTCAACCACTCTCAATCTTAGTTTTTTTTCCCCCTCCTCTCAGGTCTGTCTACCACATAGGGCTATAAAACGGTGTCTGTGAAAACACTTTGTACAAAAACAAGTAGCAATCAATGAAGGTCCAGGTTTTACAGTTTTACCTCAGTGTACCAAGTAACACTTTATGGTCTGAAATAAGGCAGTTTCCCAAAGTGCCTAACACTGAGGTTTCATATGATTTTCTCATCTGAAGTGCTATTGGATTGAGAGTATTTGCTGTTGAAGGAAATGTGGTGAAAGATTGTCTGTAAGTATACATCAGGGAGAAATTTCATGAAAGCATAAGTCTTTTTTTTTTTTTGGACCAGGCTCTCACAAGTACTTAAAACTGGGCATGAATGCCGGAGGTGTTAATCAGGAAGGTGACAAGCACAATGGTGGCAGTCTCAGGAGCACTTTGCTGAAGAGGTGCCAATACCATAAAGAGCAGCTGTTAAGGCCAATAGCTGAGAGTTGCTGAAAAAGGGCGGTGAATTGGACAGGGAGAGGCAGGCCTGCTCTTTTCACAAAAGGAAGCGCAAAGATCAAAGGGAAGATGCTTAAGATCATAAAAGGAAGAGATACTAGGGAAAGGTTAAACATTAAGCCAGGGGACAAAAGACTCCTAGACTTCCTCACTGCACACAAGCGGTACGCTACCTTTCATATTAAGAGAGTAAAATATGTGTCTTCTTTAAACTGGTAGCCTTTTTGTTTCCTTTTGTGCTGGGAAGTGGAGACTGGGTCACCAATGGAGGTCACCTAGGGTGAAGAATTAAGTAGGCAGTGACTGAGAGGGTCAATAAAAGGAAGGCCTCCACTGAGGCAGAATGCAAGGCGAACGGTGGCATAGGTCAGCCAGTGAACCAGCTCTCACCCCTGCCTCAGGCCTAAAGCCTCTAGAATTTCCACCTAGAAGACTCCACTCTAAGGAAGCTGTGGAGCAGATGTGTATCTTTGGGGAAGGGGATGGTTGTGGAAAGCTTGTCTTTTCAATAAAAAAGACAGTTTCTATATGGGTGTGACACCAGAGGTTGGGGAAAAAAGATCAGAAAACTTCACGCCTCCCACTCTGTCATTCTCTGCCACCAGAGGGTAGAGAAGTTGGAAAGAATAAAAGTATGACTATTAGTGTCCCTCCCGGAAGCACTGCTGTGTCTTTTCCTACTCCTGTGTTTTATTCGTTGGCGTCTTCCTTCTGTACTCCTTTGGCTCAGGAATTCGAGAAACCTCACCTCCATTTTCTTCAACATTTAGTACATAAGCAATCATGACTAGTCTTTCTATTAGAACTGACAAGATAAATTATAGTGAGCTAGAACCCAAGGCAGTAAATGAAGGAATCATGTGTCTTCCTTCTCATTTACATAACACAAGATAGAAGGTCAGAGGTAGAATTATATTATAGGACTTCACACTTGGAGTTGAGTCCTACCTTTGCTGTTTATGTACTACATAGTCTTGTGGCCTGTTATAGCACCACACAGTGCCTTCATTTCCTCAGCCATTAAAAAATGGCTAGAGCCTTTGATATGTGAGCTATTTATTCCTAAACATCTTCAGGTAGCCATTTGAGGGTGAGAAGTTTGTTTCTTCTTCTTCTTCTTCTTCTTCTTCTTCTTCTTCTTCTTCTTCTTCTTCTTCTTCTTCTTCTTTTTCACCATTTAAACTCTGAGATGGGAAAGAAGCTTGAAATCAGTATCACTTCCTCTCAACTTATTGTAATGTGTCAGCGGTTTCCCATCAACACCCATCCTATTTTGTTCCTCTGTAACAGAAATCAAGGCCAAGTGTAAAAAACAGTGCTCCAAGGTACTCAAGCCCTCTCATTCAGAAGATCTCATTGCATTTACAGCAGGTTATTCATTGTCTATCTTTGCTGTTTGAGTATAAGCTTGTGAAAAGCAAAACGTAAGAATATGCTGTTCGTCTAATTTCAGGATTATCTGCCCAACATATTGTAGTTGTACAGCACACATGGAACAAGTGAATTAATGAGGGAATTTATTTGTAAGGAGATGAACACTTGAAGTTCAAAGGGGGTTCCTAACTTGGGTTTAAAGTTAAACAAAATAGTTAATATTGACTGCTTTTTATTATTTACAGACCACTAGAAATTGTCATATTCAATTAGGAGGAAAAGGGGCTCAGCCTGCTGTCAGAAAGTCTTCAAGAGACAAGGAAATATTTATTTCAGTACCATTAACTTTCACCAATTACTGATCTCCAAGGATCTCTAGTGTCATTTAAAGTTCAGAACTTAGTCTACATATGATTATCCCTCTGCTACCTAAAGGCCAAATTGGCGCCTTCTCTAGCATCCTATTGCACCAGGTACAATTTTATAGAGGTCCCAGATCAATTACTAATAACCTTAGTGATTGAAAGTTAATTTATCTTCATGACCTATTTATGTCAACAGAGTTCATTAACTGTCCTTTGTGACAAGGCTAAGGTTGATAATGAGACATCTATCTGACACATGAACTATCTAAGTAAGTATATTAACTAATTTCCTATGCTCAGTCAATATTTTCAAGTGACTGCATTGTTTGGTTTTAAGGAATTAGCAAGCATTCAGTATTTTAGTGTGTATAATCATAACTGGACTCTGTTCTGGTGGGATATTCTTTCTGTGGCTTCTTTGAGAACCCTTTGTTATGCTCCTATTACACTTAAGGTACTACAGGAACAACAGGAATCATTCACAGTTCTCTATGTCACTCTGTTATTGAGTGAAATGTGTATTTTTTAACTGGGGATATGGTGATGCTCATGGGTGTTAAGCTAAGGGCTACCCTATAATTCTCAGAATAATAAAGAAAAAGTGATGGACTGAATAGTCTCAGAAAAATGTATCTAAAGAGTAAGGGAGATTTTCCTTCTTGGTATTTCATTTTGTTGATTTTTGTTTGTTTGATTGCTTGTTTGTTATGTTATTACAACATGCTTTTAAAATGTTAGACTCTGGGAAAGTTGTGAATAGTTTTTAAAAATAATGTTCATTATTTATAAATAGAGTTACAATGTACTACATACAACCCATTGGTTATGGTATAAAATTCAATATGTAGAGTGTGTAGAGTACTATTGTCTTATACATGAATACATTCAGGAATATTCATTTAATTTATTAAAATATTAACTATACTTAAGTTTTATAAATGTTGACAGCTATTTGATACAATCTTAGAGTAGTGTTATCAAGAATAATACTTATTGTTATTGACCCTTTGGTTCATATCTTTTATGTATTAAATTCCTAACGTACCTGAAAAGCAGACAAAGTCAGATATTATCCACTATAATATATTGAAAACTCAGATACTTCATACAACAACTTTGTATAAACCATCGTAGAAGAAAGAAAAGGAAGCCAGGATTTAAAACATCAGCATACAGTTGAGGTATCACCAATACAAGGTAAATTGAGTTGTCTAAAACTGCATTCGGACCTAAAAGATGTCTCCTTAGATAAGAATGTTTGCTGCCAGGCCTGTTAACCAGTGTTCAATCCTAAGGACTCACACATGGTAGAAAAATTGATTTCTACAGCCAGTACTATGTCCTCCTTACGTGCATGCTGACATACATGATGACCCTCCTCCTACACACATACACACATACACACAGACACACAGACACACACACACACACACACACACACACACACACACACACCCCACACACACAGGGAGAGACAGAGAGAGAGAGAGAGAGAGAGAGAGAGAGAGAGAGAGAGAGAGAGAGAAAGAGAGAGAGAATAAAATGTATCACATTTAATATAAAAGGAAAACCTGGTTATCTATAACCTTAATGGAAAATGAATACACTTAATATTATGATGCTTTCCAGGTCAGTCCACCTTTGCATCTAAAGCACGTATAGAAGTCTATAGCCTTCAATTCCATTAACTACCAGAACAGTCAGATATCTAGGTCCAAAGTTTTAAAATTAAGCATGACTACTATGTGAAAGGATCTGAGCCAAATGGGTCCCTATTTGTAAGTGACTCAGCAAACATCACAGAAGCATAAAGTTTATATACATAATACAATTAATACTCTTAAAGACTTGTGGCTTTATTTTCTCAGTGTCTGTGTACTTAGAGTCAGATAAAATAAGAGCTGTCACAAGTAACTTTTAAAAGCGTGTATTCCACACTTTTAATTTTAATTATACTTTATATCTGCTACTTATCTAAAACTAAATTCAGATATATATGCTATACTTTTATTTTCTAAGTATTGAGCCCTCACCTATACTATGTATATAATTCATAAACAGAGATAAGGTTTTCATAGCACTGATAAAACAATTATATACTAGGTCAGATTTTGGTCTTTAAAACAAATTTTAATACTCTTTTTTGTGTTCACTTTTCACAATTTGATCAAACTGAGAAAATATCAGGTTTTCTCCATTAATGCCTTTGTTTTGTAAATGGTTTTGAATTAATTAATTTTTAAGAAGTTTTTATCCTATGTAACATATTGCCAATAAGAAACATGTAAGAGATGGGACACCAAACCTAGTTTTAAATAATTAGTATCTTTGAAATATTTGCCTATTATTCAAAGCTACTATCTTTCAATAGAGTAGGATAAGATGGAAAAATAAGAAACAAAATGTAAATATGTGGTCCACTGAGAGTTTCCTAAAAGTATGCTTTTCCTTAAGGATGGCTTGGATTAACTATTCTAAGATGTCGCTTAGACAGATAAAAGGTACTCATGTGGAATTCTTCAGACATTTTTTATGAAAACTACCCTGGAAGAAGAATTTGAGTAGTGAGTAATTCAATGTCTTCCTGTGATTTCTTATTGTTGGAGGGCTAAACAATTTTGCCAGGAAACAATTGGGACTAAATGCAATTTCTCACTGTTTTACACTGAGGTTCACCAAATTATTTTTTAAAATGGCTGTGTGACAGCCTGAAATGGGACACGAGAAGAATTTCCATCACCTTCACTTTGTAGAAAAGGAAGTACATGTGGGTGCATTCCGTGTGTGCATTCCTGTGCTTATGGAGCTGTCACACTTTGAGGATGTGAAGTAAAAAAAATATGAAAATAGAATCTTCTATTTATTTGAAAATTATCTTACATGTAAAAAGGAATCAAAATGTTTGTAAATGACCATTAGCCTGTATCTACTTAACAGAGAACTTTGTAATTTATATTCCATTTCTCATCTCTAGACTAAAAGGTAGGAAGGCTGGCAGAAAATAAAGTCTTAACATTTAAACTAAAAAGAAGAAGAGCAAAGGCCAATAGCTTACAGTATAGTGAATTTGTACATGAGAATATATTAATGTGTGTTTATGATTATCGTTTGCTCATATGAAGACATCCTCATGAGCTGGACTATAGACATGACAATATGTGTAATTAGTACATTGCTATGAAATAACACAGTAGGTACTCGAGACATTCCTGCAATGAATAGATGAGTATGTTGACAATTTTCAGGAGAAAATTTTAAAAATTCTACCACTTACAACATCTTATTTAAGATCATTTAATAATTTAGTAAATGCCTTGGAACACCAATGCAGCAAGAGACGGAGGAAAACTACAGACAGACCATGGAATTTTTGGTTTTGCAGTAAAGTCTCAAGTTGAGTAAAACAAAATTCACTGTTTAGGGTGTTAAAGAGATATTTAAAACTACTAAAAAAGAAAATAAGAGTGAGAAACTGCTAATTCACAAAATATAGATATCTAAAATAAAATTTTTGTGGAGTTCTGTTGTGACAGGAGATGGTTTTCTTTACCTCCTAACAAAAATGTCTGAGAAAGAGTTGCTTTTAGCTTAGTATATTGTGGAATCAGGATCTAGTCTTGTGATCAACTGAGGCTGTAAATTGGGTTATAATTTGAATATTGCTTAGAAGTGATATTATGTCCATAAAAAGCCTCTTGATTTCAGAAAAATCTCTTCATTAACTTTCCTGTTCAAGATTTTCCAGTGGCTATCCATAATCCATAGCAGGGAATTTTCAAGTCATTTGGAAAAGAGAAGATGTTGTATCAATCATGTGTGACATTTTTCAAAACACATGTGGTAACCATGTGTATTTGGAATGGGTTGCCATGTGACTCTTGTGTTTTCTCCCCGGAGTCTTTGTCCATTTATGAATGACTGGTCTACAGAGTAAACCAAAAGCATAGTATGAAAAGCTGTAAAACTATGGCTCATGCCTTTCATTTCACGTTTACATAGTTATTCCTGCTCAAAACATTATGCTGTAGAAATAGTAAACAAATTATATGTTTTATATCTGCCCATTGCTCGTTTCTTTGTATTTGCAATGCTTCAATCCTTGTTCAGAGCATTCATTGTTCTACACTTCTGGGTCTGGGTAATGACCTAGAAAATCTAGATCCTAGATTTTCAACAATTGGATTCATGCTTTTGTAATACATTGTATGAAAGTATCTGCCCATATTATTTTCATGTTTATTTTGTCTAGGTGAAGAGGTATTCAAGACTAGAGTTATGCCATTCTTTATATTCCTAAGGTATATTATAAAATATAACATATAGTCAGTTCTACTTAAGTCTTTGTTAGTACAAAAATATAAAGAATAGAGGTTATGGTATATAAGCTCTCCTTTGTTCATTTTGTTTCCAATGGTTTCTCAGAAATACACTTTATAAGCATTTAATCTCAAACCAGTTTTTAAAAATCTTTGATCTGTGTGGAACAAATTGAATGATTCAATACTCAAGGTTATATAAGCATGAATAATTACTAATTTTGACATCAAGCCTTCCTGGAGAAGACTTTGTCTTGAGTTGCCTCTTCTAAAACTTGTCTGCCACCAAGAGGAATGAACAACTTGAAATAGAAATAGAAAGGCAATTAAGGCAACCAGAAGAAAAAAGTAATGGAAGTATTGCATTTGCATTTTTTAAATAAACAATCTAGAAGTAAAGAAAAGTGTGAGGGAAGAGAAGGTCCAGCCAAAGTACAGGGATGTTATCTTGAACTATATTAGTGGCAAAAAAAAAAAAAAAAAAGAAATAATAAGGTGAGTGTAAGGGAGGAGAATGAGTGCCTCAGTAGATATGGTGAGACATTAACCCTAAAGCCTAACTCATTATGGAAAAAAAAATGGTCCTCTAACAATGTCATAAACTTTAAGTTAAGATCTTACCTTTCCCATTTCTGTTGATGCTGTGAACAGAACTTGAAATAAGAAAGGACTTTGGATTAGATACTTAAGTTAGGAAGGACTTATTATAGCATACAGTATGAGAGGACACAGTTCATTATGGCTGGGAAGTCATGATAGAAATCACAGTAGCGAGAGTTTTTAGCTTCATGGGTTGACAGGCAAACAATCAGAAATGAGGCCAGGAGTAGGGCTGGACTATAGACCTCAAGAACTACCTGTGCTGAGCCACTATGTCTTAAAACTGCCCAAGCCTTTGTGAAGGTATCTCCAGCTAAGCATAAGTGTTCGCACACATGAGTAACTAACATATACGGTAACTCCATGTTTAAATCATCTTAAATCATAACATTCTCTCATTGGTCCTATAAACTCACTACACGTTCTGAACAGTGCCACTAGATGAAGACCATTGTTCAACCCTATGACTCTATGAAACATCTCAATTATTGCCATCTATGCCTATATATTATTAGTAGAAAAAAATCAAGGAATCTTCATTCTGTGGCCTATAGAATATACTGCCTAAATTCTGAAAGTTTGCATATTGAGAATCTACTCTTAAAATCCATGGACATGACCCTTGAATGATGGCATAATGGTAAGATGTTTTCTTTTCAAACATATTGACTTAAATATCATTTAAAAATGCTGGGGTTGGTGGTAGTTGTTTGGCATCTCTTTGTCAGTGAGATAGAGCATGCCCACCAGTCTAGCCTAATTGATAAATTCAAGATCATTGAGAGAAACTATCTCAAAAGTGATACAGTTCTGGGTTAAAAGACCCAGCGTTACCCTCCACCATCCACATACATCTGCACATACGTACTAATCCACTTATGAACACTAATGCACATGTACAGTTATACATATGAAAAATAGTATGGCCATGATGTGTTCCTCAGTTTTCCAAGTAGCTTTTACTTCTTTAAAAAATATTTTTCTTTGGATTTGTAATTATTGAAGTATTTTTAAATTAAATTATAATTACATCACATCCCACTTTCCCTCCCTCCAACCTCACCCATGCACTCCCCACTCCCCAAGCTGTTGACTTTTTCAGAAGAATATTTTCGTAAGCCATTAGACCTTGCTGGTTATTTACTCAGGTATATCAAACCTTTCAAGAAAAGGCAGAGGTTGCATTATATTGCAGCTATGACTTCAGCATACCATTCCCTGATAGTAAGAAAAAAGGATAAGGTACCTCAACTCTACAGCAATAGTATTAATAGTAACATGTAAAGGTGTTTTTTTTGTGAGTAGATCAAATTCTGTTTCCCCCTTCTAATTATTGACAGTGATGACAGTTTAATAATAATTTCTATGTAGCTGTTAGATTCATCACAGGAAAGACAAGAATAAGAAAATTCTGTTGTGCTTCATACCCTACAGACATACAGCAATAGAGTGTAAAATTCAAGTCTTGCCTATATGTTCTACTTATAGTATATATAACACATGATGAATTCATCTAAATACTTTATGGGTGTGGTACAGTCAGTGAAATTAATATAATAATACTGTTCAAGCCAACAGACAAAAATGGATCTGTCTTAAACATATGCAATAATATAGAGCTACTTATATAATCATACTTTGCAAAAGTTTTTGTTTATTATCTCAGTTACCTTGGTGACTTACATAGCCGAGAACTAAATAATTGTTACATGAGAATTTATTTGTAAGTCTATAAGCTTATACTCTTCATAGTACCTATGACATATTAAAAATGGGAAACTGGCAAGAGTGTTTGTAAAGCTACTTCTAGGAAATTTGCCCCAAATTGCTGACGAAGCACTATACTTATCTTTCGGGAAATTTGTGCAACTACTTGTGTAAGGTTTGGCAACTCTTTTCTAAAATGAAAGAATTGAAACCCATATCTCTACTTTTCCTCCCAATATTAATGGATGGTGTATGTAACTTTCTCCATATTCTTGTTTCATGCATTACTTCTAAGTGGCTAATGTCCACTGAGGGTCAAAGATTCTCTAGACTCAACAAATGTTATTTTGATGTACTACATTTGCCAGAAAAGAACAATGAGCTTCAAAATTAAATAAACACATCATTAAGTAGGGACCATTTTACTGAACAGAGGCAACATCATACATTCTCTGAGCATTCTCAGATGTTAATAAGCTGTGGAGAAACAAACTTGCCAAGAAATTATTTTGTATGTGTCTATGAATTCAATTCATTTGCCTTGTATATTGTTACTTTCATAAAATCTACAGTTATAAAAATCAATTCAGAAATTAGTACACAAAGAATTCTCAAGAATCTCTTTGATATAATCAATAGAGAATAGGTGACTGACAAGAATAAAAATGAAGGTATGCTCATAAGACATGTGAAAATTACTCATCAGGAGCATCAGAATCTCCAGCTTAACATGAATCTTTGCCATTGTAGAGTGTTTATTAAACCATCAAACAGTTTGAAAAAATTTTATCTGTTCATAAATATAACAGTACCACGTGCATATATTGCTATGAAGGAGCTAAATCTTTTTTTTCAAAACCCATTATTAACTTTATTCGAGAAGCCCAAGGGCATTTAGGAACAAAACAAAAGTAATCTTGGACTTGAGTCAAATTATACAAAGAAGTTACACTTGGGGATAAGTGTCTTTATTGTGTTTGTTTATTTTTGTTCCCTTTTAAAACAGTGAATTGTGCCTTTCATTATAAAGGAATGCACACTATTGTGGCCTAATATATAATGTTAATTAGTTATCCATATATATATATACTCACACCAAACATTATTTGATGTACAAAGTTAGAACTGGTTGTAACTTTTACATAAAAAGCTTAAGACCACCCAACTTGAGCTAGTAATTACTTCAGCAAGGGGCTGTGTGCTTTTGTTTAGGAAAAGTCCATTTGAGAATACGCATTTTGAGACCCATAAAATGATAATTCCTTTTTTGTTGTTTCTAATTTTTCTGTCAAAAATATTTTCCATATAATATATTCTGATTATAGTTTCCCCTCTTCCAGCTCCTCCCAGGTCCCTTCCACTTATCCACCCCGCACCCACCCAAATCTTAACCATTCTTTTCCCTACTCATTAGGATTTAAGGAGTAGGGGATGCCTCTGACAGGGACTCTCTTGCCCACTCATTGATTACTTCTCCCTGGCAGGGCAACCTTGCCAGGCCACAGAGGAAGAGGATGCAGGCAGTCCAGATGAGACTTGATAGGTTGGGGTCAGATGGTAGGTGAGGAGGGCGTCCTCTTTCTGAGGACTACGGGAATGGTGGTGGGGGCGGGCACTAAAAGGAAAGAAGGTGGAATCGGGGAGACAAGGAAGGGAGCTACAATGGAATCGAGATGTAAAGTGAATAAAGTAAAAATAAGTAAATTTTTTTAAAAAGAAAAAAGGAAGTAAAATAGTAATAATAATAGGAATAATTTAACAACATCAATAATGATGATAATAATAATAATACTAACTAACCAACCAGAATAGGAAAGACCAAACATTCAAAAGAGCCAAAGAAAAATTTATAGACACAGAGATACATATGTTCACATACATAAAAATCCAACAAAAACACAAAACTGGAAACCATAATATATATCCAAAGATCATATAAGTTTAAAGAAAAAGAAAAAAGTGTGGCAAAGCATTATGAGACAAAAACCTACAAAAATGGCATTGAGCTTGTCATATGTCTTCCATGTATTGCTGGGCACAGTACTTGACCTTAAGAGCGGTTTGTACACTCATTGATATTCTATTAGAGAAAACTAATTTTTCATTTGTTATTGTTAGAGACAGTTGCTAGGTTATGGAGTGGACTTGTGTCCACTTCCCTTTTCAGAATGGGACCCCACCTGGGCTCGAACTTTCCAGGCCGTGTGCGTGCTGTCACAGTCTCTGGGAGTTCATAAGTATAACCGTGCTAGTGGGTTTAGAAATGTGGTCTTTACTTTGTGTCCGCTGTCACTTCTGGGTCTTACATTCTTTCACTTCTTCTATGGTATTCTCTGAGATGTGAATGGATGGATTTGATGGAGACATCCCATTTGGGCTGTGTTCCAAGTTCCCTCACTCTCTGCACATTGTCTGGCTGTGGTTCTCTGTATTTGTTCCCATCTGCTACAGGAGGAAGCCTCTCTGATGATGATTGAGCAAGGCACTGATCTCTGAGTAGAGCAGAATGTCATTAGCAGGCATTTTATATCTGTGTTCATTTAGCAGAACAGTAGTATTTGTTTTTTCCCTAGGTCCATGGCCTATCTAGTCTCAGTTTTTGGACACCTGAGCAAGATCCAAAATAGCTTCTATTTTGTACAGTGAGCCTTAAAACCAATCAGATATTGGTTGATCCCTGCCATAAGTTTTGAGCCTCTTTGTCGTAGTACTTCTTACAGGTAGTTTACCATTGTAAATCAAAGGCTCTGTAGCTGCCTTGGTGTTAACTGTTTTCCTTTGGTTGCGTGTAGAATGCATTCTAGTACCATGAAAGCTTGCTCTAGGCTCTAGGGTAAGCATTAGCTAGACTTCTCTATGTTAAATGAGTTGTGTAGGTTTTATCTGCAGCAATGGGGGGGGGGAGAGTGCATATCATGAAAACAAAATAATAGAAACCAATAAACACTGTTCATTGACAACTATCAATATCAATGGTCTCAAAGTGATAATTAAGCAATTGAAGCTGTGCATGATGGTGGTACATGCTTATAATCCTAGCACTTTGGGAAGTAGAGCCAGGTAGATCTCTGTGAGTTCCTGGTCTACAAAGTTAGTCCGAGACAGACAATGCTACAAAGAGAAATCTTGTCTAAGAAAAAAAAAACATAGAGAAGAAAGAAAGAAAACAAATTAATATTCAAGCTTGAAATTGTGAATTGGCTTCCAAAAGAAACATTTTATGATGGGAAAGGGCTAGACTGCACCTTCTAAAATTCAAGCTAATCTTCAGTATGATACTTTACATACAATCCACCTTTCTATTTAATCAAGGGAGAGTCGTTCTACAACTTTAGTTACATCAATCTCTTGGAGATGCCAATGTGTTAATGTCTCTGGCTTTCTTGGTTACTTTTCCATTTCCTTCACCTAGCTCAGATCTTTAGATGAGGACATTTCAAGAAGGCTTTTATCTAATTACATCAAAACCTTTAGAGCCAGCAAGGTTAATGGTGTGTGTCTTTAAACTCGGCACTGGTGTGTGTAGGGGGCGGGGCTGAAGGCAGGTGTTTGAGGCCAGCCTGGTCTACAGAGCTAATTCCTGGCCAGCCAGAGATACACAAGGAAGCCCGGTTGTGAGTTGAGCTGGGTTATCCACCCCCAACGTGAGAGGTCCCAGACAGCATGACTACTGTCACTTCTTAGGCTTCTCACACTAACTAATCCCTACTCACATATATACAGAAAAACCAGCCCCTGTCACACTTTTACTAAGCCTGCTTCTTCAAGGGTCAGCCTCTGCCATCTATATTTCTTCTTTGGAACCTGAAAAAGAAGACACCTGCACTGTTTCTTGGACCTGAAACTCAACTTCAAACCCCAGTTTAAGGATGGCACTGTTGGCCTTTTTGTCTGAAAGGATGATGTGAATCAAAGCCTCTGTCTTGACAGGTAAGAACTAACACCGTCCAGTATCTTAGTCAAACCCATCCCTTGCAATGCAGTGCAATCAGTGTCAGTACTGCAGAGAACTCCTGAAAGACACCGAGGGAGGTCAAAGAGGGGTCATATTGGTTGATATTAGCATTCACTCATGGCATTCAATTGTCTGCCGTACAGCTTCTTCATTTCCTCCCTCTCGGCTGATTACCTGTGTGACTCTATGTTGTGACCACATTGCATCTCTTCCATCTTCTTTAGATAGCCTAAGCACTGCCATCACTGTGTTGCCCTGAGCAGCTAACACCCATAGAAAACCTTCTATTTAACACTTGCCAGTTGGATACTATCTCTACACATTTGAATTCATCACGGTGCCTTCTCCACTATGAAAAACAGAGAGCTTTTTTACTAAGTTCCTTTCTAATGGTAACCTTTTTTCCTGTGGTTCTGAATATGCGAATTTCCAGAAATTGTTTTAGGTCCTCTTTTCTCCCCTCTCTTTCATATATTTGCATCTTCCTTTCTCAAGAATCTTCATATAATTTTTAAAAAGGCAGCCAAATTTATTCCATTCTTAATGTAACAATCATAGGTAACTCACGTGGGACTCTCTACCTACTCCTCATTACATATTCTTCTCTTCTTTTCAAAATTAGGTTCATATGTAACTCTGGTGTTTGGAAGGCAGAGAGAGAGAGAGAATTTCCAGAGTAAGCTACCATTTCTAAGAGCTAAGGGTTCAATTGAAATATTCTTACTCAATGAATAAGCTGCAGATCAATAAAGAAGACTCCCAACATACATGTTGGATAGTCACATACATGCTTGTGCATTCACTCACCTTCATAAATGTGGATGTACTACACACATACACTAAAGAGGAAAATAATTTCCTCTTAATGTGGTTACTATTTTTACAGTTCCACATTCATTTTGATCCTATTTGAATTGAATTCAGCTCCTTCATTTTAGCACAGTGAGCTTGCTAAGCTCAGTAAGGCTTTGAAAGCAGCAAAAGTAATGCAATTGTACAAGGAATGACAGTGATTTCATGTCAGAAGTAGCAGGAGTTACAAATGACAAGTAAATTTGAGGAAATTGGAAAGATAGGCTCACTCTTACTATAGCCTGGGTCATGACTCAGAGTGGCATAACTTGTCCTTTTCTTTCAGATGCATGTAAGAGTATAAGTAACTTTTCCCTCTTCCTAGGGCTTTTGTTTGCTTGCTTGCTTGCTTGTTTGTTTTTTACTCTCTAATGCTCTACTTGCTGGAATGCACTTTCCTTTCTGTTGTGGTGGCCTTCCTGCCAGCTTAAATAAGATGGCATGGCTTTCCTCCTTTTCCTTCTTTCTTTTCTTGGAGGTTGTCAAGATTTACAGCTTGTGCCCTTGTGTTGTTTATCATTAATAGCTGAGTGATATTCCATTGTGTAAATGTACCACAGTTTCTTTATCCATTCCCCAGTTGACGGTCATCTGTGTTGTTTTGAGTTTCTGGCTATTATGAATAAAGTTGCTATGAACATAGCTGAGCAAGACTCCTTGTCATTTGGTAAAGCATCTCTTGAGTATATGCCCAGGAGTTTTATAGCTGGGTCTTGAGGTAGAACTACTTCAAGATTTCTGTGACAGCACCAGATTGATTTCCAAAGTGGTTTTACAAGTTTGCACTCCCACCAGCAATGGAGGAGTGTTCCCCTTTCTCTACATGCTTGCCACCCTGTGCTGTCACTTGATCTTTTTATCTTAGCCATTCTCACTGATGTAAGATAGAATCTTAGAATCACTTTGATTTGTAATTTCCTGATGACTAAGGACACTGAGCATTTCTTTAAGTGCGTATCTGCCATTTGAGATTCCTCTTTTGTTTAGCTCTGCTCTCCATTTTTAAATTGGGCTCTTTTTGGTGGTATGGAATTTTCTGAATTCTTTATATATTTTGGATATTAGCCCTTTGTCAGATGTAAGCTTGGTGAAAATCTTTTCCCAATCTATAGACTGATGTTTCATTCTATTATCAGTGTCCTTTATCTTACAAAATATTTTCATAATTAGTAGGTCCTATTTATTAATTATTGATCTGAGAGCCTGATCTATGTGGTTCTGTTCAGGAAGTAGTCTCCTGTGCCTGAGTTCAATACCCTTGCCCACTTTCTCCTCCTATAGATTTATTATATCTGGTGTAATGTTGAGCTCTTTGATCAACTTGGACTTGAGTTTTGTGCCGGGTGATAAATATGGATCTATTTGCATTTTTCTACATATAGACATCCAGTTATACCAGCACCATTTGTTGAAGATGCTTTATTATTTCCATAGTATGTTTTGGCTCCCTTGTCAAAAATCAAGTGTCCAAGGGTATGTGGGTTTATTTCTGGGTCTTCAATTTGATGCCATCGATCACAGATCATGGAGGAATGTGTTGAGTGGATGTAACAACTGTCAATAAAGCTGGGCAGAAAGACAGGAAGTGGAAGGTGGGACTTCCTGGAGAGGGGGAGAGGAGGAGCCAAGAATTGACAGTTGACAGGGAGAGAGGATGGTTGACAGTTAACCAGAGAAGGAGGAGAGAATCAGATTGGCAAGTGCTTGGGATATATATATATATATATAAATATATATATATATATATATATATTTAGAGTAGTTTATTTTAGTTTATGAGTAGATTAGTATCAGTTTAGATTTTGCCTGGTGTATTGTTTGCAGCTTTAAAGTACGTTTCAGGCTCTGTGACAGTTATAGGCTTCCTAGGCCAAAGAGATAAATGTAATGTAACAAGTCAACCAGTCTATTTCTATGCCAATACCATAAAGTTTTTATTACTATAGCTCTGTCGTATAGCTTGAAGTCAGGAATGGAAATCCTTCCAGAAATTCTTTTGTTTTATAGTACTGTCTTAGTTATTCTGGGTTTTCTGTTTTCCCATGTAGTTTTGAATCATTCTTTCAATGTCTATAAAGAATTGTGACTATTGTGAAGGGTGTAGCTTCCCTTATTTCTTTCTCAACCCATTTGTCATTAGTATACAAAATGGCTATTGATTTTGTAAAAAATTATTCTTCTCTCTCTTAATTTTCTGAAGGTATTTATCAGATATAGGAGCTCTCTGGTGGAATTTTGGGGGTCACTTATGTGTACTATCATACCATCTGCAAATAGCCATTGTTGGACTTTTTCCTTTCCAATTTGTTTCCTTTGGTCTCTTTTAGTTCTCTTACTGTTCTAGCTAAAACTTCACATACTATAATGCAAAGATATAAAGAAAGTGGACAGCCTTGTGTTGTCCCTGATTTTAGTAGAATTTGCTTTGAGTCTCTATTTAATTTGATGCTGGCTATTGGCTCATTGTATATAGCTTTTATCATGTTTAGGTATGGGCCTTGTATCACGAACTCTGCAAGAAGTGCACCATGAAGTGGCGTTGGATTTTGTCAAAGGCTTCTTCTACATATAGTGACATGATTTTGCATTTTCTGGTTGAAATTCTCTTTTATTATATATTAGAATGGACAATCCAGGCTGTTTCTTTTGTCCATTCACTTGGAAACCTTTTTCTAGCCCTTTAGTCTGAAGTAATGTCTTTCTTTATTGTTGAAGTGTGTTTCTTGTATGTGGAAGAATGATGGGTCTTGTTTTCACATCTGTTTTGTTGGACTGTGTCTTTTTATTAAGGAGTCGAGGCCATTTATGTTGTGAGATGTTAATGACCAGTGGTTATTAAACCTATTATTTTAATGTTAGTGATGATAGCATGTGTGCCTTCCTTCTTTTATTTTGCTGGTGTGAGGTTATTTATTTCTTGTGTTTTCCTGGGTGTAGTAAGCCTCCATAGGATTGGAATGTTTTTCTTCTAGTATCTTCTCTTAGGCTGGATTTGTTCATAATTACTGTTTAAATTTGTTTTTTGTTTGTTTGGGTTTTTTTTGTGTGTGTGTTTGGTGGAATATCTTGTTTTCTCTCTCTATGGTAATTAATAGTTTTGCTAGGTATAGTAATCGGAGCTGACATTTGTGTTCTTTTAGAATCTGTAAGATATCTGGCCTGGCCCTTCAGGGTTTTAGAGTTCTTGCTGAGAAGTCAGGTGTAATTCTGATAGGTTTGCCTTTTTGTGATTTAGCCTTTTCATCTTTCAGCTTTTAGTATTCTTTCTTTGTTCTGTATATTTAATGTTTTGATTATTATGTGGTTGGAGGGTCTTCTTTTCTGGTCCAATCTATTTGGCGTTGTGTAAATTTCTTGTATGTTTATAGGCATCTGTTTTTTTTTTTTTTTCTTTTTAGGATGAGGACGTTATTGTCTATGATTTTGTTGAAAAAAATTTCCGGCCTTGGATCTGGGAGTCTTCTCTTTCTTCTATACCTATAATTTTTAGGTTTGGTCTTTTCATAGTGTCCCAAATTTTTTAGATTTTTCGTGTCATGAACTTTTTATATTTAACATTTTCTTTGACTAATGTATCAATTTCTTTAATTGTATCTTCTATACCTGAAATTCCTTCTTTCATATCTTGTATTCTGTTGGTGATGTGCGTGTCTGCCTTTCCTTTTTTCTTGCCTAGGTTTACTGTCTCCAGGTTTTCCCCATATTGTGCTTTCTTTATTGTTTCTATTTCCATTTTTAAGTTTTGAATAGTTTTATTCCTTTCCTTCTCCCATTTGATTGTATTTTCCTATATTTCTTTAAGGGATTTATTCAATTTTTTCATCTTTCTGATTGTATTTTTCTGTATTTCTTTGAGGGATTTATTTCCTTCATTAGTGTCTCTATCACTCTCATAACTTAAGATTTATGATTGTTTTCTTGTGCTTTAGGTATGATAGTATCCATAGTGCTTTTTGTGGTAGAATAGTTGGTTTCTGGTGTTGTCATATCATCCTAGGTTTTGTTTCTTATGTTCTTACAGTCATCTATAGCCCTGTGATTGTCTCTGATGTCAGTAGGTCTGGTGATCCCTCTGCTTGACTCGTCCCATATGGGTCAGGCAGATCCAGAGTCAGCAGCACAGAGCAGCTGAATGTTGCTCAGGCTAGACACAGACCTCCTCAGGATGGAGGATGAAGTGGGTTAGGGCCTGTGTACCATTCTTCTCTGCTGGCTCTCTGCAGTCTGTCTAAAATGAAATCTTGTTATTTTGAGTATAATTGCTTTTTTAAAATAATTCTCACCTATTTATAGATGCTCTGTCTTGTTAAACTGCCAATTGAGAACTAATACCATTTGTTTTGTTATTGAATACTTAATAAAGAGTTACCAAATTGATGTTTACATAAGAAAAGTTTTAAAAATGGGAACTAAAATAAGTCAGCCTCTGGATAACAAACATACATTATCATAAGTGTATATGAACACAGCATGCATTCATTTTATAAAAACTATATGGCAGTAAATCTTATTAATATGTCTTAATTTATTATGTATATACTTTACTTATTTGCTTTAATAATTGACCCAATGCAACACTAATACATAATTAATTGTAATTGTGAGTAAAATGGGATCTCTATCTTTATAGAATCCATTTTATTTATGAATTGATTTTGAGGATGTGTAGATGGGCAAAGGGCAAGACACGTGTGCAAACAGACATGGTACATTTTTCACTAAGAGACATGCAGTTATTCAATATAAATTCATGAAGAAAAATATTTTAATGAAGAAAAGATTGAATTTATATGCACTAACATATTTACATAAAACAAAATTTAAAAAACAAAAGAAATAAGAATAGATAAAATAATTTATTCAGCAATGCATGTATCCAGCTGAAAAATTAGGATAAAATCTGGGTCTACAGTTGAACAACGTTGTATGATTTGAATTGAATGCAAACACAAGGAGATGCCATGAGTTAACAGATTTTTTCAAACCTATAGTTTCACACACATACACACCACACACACACACACACGTATATAATTCCATGTATTAGAACAATGGATGTGAATAAATTATATCATAAATGAAAACTGATCCTATGAAACCCAGTTAGAGTTCATGGAATGTAGAAATATGGAAGAGCTGGAAGATAGAATATGATGTAGAGCAATGTTCCATTTCTGATATCTTTGATCATACAAGACACCGGACTGACTTTTAGTAGTCATCACATGGGAAACCTAACAACTCTTTGTGAATGAACAATTATTGCTGCTTCTGTAGATTTCAACACAATTCTTTTCTGATTTCATCTTTGTTTGAGAATGAGTCCTTTAGAGGAAATTATATGTGACAGTGACATGATTTCCATTTTATATTCAGCAGAGGCTTGAGTACAGGGCAATGTAGATATTTAATAAACAATAGATTCTCTTGTAATATGGAAACCTTAGGAAGAATGTTGTAGTGATAGAGAATACTCAGCCTAAGTGTTTCTGTCCTAGATACATAAACTTTCTGTGGGGAAAATACAAATCAAAAGGAAGACAAGGGGTGAAAGACACAGTTGAGTTTAGAAATTCTCTATCAGGGATATAACATAACTTTTAACTTGCATGCTATTTATTGCATTGCATTGTATTTGTTCAAAGACATACATTAATTTTTCCTCAGAAAACAACAAATATATCTCAAGATAAAAATATTTATTATTCCAGGTTTGCTTTCTTAATGACATGTTGTGACTTCAGAGCTAGCATGAGCTCCCTTTACAGGACTCAGCAGCAGTGCTCAGAGCCTGTTTTTAGATTTCTTAAAGTTCTTTGTAATAATTGATCCTTAGTTTATTACTCCACATAAGTCAACTGCAAAGAGCAAACATTAGGATTACTTTTCAGTGCCATCTTTAACCAGTTTTGTATTGTGTTATTCAGCCTTGGCATAGCTTTCTATAGCATCTACTACACTGGTAAGATGTTATACACCATAGACTGAAATTCACAGTAGCCCATCTCTTATTGTGTCCTTCAAAGATCTTTTAGTAGTGTGTACTGACAGAAGGTGAAAAGGCGAGGAGAAAGAATTGTTTCTTTTTCTGGTAGTTTTTTTTTTCACCTGACAGATGACTGGGTCTTCCTGAAATGAAGGTGCCTGCAAGGTGTCATGGTGATGAAGGTACACTGAAGATGTCATGGTGGGAGAAACCATTCAATTCCAGCAGCAGCAGGGAGGCCGGCAATCATAGCACTAGCCGATCACAAAGGGTACTATGGAGTAAAGTTATGGATCTTTGGAAGTAGAGAAGGACCTAGAGTGAAAGTAGGAACATATTGTCAAAACTGTGACATGGTACTCAGTAACACAAAATACAAAAACAATATACAAACTTTTTAAAAGCAAAAGCTTCGTTGAAAAATCTCTTTTCTTTTTTAAATCAAGTTTTTTTTCATGATTCTTTTTTAGAATCAAGTTTCAATTACGAGAATTAAAAAAACACTCCAGGATTCTGTCTGCCAATATTTATTTTGTTTCTGTGCATTGGTATGCTCACAAGCACAGGCTTACGTGCACGTGTGTGTGTGTGTGTGTGTGTGTGTGTGTGTGTGTGTGTGCACAAGGGCATGATGTTGTGCATGTGTGATTGCCTGTGAGTGTTTAATTCTGTCCACCTCTCTCACTTTAACGCAGACATAACTATATTGGCCTAGCCTAGTTAGTCAGAACGCCCCTACGTGAAATGGTGCAGCCCCATCCCACAGCCCAGGGCTGGTATTAGAGAAGTGTTGCATTCTTGCTTGGCATTATGTGACTGGGCACTAGGGATTCAAACGTTCATCCTTGTGTTTTCGTAGCAACTGCTTCGTCATCTCCCAAGGTCAGAAGAGTGCTTTCTGATAACAAAATCTTTCAACCAGAGAAGAAAAAGAGTCCAGGAAAAGCAGGTGGTGGTGAAGTACATCTTCAATCCCAGCAGTTGAGAAAGCAGAGATAGAGAGGTCTCTGTGAATTTGAGGGAAGCCTAGTCTGCATAGCAAGCTCCAGGACAGCCAATGCTACCCAGAGTAGCCCTGTCTTGGGAGATGGGGGAACGGGGAGGGGTTCAGGGAAAGAAAAGCTATAGAAATTGAACTAGTGAAGTTAATTTAGTCTATTTAAGCATTAGGTAAAATAAAACAATTAAAATCATGGCTACTGCAATGAAGCGTGGACACAAGTCTGGAGTTAAATAATCCATAGAGACATGAATTATATGCTCTAATGTATTTAATAAAAACTGGAACTTGTGGAGGGGCAGAAAACTTATAGGACTAGTGAGATTTTTGGTTTTGTTCTGGGTCATTAGCTACTTAATGGATCTGAATGTATACTTTTTTTTAAATCAATGGATCTCAAAGGTTTTTGATAATATTTTCTATGTGGAAAGATTAAATTAATAGTTCCTATATACATAGTGACCTAAATTAAAGTAACAAGAAAATTTCAACATAATGTGTTTATTATTCTGTGAGATAAATGCACACAATGTAATTCAATCATACTTTTACTCTCTCCCAATCTCCACTCTTAATTCTTTGGGATCTACTCCTAACCTCCATTTCCACCAACATTATATCCTGTTGTTTTTTTTTTTTTTAACTAAACTACTATGTTCAATTTGTGCTGCCCACTTACTTGTTGAGCACATATAATGGAGTATATTTGACTCAGTAAGGGACCACATCCCTAAAGAAAGCTGATTCTACTTTCCCTAGCAGCCATCAACCATCACGTCTGCTCTGAACTGGAAGAGGCCTTGTGAGTTCTTCTTCCTTTCATGGTGAAATGTCGACTGTCCCGATCTTCTGTTAAATCCTGCACACTTAACTGCAGGTAATTTGAGTTCATGAATTCTTCTGTCCTGTCACACGCAGAATATTTCATTTCAACTTGCTCCTTCTGGATGTCTGTCTCTTATCCTCTTTCTACTCCAAGAACTCCTTGCAACAAATAATGCCTGAGGAGAAACATGTCAAAAGAGCATAAAACAGTCATCATCTATAGGCAGAGGTTGCCTTTCTACTTTGATGTATAAAAAAAAAAAACATGATTAAGCCAAAGAATGAAATAAGAAACATAGGATGACAACATACTAAGAGTTCAAATGAGCCTTATTAAATGCCATAAGAGAGATTTTGGCATTCTTTCCTTGTGACATTCTTTGCATTTTGTTCATTTGTGTTATATTATGTGGTGTTTTGTTAATGGATGATATAAATGTATCTGCATGGTTAAAAAACACAAATCAATAAGTTTAAAATATTTAGTTATTTAGAGCAAGTTTGTACATGAAAGGCTAGGCAACATTTCTGTTAAAATAGGTAATACTGAAGAGCTTAATATTAAATTATATAAAATCAAAATATTCCCTTCAGGGTGAATCATGACAATCAGAAGTATGGAGTTCACATGTGCAGACAGTTTACATTGCCAGTACACATATCTGCACATAAGTGCACACGGGAAACAGCTCATGGTTACAGGTTGCTGTCATTAGTCTGTTTTTAAGATGTCCCATGTTGAGAATTAGAATTTTGGGAACATTTGTCTATTAGTTGACATCCACTTTTTAAATAAATGGAAAAATTTAAAAATTTAAAATGAAAAAAAATATTCTTACAACCTTTAAGAAACACTTGAAAAGATAATAACCCAAAAGCCTAAAGGGTTTGAAATTAATAATAATAATAATAATAATAATAATAATAATAATAATAATAAACATAATACAAAGAAGTGACACAGTTTGCCTTGCCAATTAGCTCCATTGTATCAGTTGATGAACAATGGCTTCTATACGAGTATAGTAACTGAGAGGCATTAATAGCATGTCCACTGAAATATTAGTACTTATTAAACCAATATATACATGCTTCCTATACATCTAAACTTTTCTCCATTTATTTCCACCATTGATATTACTCATTAAATAAAAACCTGAGGGAACATAAAATATTGAAATCACATGCCATTCAAACAAAATAATTTAGAGTTATTTATTGCAAAATCATTTGGAGGCCGTATTTCTCTTGAAGAGAAGTTACGCTTTCAAAATATTTTCCCTTTAAACAATATTACTGTAGATACCCATATGTATGTGTGTAATATATTTAAATGAGACTCTACATTGTGCTAAGTATTCATAGATAATAGCTTCTGTCTGAAGAGCTCCTAGCACTGTACTGATCTTCATCACTTAATCTATAAATTTAAATACAAAGAGACCTACATAAAGAAAAGAAAATACACCCACCCTCCTTTGGGGCAAAATTCAGTTTTGTATCTAAGACATGTGGAAATGTACTGTTTATATGATAGCTAGCCATGTGTGATGTCAACTTGATTTGGTTTGGCATTATCCACATAAACATGTCTCCAGGTGTAACTATGATGCTCTTTTCAGAAAAGTATATTTGAAGAGGAAGGAGCCACTGTAAATGTTTTTTCCCCCTTAGAGGAGGGGATGAGATGAAAGCCATTCCCAAGCCTTTCTAGCTCTTTCTGAACTCTCCCTGGCTGGTTCAACTCTGTTGTTCTGTCCCAAACTCCTCTCCATGCTGACTGATTCAAACTGGCTTCTTCTTGATTCTCACTGAATTACTCTGCCTGACCTCAAACTAATTCTGCCAATAATGTTTTAGTCTTCTGGCTCATTCTCATTCTCTGGCTCCTTCTGTCTTCACCGGTTTATAGCTTGCTTTCTCTGCAACCTGTGTCTGTAAAACTGTCCCAGTCAAAAACTCAGGGGAAAAAAATCTTTCAGTAAAAAAGTCTCTTCTCTCTCTCCCTCTGTGCTGCTTTTAAGTATACTCCCTTTCCTGTCCTCCTCTTCTGAGTATTGGTCATATCCTATCTCTGACTCATCCTGCCAAATCTCTCTCTTATTTGTCACTTTGTCTGCCTCTGCCAAACATGGCTGCTTTCCTCTGTAAATTAAACTTACCTTTGTTGTTTGGTATTAAAGGTGTGCATTAAGGGCATGTCTGCATTGCAGCCAGATCACATAAACCTAGATCTTCAGATGTGATCTCTTGCCAGTGTAGTCCTGATGCTGGATTGAAATTTCTCTACAATCCACCCTAAATATGGAATACATTATTCCATGGGCTGGGGTTCTGAGCTGAGTAAAAAGGAAAAATGGGCTGAGCATCAGTATTCACAGCTCTCTACTTCATGACTTTGGATAATATGTGACCAGCTCCCTCACAATCTGCTTGACATGCCTTTCCTATCTTGATAATATGTGCGTATAGAAACTTTACAACAAAATAAAATCTTCTTATATTGATCCTTGTTAGGTATTTTGGCCACAGTAGTGAGAAAAGCATCTAATAGGCTATCTGGTTACCAACAGTACTTTTGAATATTAAAGGAAATCACTTAGTGTTGAAGTCAGAGAACACTGATTTGTTTTATAGTTGTGTTCTAGAGAAGTTGCATTTGTATCTATGCAGCCACAAATAAAAAGGCACCATATTGTAATAGTTTATTATGCTATAATTAAATATAAATATATAAAGCAATGTTGCCCAAACTTAATAAAGCATTTATAATCAGCCCAAAGAGGAAGGAGTTGTATTTGAATATTTCAACTCAATGTTACGAAGCATAATTTAATTATTATCAAATTATTATTTAGAAAAACACATGAAAAATAAAAACCTTTGACAGGTAAGGGTTTTTGTTAATTATTTATTTAAACTCTAAAATGTAAATATCAAAGTAATCTATAAATATCAACAGTTTAATTCTACAACTATATATAACCTATACTACTATCAGATATACCAAAGGAGGGACCTCTTTTGTCACTACCAATATCTTTACAAAAAATGATTTCTTGGAATATTTTCACATCTATTTTTTATATTCCATGGTTGGTTTCACAGTATAGTAGCAAGGTTTTGTGACTGGCACTCTAATATTCCTTCTAGGAAATGTGTGCCCTTTCCCAGTCTAGGCTACAGTGTAAGCACAGTGTTCAAATTTCATAAGAACAATCATCACTTATTCATGTTGTCCCATGTGCACAGACAAAAGAATGAAGATCAGGAAGCCCAGTTTAAAGATGTTGCTTCTTAATTCACTCCTTCAGTGTCACACAACTCAAGGCACTTAGAAGTTATACGTCAATTCTACTCACTATTATTTCTTCAAAATAAAATCACAGAACCATGATTTTATTTCTTATTAGAAGGGAAGTGAATCTTAGCCATCTGTCTGGAAGTAAAACTTGATTATTTGTGACTAGTTTTAGCAAATGTTACTATCTATATAATGCAAAGAGTATTTACTATATTCTTAAGTTATTGAGTTACCAATAATCTGAATTGGAAAGATAAGCATATACTCAAGTTTACAATAAAACTGTAATATGGGAACCAGTCATAAAATAAAATCTATTATTCACCTTGCAGGCAAAGGATTTAAGTGTTTCTGTAACATATTTATAAGAAGATAATATTGCCTATTAATTATTAATGCATGTCTGTAATGATTTTACAATCCAATGTAAATTATCAAGAGGTGATTAAAGATGCTGCATAAAATATTTAAACACTGTGCTGCTATTCTACTTCATAATTGTTTAAAACTTTAATGGAGGCTGGAACAGTTTTCTTGATCTATATAATATGCCACAGAAAATAGACTAAACAAAAGTTAGTCATATTATTAATTCTCCTCAGATTCATATATTTCAATGTATTTCAAATTTCCAGTGTCAATGGAACAAATACAACTGCTTTTTAATAATACCAGAAAAAATGACCAATTATGCTAATTTTAACACATAATTGTAAAGCCCAGAAATGGGAAGATTGCTGTTTAAATACCGTGCAGTACCCCTACTCACCAGTACGTGCTTAGGATGAATAGGGGAGTATTTATCTTCCCTTGTCCCTTCATTAAAAGGCAAGCATTATACTTAAGGACTCTATTTCTATACAATGCAACCTCTTAAAACCTTCTTAGAAAATGACTTTTCTTCTTGTTTTCACTATGGTAGTTCAAAGCTCTCCTGTTCTATCTCAGACCTTGATGGATAGTTTGAGATGGATTTGTTACTTGCCTCATTACTTTCACATAATGAAAATCTTGACATTTGCTGCAAAAAAAAATGGTCTTGCTTCTGCCTGCATCTAACCTTGCTCATTTTAAGGCAGAACTCTGTCTGTGGCAGAAACCAGGACATTTTGCCCGTTGGCTGGTTCGCCACATTTGAAGCCAGCTCTATAAGAAAGTTCTTTGATGCTCATCTTCTTCTTGGAGGCAGGCTGGGTGTTTCCAGGAGTTAACTTGTCTTGTTGTCTGGCTTGTTGTCAAAGAATTATAAGATTAAAACATCTTTAAATGCCATATTCTGTATGTCTCTGAGGTTTTTAAAGATCTTATTTAACTATTATACCTCATATATCTATAGAGTCATATCTATCTATTATACCAAAATATATATTCTTGTGATAAAATTAGTCTAGTTTTTGACATGAGCATGCTTTGTATCAATATACAAAATTCAATACCATTGAATTAAAAAGTAACTTTATTTGTGAGTAACAATTAGAGCCTTGAGATGAGGAGTAAATTCAGTAATCTACCTTTTGTTCTATCCTCCCTCTATATTTCTATATCCCCCTTTCTTTCTTTTCAGCTCCTATCTTCTTACCTACAAAAAAAAAGATAAAGGAAATGAAACATCCCTGAGTCAAACCTAGTTTCCTCTCTGAAAAAGAGCAATAATACTTATAACCAATTTCCAATGAAAATAGGCATCTGCAGACCAAAAGAGTAAACAGAAACTCTGCCAAGACAGGGTAAGAAGTCCTCAGTAGTTCCTGCCTCACAAATATGTCTGTCAGATATATTGGCCCTGAATGTTGAAGATGATGCTCCAAAGTTATACAGAGTGTTGGGTGACTGTTTATGTAGTAAACTCTCTCTTCATTCTTTCATTTTGGAAGCTGCTAATCTGCACTCAGAGTTCACTCAAGTATTTAAGTTTTATCCCTTCTCAAGTCTCTGATGGGTTTAAAAACCAGATAGTTAAGTCTTTCAATTAATCTTAGTAGGTTAGGGGTTAAGATGTTTTTAGATCAAGATAAATATTCTAAGTTAATAGAAATGAGATATGATAGATATTAATCTCCATTCAGAAATTTAGACCCGACAAGATAGGAATCATGTTTACTTCAAGTTTGCCAAATACAAATAGCCAAATCACTATGAATATAACATTTATATAATTCCTGATTGTCTCATAGTTCTTTCTGCTGTATGTAGTTGATTTTACCCATGAATAATAATATAAATGTATACGTTAAAAAAGAAACAATAAAAACATTGTCTCACTTTATAACAACTAATTTTGTAATAATTGGAAACTAACAGTCTTAAACTTACAGGTTTGATTATCTAGGCTTTGCTGCAGGCAGGGCTACATAGAGTATGTATTGACAGAAAAATTTCCATTTCATCCTTACTGCTGTCCTCTTGCATACACCCACCCTTGCCTCAGTCTCTCAAGGATTAGAAGTTGAGTAAGAAAAAATGAAGATGTCAGAGCTTGGAAAATATTCATTTGAACCATTCTCTAATAACCCACTCATGGCTTCTGTGGACATCTTGTAATGTGGCTTGATTGTCTCCTTCAATTATACAGCATGCCCTGTTCCTCGGTAATCTATCCTTTTGGGGTGATCAAATAATCATTTCAAAGTAATCCCCATTGACTCTATCTCATCCTTATTATCTCTTATAAGCCTACTTCTGACCCCCAAGAAAGCATCATTTGCCCTCACAGCACAGCTCAAGTTACTAGACACAGCTTGTCACAATGCAGTGTCTGTTATATACTTCAGGAACAGGCTCATGGCTCAGTGTTTAAGAAAGATGCATCAGTCACTTCAGTAATACTTCTGAATCTGTTCCCATGAGCACAAAATAAAAGACAGAACTTTTCCCCAAATGATGTTCTCTCCTAATGTCCTGTTTTGGCTTTCCATATAGTGGATAAGTAAGGTCTACATTTTTCCCTCAGACAGCTCTTTGTTAGTCTTACTCTTGTATTGACACTGTTATTTCATTTTGGGTTTATGTATCCTCAAATAAAACATAGTACAGCATTCTTGTTTATATAGATGATGCATATGTGTGTGTCACTGTGTTATACACATTATATTATAAAGAGAGAAGTAGCAGACAAGTCCCTTCCTTCCTGCATATGGTACAGAATGTTTGAGGGAACGGAATATGATTACATTGCAATTAAAAGGAGTTACAGAAAAAAATATAGGCAAGAATGAAAATTGATTATGCACAAATTATATTTCGGTGCCCAAACCCCCTTTTCAGGAAGTCACAGTTATTATTTAAGAAGGTATAAGTTAACATAAAACTAATGGAGATTGTGGAGTTTTGAAAGGTAGAGAATATCTTAAGTTGAGAGGAGCAGAAAAACAAAGTTTGCTCCAATGATTAGCAAGAAGACTAGTAAAACTGAAGTATAATGAGTGAGAAGGAAAGTAATTATAGGTAAACTAATAATTATTAAATAATATCTAATTTTAACTAAGCAGTTTAGGAAACACTTTCCTATTTTCACCTAATGTGTGTATAAACATCAAACTTATTTTACCAGCCAAAAAATGAAAACATAGTTAGGAATTGTAACAATGCTCAGATTTTTAGTAATTTTTTTCATTTTGTAGTAGTATTTATATCTAACCACTCTTCTTTTTTAACCAAAGTGTTGTACGTACAAATTGAGATAATAATAAGAAGAAAGAACTGATGGATATTTTTGTTTGTCATTGTGAAAGCCTTAGTGTGTCACAGTGTGGCCCACTGTATATCCTTTTGTCTACATATAATTACTTACAAATGTTCATTGCAATAAAAAAATTAAAAAGGAAATAATGGATAGCTTATTTGCTATCTATGTATGACATTTTCAACTCAACAGTCTATTTCCAAACTTTTCTCCATATTTATGTCATGACATGAGATCACCATAATGTCGTTATTTACGGTTGAAGAATTTAGATCATGCAATGAGGTCATTTCAGGTCATCTATCTTGGGGTTAATACAGAAGGCAGTACTAAGAGAAGGAAGAATAGGACAGGGAAGTCCACATAGGAATCAGACACTATCACCACTGCTGTGAGAAGCTCAATTTGATTCCTCAGGACTAACCTGACGTATTCTGAATGCCTTTGAAAAATGCTGTTCTGAAGGTCAAAGGCAAAACAGTGCAGGCTTCAGAACAGTGCCTGTTCCCAGAATGCTTTTTTAGTGGGTATGATTAGATGAAGTTCAGAATGCCAGTGTCAGGTTTGAGAGTCTCTTTTAGAAATTTGACATTGCTGAAATATTTAAGTTTGTGATCTTTAAAAAAAATTGTACGTATTAGTTTCTGTGCCTGGAAATAAAGGAAAGAAGAAATATCACACAAGGAGGAAGGAAACTTGTTCTCCATCATAAAGCTCAAACAGCCCTTGGTTGAGTATTGTATGCTGGCTCCTTCCCCAGCTGGGAAGCGGTTCTCCTGGTACAGATAGTAGGTAGGTGTACAAGAAGCTGCCTTACTGGTATCTACGGCTTTTCAAGATTTATCAGCACCTCAGTGAGCTGAAAGTCATATAGAAGTTTTCACAGTGGCTACAGCTAAAATCAAAGGCTAAAGGAATGTGATGCAGGCTACAAGTACCTTATACACACGTCACAAATCAAACTAATTAAAATGGTCAGTAACTTTTACTTCCAAACATGATGAACAATAATCAAATTTATAGAATACAGGAAATCCCATTAAATTTAAGGAGGTACCTGCTTAGGAGCAATAGCACGGCACTAAGACAGGTGGCTTTTGTTCTGACTTCTAGGTGCGTTATTCATCCCCAGTATTACCTGTTTCAGTAGATGTGAGGTTTTGGCATTCAATTCTGTTTGGCTTTTCTTTTCCCATCTGTGCTTTATCCTGATGACACTCATGGGGGCACCCACTCAGCTAATGATCATGTCAGTAGCTTTAATGGAGCAATGGCATCATTGTTCTGACTACTCAATAGTATTGAGGTTCTGAGTCTACAGGTTTCTGGATTTGTTTTTCTTTTCTTTTTCATTTTTCCTTTTTTTGGTGGTGGTGGTGGTTGTGGTGGTGGTTGTGGTGGTGGTTGTGGTTGTGGTGGTGGTGGTACTGCTGCTGCTGCTGGTTTGGAGAAGGGGCATTTGCTAGGTATCAAAGATTTTCAAAGAAGTTCTGAAAGTTATTCCTGAAATTTCTAAGTACATTTTGTTTATTTTTGGTGATGTGTTTAGGCCTGACCATTTAAGTTTTAATGACCTTCTTGGAACTTGTGCCTGGAGAAGACTTAATCTCCTTCTCTGCCGCCTTTCCTTGCATGTAGCTTTCATTTAGGGTTTGATCCTTGTAAGATTCCTGGATACACATTAGCATGTCAACTAGCATTGGGGATTTTGTGGCTTAACCTCTCCTGTCATATATAGCAAACATGACACCACGTAGATGTCTCAGTCTTTGTCCCTTACAGTCTTTTTGCCCACTGTTCCGTGTTGTTCCCTGAGCCTTAAGTGACAGTGCTATAGGTGGTTTCCTTGGTGTAGTGAAGTTCATTGTTAGTTGTTAGTTGTTGTGTGTATTTTGATCAGTTACTGATATCTTAAATTGTCTGAAACTGTTGAAAATAAAAACTTGTTTGATAAGAAGTAAGAGCTATACTGTTTTTTAAAAGTAGTGGTATATTCTACTCTATATTTCATGGCCTTATGAGCCACAGATAATTGGCTGTATTTCCAGTTATTTGCATTAATCACTTCCTCTTTAGTTATTTTATATCTAATTCTACAGATATCGGTTACTCCTGTCGCATAAGTGCCACAATGGTACCAATGTGGCTTGTCTTTCTGATCATTGTTGCAGCTCACAGGTTTTATACCATGGTGGGTATTGCTTCTTCTTTGGGAGTGTGAGTACACATTTGGATACCATGAAAGATCCAAAATGAGGGGCTTCCCTGTCAGTTCTAGCATGATTCCTCTAAGTCTTAGGTCAAAAGCATTTGATAGACCACAAAATATAGGTATAGGAATAGACCGTCTGAATAGGACTTCATTTGCTTGGGAGCTGAAGGCAAAAATTTCAATGGGAGTTCATATATCTGAGAAGATTTTGTATATCAAGTGAACACTCAAACAAAGAGGAAGCCCACAGGGTGGGAGACAATATTTGCCAGCTAAATAGCTGATAAAGTATTAAAGTGTATTCAGCCTACATAACGAAGTCAGAAATAATCAACAGCTCTAATGATGCAATTTAAAATGGTCTATGGATCTGAACAGAGGTTTCTTTTTTTTAAAAAACACTACCTTTAATTTTTAAAGATTTATTTATTTATTATTATGTATACAATACTCTGCTTGTATGTACATCTTCAGGCCAGAAGTAGGCATCAGATCTCATTATAGATGGTTGTGAGCCACCATGTGATTGCTGGGAATTGAACTCAGGACCT
Source organism: Acomys minous (assembly GCF_964271855.1). NCBI lineage: Eukaryota > Metazoa > Chordata > Mammalia > Rodentia > Muridae > Acomys > Acomys minous. The sequence continues at coordinate 32,472,117 of NC_140493.1, read as the reverse complement.
TTGGAAGACAGACAGTGCTCTAAACCACTAAGCCATCTCTCCGGCCCCTGAGATATCTTTTTAAAAAATTGGTTAAGAAAAGGGTGTCATATTCTTCTGAATCATCCCGGAAGGAGAAATAGCAAGGTTAACCAGCCAAAGAAATGTAACTGTTGACTCTTTACCCATCCCCTTTACTTACATCTTATTGATCTGGATTATGGATCTTTGGTGGGGTTCATTTACTTATTTTACATATATTGAACCATCCCTGCATTTCTGAGATGAAGCCTATCTGGACATTGTGGATACTTTCAAAATCTGGTAGAATTCTACACTTAAAAGTATCTGACCATGGCCTCCTTTTTTTGAGGGGGAGGAGATTTTTAGTGACTGGTTCTATTTCACTAGGAGTTATAGGTCTATTTAAGTTGTTTGTCTGTTTTTCATTTAATTTTGGTAAATGTTTCATGTTGAAAAAAATGCCCCATTTCTTTTAGATTTCCCAATATGATGGAGGACATATTTTTAAATTATGTCCTGATTCTTTGGTGTCCGTAGTTTTGTCTCATTTTGTTTCTGATTTCAATAATGTGGATATTCTCTTCCTCTTTTAGTTAGTTTGGATAAAGGTTTGTCTCTTGTTGATTTTCTCAAAGGACCAAGTCTATGTTTTGTTGATTTTTTGTGTTGTTCTCTTTATTCCTGTTTTACTGCTTTCTGTCATCAGTTTGATTATTTCTTGCTGTCTACTCCTCTTAGGTGTGCTTACTTCATTTTGATATAGAAATTTCAGATGTGCTGTTACTTTGCTAGTATGAGAACTCTACATTTTTTAATGTAGGTGTGTAGTGCTATAAACTTTCTTAGCGCTGCTTTCACTGTGTCCCACAAGCTTGTATATATTTTGTACTTGTTTTCATTGAAGTCCAGAACTTCTTTAATTTCTTTATTTCTGTCTTGACTCATTTTTAGTTCAATAGAGAGTGGTTCAGTTTCCATGAATATGAAAGATTTCTATTGTTTTGATAGCTAGCTTGTTATCCATATCACAGTGCCACATTTCAACTTGTGGACTAGGGCTTAAATCCAGCCAGATCTTAACTACTTTGATTGTGTATGAAACAAAAAAAAACTATGCCTATAAGACAATAGTTGTTAGCACCATGTTATAATTCCTCCTATGTTTTAAAGAATATATGTAGTGTCCATAGTTGGGTTCTTTGGAAAAAGGAACCTCAATTCCCAAAGGGTCAAATTATTTGAAGAATTGTAGACCCCTCATGTAGCATTTGTAAAATCACTTATTCTTTTGTTATCTTAAACAAAACATGTTGAAAATGCTGTGATCTCTGGAAGTAATTTTAAAAAAATGATGTCACTTTATTATATATCAAGCTATTTTTATTCTTTCAAAACTTGTAGAATTTACTACAGGACAATGTGACTCCTCTTTGGATATCATTTTTTCTCAATACTGACTGCGATCCTATTTGACACGTGATATACTTAGAAAATGTAAAGCTGATTCAATATCATCCTGCTTTCTTTCTGGACCAATTTTATCTATGAGAGGAATGTTTTCTCCATTTGAATATCCAAAATATGGCTTTACATGTTTTCTTCTCCCTTTGTTTAAAAAAACAAAGATATTCAAATAAGCCTCAAGAAGTCCAGCCCATTTGTTAACAGAAGAAGAATTGAGCAGGTATACAGAAATGCCTTACTAAAAATCATGAAAATATTGTGCTTTTTATTAGTCTCTACAAATTTATTTATTATTTGCTAAGCACCTAGCATGAACCAGAGACACAGTAGATAATAGTGTCTGGACAAGTATTGTTGCTATTTTTCCTAACGCTCCATTAAGTCAGATGTTCACAGGTGGCCAGGGAGATTTAGTATATTGCAGAGAATATGACTATAAACCATTTAGATTTAGCCTAGGACTCAAACCTAGGCTACGTTGCTCACAATCGGTCTGTTTTAGTTCTGAGGTAGCTACATTAATAAGTCTAATTATTTTGAAATTCCCAGTTTTACTCTAAATTTTGTCATTGCAAGTTAGGCTTCATAGCTCAGAAATTTGGAGTAGTGTTGTATTTTTTTTCAGATGGCATCCTATAGTTGGGTGTGATGGCTCAGGCCTGTAATCCCAGCACTGGGGAGGCAGAAGGAAGAAGATCTATATAAATTCCAGGCCATCCTGATCTACAAAGTGAGTTCAGGACAGCAAGATTACACTGAGAAGCCCTGTCTGATAAAATCCAAACCCTGGTGGCACTCAAACAAAGAATAGGCAGACTACCAAGATAAGACTTGTAGTGGGGGAGGAGATCCCCCTTGGACATGGACCAAAGGGAGGGTAATAGGGTGGGGGTGGGAGGGTAGGAGGAACAGAAGGATACGAGTGATGGGAGAACAATTGAGTTGTAATCTGAATAAATTAATTTAAAAAATCAACCAAACAAACCAAATGGCACTCCATTTATTTAATCCAAGGTTCTGTGAAGGAACCACAGGAGGATGGATATCTGAGGGGAGCGAAAAGAGCTGGAAGATAGGGAGATAGGGCCCATCTCAGGCATCTGCAAAGCCATCTCTTTTATGGAGGTTAGTTTTTGGGGAAGGGGAACACTGGAAAATACAAACAACCGTTATTATATTAATAAAGATTCTTCCTCCCACCACTCAGTATGACAAGTTATAGCCCTGGTGACCTTTATCTTCTTGACTTTGTCCTGAGCAAATGTAGGTCCAAGACGTGGCTCAGTAAGAAAGAACTGCTGAGTTTAAAGCCTTGAGTTCCCACCAGCACTAGACAAAAGGACATCAACAAGCAAACAGAGAACAGAAAAAGGCCCCTGGATCAAAATTCTTCCCCCTGTATATTTTTTGATGTGCGTTTCTTTGGGCATCTTTTTCCCTTGTGTGAGTTGCACATGGAGAAATGAAACCTGACTTTATTTGCTTATGTGTCTGTTACCTACTACTGCTGACAACTGCAAAACCGTTTTTAGAAAAGCCTTATGAATTCTGTGGAAATATTCGGTTTTCTCCTTTCTTTCCTTTTGCCTGGAGACAAAGGGAATCTTCCGGTTCATCGTGGTCTAGGGCTGAGATTATCCTGTTCATGCTATTTCCAAGAGCAATGAATTGGGTTAGTTCCTCCAGTGAGGCGCTCCTCGAGGCACTTTGAGACTTTCAAAGGAGGGGCTGGCTCAATGGCTTGATGCGTATAATGTGGTTTTTCTTGTTGCCAAGACTGTAGACCCAAGTTCAGCTATCTGAACTCACCAAGGGCAAGATGAGAACTCACTCCTTCAAGATGATCCTTTACCTCCGCATTCATGTTGAGCATATAAATATATGCCCCTTCCCCACCCTTGTCACCAAATAGATAAACTGAAACTTAAAAAGAAAAGACATATAGAGACCAAGTTTTCATAAAGAAGCTTTGAATAAATACTTTCCTTTTTTTCTTTCATGTTTTCTTTTCTGACGCTGATCTGAGACTGTCCTGCAATCATTCCCGCCTGTACGCCTCATCATTGACAATCGGGCTACTCTGTCATCATCATTATATTGGATCTTGCATCAGCACTTTGCTCCTGGTTATAGCCAATCTAGGGACACCAAGCAGAGGGACACTTTGTGTGAAGTCCAGGACATTTCCTACAGAGGAGGATATCTGTGCCACAGTTTTCTGCACTTTTCTCTCATATGTGTATGATGTAAAAAAAAGAAGTGGGAAAAGATAAGTCCTGGCTTTGATTTATATAAGCGTGCTGCGACTTAATCAGTTGAGGGCAAGGCAGCAGAGTAATGAGCTTTTAGCTGATTCAAACTTCCTTCTCTTCTACCTTATATATTGTCAAAGAACTAATTGCTGCTCATGAGACTGAAGAAGACACACAGAGAAACCTTTTGTACATGACTCTGGGTCTCAATAACCCAGTTTATACAAAAATCTCCTGGCCAAGCTCCATGCTTTATCTGTCTCAGAAGTAGATGTCAGAAGTAGGTTGTGGTCATGAGGACATGCATGAGGACATCCTTTATTCTTTAAGGAAGGAATACTCATGATTTGAGGGGAATAGAGTCTGTGTTGATACATAGGTCATTTGTAGCATTGGTTAGGCTACACACACACACACACACACACACACACACACACACACACACACACACACACACACGAAACTACTTTACTACAAAGGTAGTTAAGAAGTCATTGCAAGTAACAATAATATTATTTCTCAATGTTTTCTGTTAAGTAAGTTGTCCCCAAAAAATATAACTGTTTTTATGTACTTCTTCAGTGTTTCTATTACTTCCACAAAATTGAAAAGTAAATGACTCAAATAACCAACTATGTAATGTAATTTCACAAATTAAATGTTGTCAATTTATTTGCTTTTTAAGCAAAATGCAAAATTATATGTCATGTTATTTAATTAAAGTGAATTTTTACAATGATGATTAAGCATTTTTTTGGCAAAATAATTGGAAAGAGACAAAACAATTAGAATGATTGAAATTACCAGATAACACATTCTGCTTTCTTCTAAGTTATACTTCACAGACACTTCTCAGCAGATAACATGAAAAATAGACTAGAAAAGTAATTACAGTAGTAAATTCTAGTGATAAGTAATGTGTATTCACAAGGGCGAAAAACCCCACCGCATTCATTTCATCCAGTGATGCGTTTTTATTAAAATGCACTTTTGAAGTTATCACTTATTCATGAATGGTGTAGTATTGGATATTGTCTTGTCATGGTATTAGTTACAATTATATGGACACAAGTGTTTCAGTATTCATGGCTTAATTCTCAGGATTAAGGCAATACTGTTCAGCAAATATCCTTTCTTCAAGTGTGTCTCATTTGTCTGCCATCCAGCTGAATCTCCCTCAAATGACGACTGCCAGTGCTTCCTAAATATCCCTTAGAATTCTTGTGCTTTAATAAATACTCATACAGGGATTGGAGGATGGCTCTGTGACCTATCTATAATAAACATTATTAAATTCCAGGTGTGGTGGCTCAGGCCTATAATCCCTGCACTCAGGGAAGCCGAGGCTAATGGATCTCTGTGAGTTCAAGGCCAGGCTGGTCTATAAAGCAAGTCCAGAACAGCAAAAGCTACATAGAGAAACTTTGTCTCAAAAAACCAAAAAACCCAAAACCCCAAAAAAACCCAACAACAACAAACCTCCAACATAATTAAATGCAAGTGGAATCACTATGTATTTTTATATCATATAGTATTTCACTATAGTGGCTCTATACTAATTAACTGGTGCTTCCCAGGCCAACACTTTCTCTTCTGCTTTTTGTACCCTGGAGCTCTAGGACCTAAAAAATTAGGATAAAAAATTTTATTTTATTTGCATATTTTCATTATAGAGAATTATAATAAATTGATATAGAAGATACTTTCTTTTTTTTTTTTTTTACAACTTTACATCACATTTTATTTTTTTTTTAAATTAATTTATTCATATTACATCTTGATTGTTAGCCCTTCCCCTGTTTCCTCCCATTCCTCCCTCCCTCCCACTTCCCCCCTTCTCCCCTCCCCTATGTCTGTGATTGAGGGAGACTTCTTCCCCCTATGTATGCTCTAAGATTATTGAGTCTCTTCTTGGTAACTTGCTATCCTTCTTCTGAGTGCCACCAGGCCTCCCCATCCAGGGGACATGGTCAGAAAAGGGGCACCAGAGTTCACGTGAGAATCAGATCTCACTCTCCACTCAACAGTGGAGAATATCGTGTTCGTCGGCTAGGTCTTGGTAGGGGTTCGAAGTTTACTGCCTATTTCACCTTGGCTGGTGCCTTAGTTTGAGGAGGACCCCAGGACCCAGATCTGCCTGTCATAAAGTTCTTCTTGTAGGTTTCCAGGACCCTGTGGGTCCTGTTATTTCCCCATTCTTCCATGCTACTCTCGCCTAAAGTCTCAATAGGATGTCCTCTCCTCTGACCCACTTTCTTGGTAAGTAAGGTTTTTCATGGGACGTATCCCTTGGACTAGTGTTTTGATATAAGAAGTGAGTATATACCGTTTGTCTCTTTTTGCTTCTGGGTGAACTCACTCATTATGATAATTTCTAGGTCAATCCATTTGTCCACAAATTTCGGGAATTCCTCGTTTTTAATAGCTGAGTAATACTCCATAGTGTAAATGTACCATACTTTCAATCCTAAAATTCAATTAAGCTAGATTAAATTCTCACTGACTTTACAATAAAAATTTAAGTTCAGATACCTATATACACGTTGATAGAAAATGAATACAAAACCATTAAATTGAGCGAGTAAACTTATGTTGAGAGACACTGGAGGACAACGCATTGTTGCTAGTGAAGTTTATGCTCTACTCAGACTGAAATTGAATGCAAGGAATAGCAATTCCAGTGTTGACAGTCCTGAGCCTTAGAATGCCAAAGGCTTATGGATAGCCTGACAGATCCTGAGGCTTGTGACTCCAGATTTAGAAGCCAGAATCTCACAGCTTAGGGAACTGAGCTTGTTGCTATTGTCCTTTATTGGCAGGTCAGTGGCCTAGACTACAACAGCAGTAAGTGGCAGTCATGAGCACCCACTGCACAGTCCCTAAGATTTCGGTATTGGGACCTTGAAGTTTTGGTAGCTTTTCTGAAACTCTTCCAGCACTGGAGACCAAACACTCTAGCTTTGGGTCATTAGAGCCCTCCACAGTCTTCCCAGCCTGATATTCTCTGAAATCCCTCTTTCTGCGGCTGCGACTGTTGTCAGTCTGCTGTCCTTTGCTGTCTCCTCTCCTACTAGCATCCTGCCAGTTCAACTTCTGGTAAAACCAAAAAATTAGGCAATACAGGATTATTTCAAAGAAGCATTTTACTAGGATTATTATTTTAATATTGAAAAAAACATTAAATGAGAATTGCCTTTTGCCTGGCTCAAGAGTTAACCAAATCTCTTTGTAGTATAGCCAGGGGGCGGACGGAGTTATTTCTGACGCCTATGTGACGTAACAGTGATGATAGTAGAGCTTCTAGTTTTATCAAGTACGCTCCCTGCTACAGGAACAAATTATGGTGAGAAATGACCCAGAATTACAGAAAAGCCTCCCTGCAACACATCTGTAGTGAAACATACACACACACACACACACACACACACACACACACACACACACACACACGGACAGAGAGAGAGAGAGAGAGAGACAGAGACAGAGACAGAGACAGAGACAGAGACAGAGACAGAGAGACAGAGAGAGAGAGAGACAGAGAGAGAGAGAGAGACAGAGAGAGACAGAGACAGAGACAGAGACAGAGACAGAGACAGAGACAGAGACAGAGACAGAGACAGAGACAGAGACAGAGAGGTCTTACAGCATTTGCCAAGAATTTATTTCCCTAAATCACTGCCTTCCAAAATCAGTCTGGAACTTTTGTGACTGCATCAAGGAAATAAAATAGTAGTAGTAGTAGTAGTAGTAGTAGTAGTAGTAGTAGTAGTAGTAGTAGTAGTAGTAGTAATAGTAGTAATAATAATAATAATAATAATAATAATAATAATAATAATAATAATTCTGGTTTCAGCTGTAGGGATACATCTATAGGGAATATTTTCAGAAAGACATTATCTAAAGCAACCAGTATTCCCTGGGTAAAGTCCGCTCAATACTGGAAAAGCGACTACTTAGACAGCAGGTGTCAGAGGGGAGGCTTCACTGGCATGCTACTAGCAGTTTCACTTACTCATTCACAGGATTAAAACCACTACAGCATGCTCATAACAAAGATGTAAAAGAACTCTCATTGTTGAACTAATATTCTCAACATAATTTAACAGTACTTAATGGCACATAATAGTCGCTGACAGTGCCAAACCCCCGCCCAAGTTCAGTAGGAAGAGTGGGGTCCCTATGATCTGCCTCAAAAGGGTTGAGTTTTGCTACTGGCTAAATTGCTGCAATATCATAATGAAAAGAGAAGAGGGAAGGATGTGGTTAGTAGATAAAGTTAACTATTAAATTCTCTTCATCTTCCAAGTCTTTCTTACACACTTTGTGTAACAAGCAAGTTTTTAAAAGATCTCATAGGCTCACTGGAGAACGGCAATGATATGCTTTGGTTGCTTGTAATTATCTGCACATAAGCACTATGGCTCTGCATCACATCATGATATTAAACCCTGATGTAAGCCAGGCTACAGCCTCTCATATTGGCTAAAATAGAGAAGTGAATTTGTACATCTGTGTTTTCTAGGTCTTCCCTACATGCATAAAATCTCTAAAGACAATTGAGCATTGTTGGTAGAAGTTACATAAAGGAGATGACCTTTTGAAGGATGACCTGGTTGACAGCAAATCTTATGCGAATCATCTTTCAGCTTTTAATTAGTGTGATTGTCTTAGAATAGGTGCAAATAGCTTTAACTTTGGGGAGATTTTGACTGATAAATGTTATTTGTCTGAAACAAATAAAGAAAGGTCATAAGTGGAATCTGATGTAGACAATCTGTCAGAGAGGATCAGGCACATCACTCACAATGGGAAAAAGTGGGAAGTAAAAATATGGCAAATTTTTGGAAAGTCCTGCAAGCACTGAAAGCACTGACAAGCCCCAGGGTTTGTGGAGCAAAGTGGCTCAAGTAAGAACAGGTTTTGTGGCTTAGGCTCCTACTTGGGATGGGATTGAGTTTTCCCATATAATTAGATGCCTAATTGTGCTCCTACACTTAGCGGATACGTTTACAGCACCATGTAATTGTGATTTATTTCAAAGCTTTTCATAATGGGAACCTACCACTGCTCCCATATCAGCGTGCCATGTTTAATTGCTGAAACTATTTGTGAAATTCTGACTTGCTCTGACTAGACTGAGTAAATTGGGAGGCTCTTTCACATTGCTCACTCTAAGGAGCATCGAAACATTAAAGTTTTTCATGTACTTACAATTAAGCCACAAAGGTATTAACAAATCACCAATATATGCTATCAGTATTGAAAATTAGGGTATTGGTAAGAGAGTATAATACTTGTAGTGATCAAGCTATTTATGAGGAAAATACCATTACCCACTGGGATTCCATAACTTTAGTCTTAGAAATTTATCCTAAAAGAATAATTGAATCTATATACGAAGGCTTAAATTGAGAATACACAAATTGTGTTGTTCAGAAGATGAAACGTGAGCAAACTATTACTGTTCAATATACCATAGGAAACTATATACGCACTAAAACAGTATTTCATCAATGAATTAATTGGTGTGGGAAAATTTACTGCTAAATAATATTAGTATTAGGCCCAAGTTGCTGATTCTAAATTGGCAATGAATAAACATCAATATTTAATCATTTAAATGAAAAATGTAGACGATGAAAAAATACTAATAGTTGAGTTTCCCTCTAATGTAAAATAACTTTCCTTAGTTCCATACATAATGAAAAAGTTTGTCTTATCCTGTTAATATCTTCTTAGAACCTTTGATTTTAAAACTTTCATCTTGAGTCCACTTAAAGAGAGTTAAAACTTCAGGGTTTTGCAGAAATCTCTATAACACTATGAACCTGTACCAAGACAGATATTCAGAAGGCTGGCATGAGATTTTTCTAGGTCCAGTGGATTCTCATTGGCTGTCTTCCCTGGATGTCATTTTGGTTGGTCCTCATACTGGGGAGATTGTACAGAGTGTTTAACATTATTCCTCTCTCCAATACTGAAACTAGACAAAGCAGAGCACTGCCTGCCTAAAGTGTGTGTCCCATTGGATAGCTGGGTACACCAAACAAAATGACAAATGCGCAAGTGTCTGTAGTTCCTATACTGTAAGATGATCCAGAAGAAGATGGTAAATTAAAAGGGGAAGCAAAACATTGAAATCTTTCTTATGTCAGCTTTCTGTCCATGCCTAACGATACATCAAGGAGAGGTTAACTGCACTGCAACCACAAATAATGCAATAATTGCTATATTTAAGTCTCTTTCTCAGAAAGCACTATGGAGATTTTCACATAGCCTCTGGGACTCCACTGATTTCTTTACAAATTAGAAGTTAGCTTTACACACACACACACACACACACACACACACACTGTAATTTTTCTATAGCGTCTTATTTCAACACACATTTTAAGGTTTTCTTGATCTTGTTGAACCACATATTCATTAACATCAGAATAATAGTGGAAACCCTGCTGGGAAACTACTCAGTGTACCTAGGAGAATAATTCCCAACCTTAGGTGTTCATATAAGTATGTGAAGCTTAATTACTCTTTGGTGGTGTGAATAGACCCTAAAAGAGATCTCACAGTTTTTGAAGGAAAGCCTGAGATGATGTGAATGTGTTATAAAGAATATCAAAGGATTTTTGCCTAGCCAATAAGTCTATATTAGAATAGCAAACTTGTGGACCAAAAAGCAGATAGATTCTAACATCAATTTTGACTTTGGACTTGTGAAAAGTTCTTTACAAAGGAGATTTACATGATGTCATTTAGCAGAAAAATCTAGTTTAATTTGGTAAATTGTGGATCAGCTATTACTTATGCATATTTAAAATTAAATATTTAGAGTAACTGCGTTGCAATTACTTCCAGTAGTAATTGTGAGCACACAGCAATGTATTTCTTCTATTGGGAGAATTAAACAATAAAAAACAAAATGTGTAATTAAGTGAAAAATAAAATTCCCTGATACATAGGGAATTTGCTTGGCTGTTGTATTTGTCATGAGCTTCCTTGAGGAGCAAATTAGTTTTTATATTTTATGATTATTCTATCACTTCTCATATCCAGGTTGCATTTTGGAGATAAAATAATTTTTAAATGGCATCGGTTTTACAAATTGAGTAAGTTACAGCTTCATTAAGTGCAATATTAAAAACTCCCAAGAATCATTTTTTTAAATGTTCTTACAAATGTTATATTTGGAAACAAATTTGGTTTTCAGTTTGCTAAATGGTAGAAAATGATTTATTTGAATGAGTTCTGTAGGTACCAATACCATCTGGGTTAATGTATTTCCAGGGAGTGTGTGTGTGTGTGTGTGTGTGTGTGTGTGTGTGTGTGTGTGTGTATTCCCATGGGCATTTGCACAGTGACAGAGGGGCATGTTGACCTGTTACATCACTCTTTGCATTGTATATTTTACGTAGAGCTCTCATTGACCCGAGAGTTTGTTGTGTTTAGGCATCGCTGGGTGGCCAGCGAACCCCAGCTATCTACTGTCTCTGTGCTGCTTCACCTACGTGGGGTTAAAGGTGCAAACATGGCAATTCGTTGCTTTAAAAATGTATTTATTATTTAGAAGACCGTCAAGGCTGGCGGATATGGACCCAAGGGGTCTGCTCAAACTATTGTAGCAACCAAGGAAAAACGCATGCAGTAAATGTAGAAACCCTATGCAGATCTAAGCAATGGGCAGCACGTGCTCCATAGTTTTGTGAAGAGCGGGGACTGCCTCTGATGTGAACTATGGTGCCCCTATTTGACTGCTTCCCTCTTGATGGGGAAGCCTGAGGGCACTCAGAGAAGGGTAAGCACACTACCAGGATGAGACCTGATAGGCTGTGATCATATGGTGGGGGAGGAGGTCCACTTCCGTCACAGGCCTAGGGGACTGGAATAGGGTGAAAGAGGGAGGGAGGGAGAATGGGAAGATACAAGTGAGGGGATAACAATTAAGATGTAATCTGAATAGCTTACTTAAATAAAAATGTAAAAAATGTATTTATTTATCCCCTTTACATCCTGACTGCAGACTCTCCCTCCTCCCAGTGTTTCCCTTGAAAACCTCTCCCCAAATCCTCCCCTTTACTTCTCCTCAGAGAAGGGGAGAAACTCCATGGGTGCCAGCCTGCCTTGGCCCATTAAGTAGCTACAGAACTAGGAGCATCCTCTCTAACTAAGCCAGACAAGGCAGCCCAGTTAAGGGAATGGGATCCAAAGGCAGGCCTTAGAGGAAGACAGGGCTTCCACTCCAGTTGTTCAGGGATTCATATGAAGAACAAACTGCACATCTGCCATATATATGCAGGTGTCCTAGGACCAGTCCATGGGTCCAGGTTAGTTGACTCTGTAGGTCTTCTTGTGTAGTTCTTGACCCCTCCAGCTCCCTCAATTGTTCCCACAACTATTCAACTCTCTACCTTCTCTCTCTCTCTCTCTCTCTCTCTCTCTCTCTCTCTCTCTCTCTCTCTCTCTCTCTCTCTCTCTCATACACACACACACACACACACACACACACACACACACACACAAATACACACCTTCTGACTAAAGACCTATTTTGTCATTTGTTACCTAATTTAAGAACAGCAGTGGTTCATTATGTAGAAAAACTGTATTTAAGAAAGAAAATAAAGTTGTTATATTGTGAATTAAACAGCTAAATCAAAAAACTCTCTTTCAAAAACACAAAAAACCAAGTTTCAGATGATTATCTGAGGACTCTAGAAGGAATGCTAATATCTTTATATCTTTTACTATTTCAAAGTACTGGATCCCCAAATATTGCAATGTCATTATACATCATGATGGACTTGCAGAGTCTATGTTTTCAGAATTTTCTTTTTGCTTAGCTATTCCAGTATCTGTTATTTCAGATACTATATGTGTATTTTCAATCCGTTAGTCATAAATGGGATGTGTAGATCCCATAGCAATCAGCCTTCACAAAACTAGTACTTCAAAGCAGGTTTTGTGTACCTAGGTGTTCCTTTTACACACTGAGATTTCCTTGAGATGGAAATATTAATAAATATGTATTAAACATAGCATGTCTTGGATAAAGCAAAAATCTAATCTGTTTTCTTAATACTGAACATTCTAGGATAGTGTTAAAGGGATTGCCTGGATACTTCTCAGACATAGGAGGAGGGTGAACCAATTCTCTGCACAATCTTGGCAAGTAGAAAACTTCAGCTCATTTCACCTCTTTTCCCAGGAGGGGGAAATGATGGGTATTAAAAACAAAATCAATAGTAGGACTTGTTTTTCTATACTAGCTGTCTGGAAAGGAGTCTACTCCCCCAGATTAGGACATTTCTACTTAACTTCAGACAAAATTCCACATTAACAAATAGACTTGAACAAAGATGAGAGACTGGGCCTGTTGGCCTCTATTATGAGGCACCTTGGGAGGTCAAATATATATGATGTCGACGACTGGAAGTCCAAAGAAAAATCTAGACAGAATGTACAGTATGGGGACAAACAGCAATCAAAGCCCAGCGTTCAATTTCAAAAGGCTGGAAATAAGATGAATCATGTCTTTGCTCACTCAGGGCATTTCCTTGCCAGGCTGTGACAGTGTGAGGCTGGTTTCATACTCTTGTTGCTTTTGGTAGAAAGAATAACTTGAGTTTGGCTTAGATTTTAAAAGCCTTTCCTACAGCACATAAATCATGGGCATCATGACGGTCCATATGCAATACCATTAAGCAGCCTCTGTAGCTATAAAATCTAAGTGTTTCCCTTAGGCAATAAAAATAGAACTCCACTCTAACAATCCTATTGGTCAAGAAAAAAAAAAGGTACCGCTTCATGCGCTGTCTGAACCCCAATGAACCCCTATTAACACAGCTTAAAGACCAATGCCACGTGGTGCTAGACTCAAAGCAAAGCTTTCTTTCACATTTTTTATTTTTATTTCTGTCTCTTTGAAGAGCCTTGCATCCATAAAAGATGCCCTAATTTTTTGTGTTTCACAGCACAGAAAGTTGCATGGTTCCAGGGAGAAAGCATAAAGGGCCAATTCCAAAGCATAGTTGTCACATCACATATATGTGAGACCCCAGTAGCATGCAAACATCAAGCACAAGGATTCTACATCCATCGAGCTGTGGTTCCAATTCTTTTTCAACATTTGTTCCCTTAACTTCTCAGGGCCTCAGTTTCCTTACCTGTGCAATGAGAATAACAGGATCAGCTCATGTTCTTGCTCTTTGTGAACTCTAATATGTAGGAACATGTTTTCTCAGCTTTCCAGAAAGAGCTATAACTAAAATTGCTGACTTAAGACAACTAGTTTACTCTGTGTAATCATTCTGAGTATACTTTGGGTTCTGCTAGGCAGGTGTGCTGGGAACCCAGAGTGTCCGACTTGGATTTTTTTCCACTTCCCTGCTTTCAGCAGAAGGATTACTAGGGGCCCTGCCGAGCTCATTCCATCTCTTTTGTCCTCTGTGTCTTCTTTCTCTCTTCCTCCCTCCCTTCACATAACTAGCCTGAGCATCCTCACATTATGATGGATTCCTGAAACTTGGATTTCTTACCTGGCAGCTGACTTTTAATACTATTACATCTATAGAACTGATGTACATCATGTCTGGTACATCTGTTAATCAAAGGAGAAACTAGGGCAATTAAGTTCAAGAGGAATTTTTAAAAATCCATCTTTTGATTTGAGTAGGTTCACGTGCAGGCAGAATAGAAAGGAAGGGACATGACCACTCTGGAGACCATCTGCTTTAATATTTAAAGTAATTTCTTTTCTATCCTTTTTTTAAATTAAATATTTTTACATGTACAGTTATATTATTACATGTATAGACAATAAACTACCTCAGCAAAAAGAACCATGAAACAATCAGGAATAATATATAAATGTTACAAATGTTCTTAGTGTTCTGGCTATTTGTATTTGGCAGTTTGAAGAAAACATCTTTCCTATCTTGGTGCATCTAAAATTCTGGATGTTAATCATTATCTATCATATCTCATCATTATCAACTTAAAGCATCTATCTAGACCTAAATACATCTTAACCCCTAAACAAATTTCTAAGAGTTAAGAGTGTAACTCAGTTGTAGAACTTGTGCATGCACATTCATGTGTATAGGTGTGCCCATGTGTACGTGTGCATGCATGTGCACACACACAAACACAAACACAAACACGTACATACACTGAAAAATATACCCCCAAGCCCCAACAAAATATATGTTAATAAAACTTAAAAAGTAATAAGACCACCAATAAAATGAATACTTATTTCAGTGTGAAAACTGTACATGGTGTTACATTAGATGTTAGTAATATGCATAGCTGTAGGATGCTATTTGTTGGTCTAGTGACTTGGCTCAAGGTAAATGTGCTTGTCTCACCAAACTGACAACTGGAATTCAGTACCTGGAAGCCACTTGATAGAAGGAGTTAATCGACTCCTCCAAACAACACACACCTCTGTGTATACACACACACATACACACACACACACACACACACACATACACACACACACATAAACACACATACGTGCATGCGCACATACACACACAAACACGCACACATACACATGCACATACATGCTCACACATGCACACAGACATACATACACACACATACACAGATGCATGCTGTCTCTCTCTCTCTCTCTCTCTCTCTCTCTCTCTCTCTCACACACACACACACACACACACACACACACACAAACACACAGTACAGTAGAACCACACAGTGATAGTGGATCTTTCACTACATGATGATAATATAAAATGGACAAGAATACTAATGGCAATAGAAAAGACTAAAATATTAGCATTCCTGCTTTTTTACATTAATATTTTGTGTGTGTGTGTGTGTGTGTGTGTGTGTGTGTGTGTGTGTGTGTGTACACATATGCCTGTGCCATGAAGAAGTGTAAATGTAAGCAGTGGCTTTTGGGAGTCTATCCTCTCTTTCCACTGTGGGTTTGAATGATTGAACTCGTTATGAGGCTTGAGAGGTAAGTGATTTTACTCAGTAAGGCATCTCTGTAGCTCAATTACTTTCTACCTGAAAAGAAAAAGTTAGATTATAATCTTGTGCACACCTTTAACCCCAGTACTTGGGAGGCAGAGACAGGTTAAGGCCAGCCTGCTCTCTAGAGAGAGTTCCAGAAAATCCAGGGCTACACAGGGAAAAATCTGTCTCAAAAACAAACAAACAAACAAAAAACAAGAAAACTATGGGTAGATTATTCCTTGATATGATGTAGTTACCTTTCTTTGCCTTCTTCACTTTTACCAAAGACACATTATCTTACAGAAATGTTGATTTTTTTTTTCTTCTTTCTTCTCTTGGTCCATTTCTTCTACCTCACACAGATTCCCACTTTTTTCTTCCTTTTCTTCATTTTTTTTTTTAAATCCAACCTTGATTAATATAAGTATTTTTCAAAGAATATGTTTATCAGTCCTCTGATTCAGAGCCATCAGGATTGTCTTGCTGTCTTTAGAATAAAAACAACAAAATCCTCAATGTAGCTTTCATAGTCTCAAAAGGTCTACCCATTGGTTACTTCCTTAGTGTATGACTGTAATGTGAAGATTCTCTCGTGTTTAAGTTCTTCAGACATAGCGCGCGGTCTTTCTTGCTTGGGGTTGTGTCAACCTTATTCTTTCTGCCTAGACTCTTACTCACCATTCTGAATGATAGCTGGATGATGAGGGTGGACCACAGGAAACCCTGCAGAGAGTTATATAAGGTTACTGTGTAGCTACTGACTGCCCAAGTCTAACAGTGAGCACATGGTCCTGGGCGTAGCAGGGAGGACAGCCAGAAGAGCTATTTAGATGGAAGGAGATGAAGAAAACAGATCATTCCAGGCATGCCAGTGAGCTGCTTCCTGCTTTTGACCTTGACAACCTTCAGATATAAACAGTTGCTTCTTCAAAATCTCAGGTTACAACTGCAGCCTGGCACTCTACAGATCAGAAGTTATGAATGCAAGAGGGTGTTGCTCATGGTGAGAATTCTCAGGCAATGGGAAATTCTCAGACAGGCTCTACGAAACACCATTGTCAACACTGTAAAGGTAGGTGTTGTGTCTGTTTCATTTACTCCTTGATCTCTAGCATCTAAGATTGCATTTTGCATTTCTCAGGCTTTGATACATTTTGGATTTGGTAACAGAGAATGACTGATGGGGTGTTTTATTGTTTTTTTTTCTTATATGTACTGGATTATCAGGTAAGAATTTGTTAAAATAGTAAAAAAGCTTATGGGCTGATACATGCCTGCTATCTCCTGGTCCATTTCATTATGATTGCAAACCTGTATCATACAGAAACACATTTCTCAGGCTTTTATTTTCTTCTGGCTTTTTGGAAGAAAGTTTGAGTAGAGAAAACTGTGCTTGAGCCAATTCATACTAGCTGATGAAGAGACAGTGTAAAATATTCTGTAATCAACTTTTTTCTTTTTTATTTTGTTTGAATCTAAAAATTTAGAAGTATTTATACCATTACAATTTGTAAACATCGTGTGTTAGGGTTTAGAAGTTTCTTTTTTGAGGGACAGCTTGATTAAGAGCACATCACATCACTGTCACAGATCAGTTTCTGTCTCTCTAGCATTAGCCCAGCATCTCTAAAGGGAGAAGCCTTTGCAATGAAGTACCACCTATCAGGCAGTTTGTATGGAATAGTTCCTGTTCTCCCTTGGACTGGTAGAGGCATCCTGCATTTGCTGACAATTAGTGGCTCCATTTTATCCTGTGAGTACATTCATTCAAGGGTTAATATACACAACCACTTATACTAAATTCTTTCTTTAAATATATGATTAGCTACTATTTACAAGTTGAGGTCATTATGACTTCAGACATGCTCTTCCATTCAGTCTCCATAAGCCTATAAGGGGACTATACATTTGATTAATTTGTAAGCTGTATTATAAATACCCAAACTCTAAGGAAATTGTAGCAGTTGTATTGTAAACAAGTCACTATAAATAAAGATTGCACTTTTTCTCAATTTTTCAGTAGTATGGGGGATTGGATTTATGGACACATGCCTTTAAAACAATATTTCTTGTTTCTTTCTTTCTTTGTTTCTTTCTTTCTTTATTTTTTATTATAATTTATTTGGATTCTATCTTGATTGTTATTCCCTCATTTGTATCTTCCCAGTCCCACCCTTCCTTCTTCCTTTGCCCTATTCCCCTCCCCTAGACCTCTGACTGAAGGGGACCATCACTTTCCCTACCACCTCATCCTCTTCCTTTTCTACATTGTAGGGCTTTTTTTAAAAAAAATAACTTGCCTTGCTATGAACTATTCCATTCACTGAGACATTTTCAGGAAGAGTGTTCTAATACCATGAACTCATTAAATTTATTTGTACCATGTTTCAAGATAAATGAAAAAAAAATTCACCCTTGACTTTCCATTGTTTTCTTGTCTTTATGTATGTTGTTTTTATTAACATCATTTGGGTAATGTTTGTTATTATGGTTTTGACTTTCACTCTTTCACTAGATGATAAGTCATACGTAGAAAACAACTTTTTATTTTCACTTTTTTGCTCAGATAACAGTAGGAAAGAATATAGAAGTAGGTTAACTCTTCACCGTCCTTGAGGTCTTAAAGAAGCTCTTGTTCTATTTAATAGACTATCGACTTCAACTGAAAAGAAAGTGGAGAAGACAATTTTTTCTACTAATTTCTGGCCTTGCATTTACTAGTATAATTAAAATTGCTCCCTTGAATACCTCACCTCAATGTAGGTGACTTAACATTTTTGGAGCATACAAGTGGGTTTCAATGTGTTAGTGGATGGGTAGATGAACTAGTGTATATATCAGCAACTCACAATATGGTTTGCTTATACAGACAGGTATGGCTATTGTTCCTTATAAAGGCTAGATTTTTTTAAAAAATAAAATTGGTACAAATAGCTCAATAGCATACTTAAGTGCAGTTGGACTGGGCCAGTTATAATGGCGTTTTAGTTTAAATTGGCGGGCCAAGAGCAAAGCACACTGGAATAATACTGACTCTTCCACTGGTAGATGTAGTTTTAACCATTTGTCTTTTAAGTTTACCTGTCTCATGATAATTAGGCAGACTATTTTAGGAGGAATTCTGAACATTAATGTAACCCTATAGCCATTTTTTCAAGAACTACTAAGTATTTTCTACCAAGTGCCTTTTCAATGTCTGAGATCGGCACCAAAAGCAAAAACAAAACTAGAAAACCAAAAAAAAAAAAACCTCTACTCCATGTTTATCCCTCCAAATCTATTATAATCACAAGTCCTTGATGGAAGACGTTTCTGCAGTTTTGTGGAAAGCCTAAACTCACCATTGTGAAATTATCTGAGTGTAGGGAAGAATGTCTGTGTTAGAGAAGGATGATCACCGAAAAATCTAAAAAGAATAGCATGTCCTTGCCACAACAGGGAGAGCGTCTTCTCTTTATGGAGAGCCTTATTCTGCAGGTTTTCACTGTGAGAAGTGAATAGTGCCTCTCTTGGAAATGTCTTTCTTCACAGCAGAAAAGAGAGCAGAAGTACATCTATCTGTCTTAGCCTATACTGCCAACACAAATGCTTGAATCTGGGTTTTTAAAAAGAAATTTGGACTGTGGGGTCCTCTCAGGTCTAGAAGAAACATACCATGGTGTCTTTTGTAGGCCACAGCTCTGTCTGAGACTGGAGCTTAGATGCTGCATGCCCTGCCAGGCATGCTGTTGGTCCTTGGAGCCCAATGCAATCTTTATGAAAATACCTAAACAATTCTTTACAGACCTTGAAAGATCAGTTCTCAACTTCATATGGAAGAAGAAAAAACCAAGAATAGCTAAAAAAAAAAAAAATCCTGTACAATAAAGATCTGCCAGAGGAATCTCCATCGCTGATCTCAAGTTGTATCATATAACAACAGTAATAAAACCGGCATGGTACTGGCATAGAAATAGGCTGGTTGACCAATGGAATCAAGTCAAAGATCCAGAAATAAAACCACACACCTATGGACACTTGATTTCTGACTAGGACGCCAAATCCATACAGTAGAAAAAAGACAACATCTTCAACAAATGGTGCGGGTCAAACTGGAGGTCCACATGTAGAAAAATGCAAATAGATTCATATTTGTCACCCTACACAAAACTAAAGCCCAAGTGGATTAAAGATATCAGCATAAAACTAGACACCCTAAATCTGTTTTTTAAAAAAGTGGTGAAGAGCCTTGTACTCATTGGTACAGGAGACAACTTCCTGAACAGAGAGCACCAACAGCCCAGGCCCTGAGATCAACCATTAGTAAATGGGATCTCATGAACTGAAATTTTTCTGTAAGACAAAGGACATTGTCAACAGGACAAAACAACGGTCTACATACTGGGAGAAGATCTTGACAAATCCTACATCAGACAAAGGGCTAATATCCAAAACAGAGAACTCAGGAAATTAAACACCACCAAACCAAATAATCCAATTAAAAATATAAACAGAAAATTTTCAACAGAGGAACACTGAATAGCCAAGAAACATCTAAGAAATTCTCTAAGTTCTTATCTGTCGGGGAAATGGAAATCACAGCGGCAGTGAGATTCCATCTTACACCTACCAGAATGGCTAAGATAAAAAATTCAAGTAACAGCGCATGCTGGCAAGTATGTGTAGAAAAGGTAACATTCCTTCAATGTTGGTGGGAGTGCAAATTTGTACAACCACTTTGGAAAGCAATCTGGCATTTTCCCAGAAAATTGGGAATAGTGAGACTTCAAGATCCACCCATACGGTATCAAGTCTCTTCTTGGTAGCCTGCTATCCTTTCTCTGAGTGCCATTAGGTCTCCCCCTCCAGGGGACATGGTCAAATATGAGGCACCAGAGTACGTGTGAAAGTCATACCTCACTCTCCACTCAACTGTGGAGAATGTCCTGTCCATTGGCTAGATCTGGGTAGGGGTTTGAAGTTTACAGCCCATATTGTCCTTGACTGGTGCCCTGGGCCCAAATCTGCCTATCATAATGTTCTTCTTGTAGGTTTCTAGGACCCTCTGGATCCTTTTACTTTGCTATTCTCCCATGAGCATATACAGGGGGAAGAAGTCCCTCTCAGGCACAGTCATAGGGGAGGAGAGTAAGGGGAAAATGGGAGGGAAGGAAGAATGGGAAGATACAAGGGATGGGATAACGATTGAGATGTAACAAGAATAAATTAATAAAAAACAAAACAAAACAAAACAAAACAAAAAAGATCCACCCATACAACTCCTGGGCATATACCTGAAAGATGCTCTATGATACAACAAGGACATTTGCTCAACAATGTTCATTGCAGCATTATTCTTAATAGCCATAATCTGTGATAAACCTAGGTATCCCTCAGCTGAAGAATGGATTTAAAAAAAACTGTGGTACATTTACACAATGGAATACTGCTCAGCTATTAAAAACAAGGAAATCTTGAAAATTTCAGGCAAAATGATAGAACTACAAACAATCATCCTGAGTGAAGTAACCCAGACCCAGAAAGACAAGCCTGGTATATAGTCACATATAAATGTATATTTGGCCAACATAGATATCCTCTGAGTGATTCTACCCAGTAGGGGAGTGGGACAGATACCGGAACCTGCTGCTGAACTCCGGATGGAGCCCTGAGAGTGGTATGGGAAGAGTGATGCGATGGAAGGACCCGAAAGGATCAGAAGCACCACAAGAAGACTGTCAAGGTTGGTGAAGCTGGACCCTTGGGGGCCTGCACACACTTGAGAGAACCAGGGACAAAGCATGCAGTAATCCTAGACTCCCTGTTCAGATCTAGCAAATAGACAGCTCCCTTTCCATGGATGTGAGGGGAACAAGGACTGGCCTGACATGAGACACTGATTAGATCAGTTCCTCTTGGTGGGAAGCCTGGCAGACACACAGATGAAGGGGAAGCAGGCTATCAGGGTGAGATCTGATAGGCTGTGGTCATATGGTAGGGGAGGAGGTCCCCTTCTTTCAGAGGTCTAGGGGAGGAGATTAGGGCAGAAGTGGGAGGGAGGGTTGGAATAGGAAGATACAAGTGAGGGGATAACAACTGGGATGTAATCTGACTAAATCATAATCAATTTAAAAAATTATTATCACAGGTTTGTGAAAAGGTAGGAAGTCCAAGTAAGATCAGGCTGCTAACATCCAGAAAGGACATTTATAAAAATGTATTTATTTATTTAGTCACTTTACTTCCTGATTACAGTCTCCCCTGGCCCCTGCCCTTGGAAGACTAGAAACATCCTTTCCCAGTGAAACTAGACATGACATCCAAGTTAGGGGAATGGGATCCAAAGGGAGGCATCAGAGTCAGAGAGCGCCCCTCCTCCGGATTTTGAGGTGTCCACATGAAGACTGAGCTGCGCATCTGCTCTATATGTGCAGGGGGCCTAGGACTATACCGTGTGTGCCCTTTGGTTTGTGGTTCAGCTCAGTGAGCTCCGATGGGGCCAGGTTAGTTTACTCTGTAAGTCTTCTTGTGGACACCTTGACCTCTCTTCCCTCAATCATTCCCTCAACTCTTCCACAGGAGTCCCCTGCACAGTCTAGTGTTTGGCTAGGGATCTCTCCATGTTTCTATCAGCTTCTGGGTGAAGCTTCTCAGAGGAGTTATGCTAGGCTCCTGTCTGCAGGCATAGAAGAGTAACATTAGCAGTGTTAGCGATTGGTTCTCTTCAATGGGATGGGTCTCAAGTAGGGCCAGTCTTTGGCTAGCCATTCCCTCGGTCTTTGCTCCATCTTTCTCCCTGCACATCTCGTAGGCAGGACAAATTTTGCGTCAAAGGTTTCGTGGGTGAGCTTGTGTCCTTATGCCTCCACTGGACCTCATGCCTGGCTATAGGAGGTGGCCACGTCAGGTAACATATCCTCCATTACTAGGAATCTCAGCCAGGGTGACCCCATAGACTTCCTCAGGGCTCTCTTATCTAAAGTCTCTGGGAAGTCCCAGAGATGCCCTGCCCCTCTGATTTCCATTCTCTCATGTGACCCTCTCTCCACTGCTCTCCCTACTCCTAATCACCACTCATGCTCCCCTCCCCAGGCCCTCTCCTGCCCAGTTTGCTCCCTCTATCCACCTTCAATGCCTATTTTATTCCCCCTTCTGAGTAAGATTCAAGCATCCTCCCTTGGGCTTTCCTTGTTTCTTTGGGTCTGTGGATTGAAGGCTGGTTATTGTGTACTTCATGGCTAATATAAACTTATAAGTGAGCACATACCATGTGTGTCTTTTGGGGATTAGGGTTACCTCATTCAGGATGAAATTCAGAAAGGGTAATTCTTATCCTTTTTCTGTGTAGTGAAAGGTGAAAACACCAAAGGTACCACAAGTTGTGGCCTTCACATAGAAGAAAAGCATAGGAACCCCAACTCACTGCTGGAGTCTCTATTCATCACACTGATCTACACATGAGGGCGGACCTTGGACTGCCCTTATTTCAACACTCCCATTAGTCCCTTCACAGCAACACTGTTCTTCTAAGGGAGTTCATTTTCCAGCACATGAATCAGGAGGAACAATAGTCCTCCTGAATGCCCATGGTCTAGTAGGATGCTTAAATGTTTAAATGTATATTTTTGCAGCATCATTAAATATTTTCCAGTCAAATCAAAACATTATGACACTAAACTATAAAGAAGGCTATGTTGATTAGAATTTTACAGAAAATGAAGCTGGAAGAATTTCAACTGAGTGGACTCTGTGTATCAACTCTTTCCATTTTAAAGTTAAAAGGTAGATTTTTTTTTAACAGATGAAGCTACATAAACAAAGCATAGAAAGGCTAAACTAGCTCTTCTAACATTGTGGCTCATTCTCACAGATGATCCCAAAGAGCCAGTGTTATAGACATCAATACATTCAAGTGAAAGCCAGGCCCTGGCTCAAGGACAGGGAGATTAGGTCATGTGGAACAAAAATATACACAAAAGGAGATCATGGTAATCATCCTCTTACATTCCCCCTTAGCATTTTCCATTTGAAGAATTTATTGACAATATCCTACAGGGGGAAGAAACTGGTTTGATCAAATTAAGATGAGTTGTGTGAGCTGGGTTCTTCCCTAAAATATACAACCTGTTCTCTTATTTTTGTGGACGTTTATTATATTTAAGTTCAATATTTACTAAGAGCCTGCTACACACTCACAAGTGTTCCATGGGTACAATGATTCTGGTGTGTGTGTATGTGTGTGTGTGTGTGTGTGTGTGTGTGTGTGTGTGTGTGTGTGTATTAAACCAATGTCAGTTCACTGGCAAATTTCTATATTTTCATATTCACCAACAATTTCAAGTGAACTCACAACGACTGAAGACTGAACTCCAGACTGAATGTTCAACAAGATTTTGTAAAACTATTGTTTTTTTTTTCTACACTGATTGTTAACAATGGACTATTAGGACCAAAGTATACCTTTGCACTCAATATTCATGAGGACTGCGGTAAATGTGTCAGAGTCTTATGGCTTTGTGTGACAACATGTTTAACTTTGTTCCATTGTAAATAGTAGCTTCTGGCTCTACATGATGTAAAGTGTTTTGATAATGCCTAGGCCTTGTTTTTACTATGTTTTGAGCTTAATGACTTCACTTTATTCGATAACCCCAAAGGAGGCATCATGCACACAGTCTGAGCCTCCTGTCCAAGCAGAGGTTGCAGTTAATACTTTACCAGTTCTGCCAGAGTGTAGATTTATACTGCTTGCTCTCACCTAGACTTCTGGCACAGTCCTCTCTTCATCCCCACAACATATGTTGGGTGGCAGTAAACAATAATGGAGAAATAGGCTTTCAAGGAGAGCCTTCAATGTCACAGAAACTACTTTAGGCTAATCCCACCTTAAATCAGTAGAGAATGATTTGCTAAAAACAAGAAATAAAAACACACAGCTGATTTACATGGTCGTCTTCTTTCCCTCCTTGTGGCGGTCATGACAGTAGAAATGTTCCAGAACATTGCTTGCTGTTTTGATGACTTGTATGTTAGGGAGTACAGGACATTGCAAGATGCTTTTGAGAGCAGTGTTTTATATTCTTTTGGAGGAAAAAAAATGCATAGACTTTTAAAAGAGACTGCTTTAGCACGTGTTAATGGCTGCACATCTGAGAATGTCAGTACCAGCTTTAGTGGGATTTCTTTCTATTCCTGTTCTGCCACATGGAAATGTGAGATATGAAATATTATTTCATTAGCCTGCAGGCTCTTTCAGCATGAAGCTCTCAATAGCCATTACTTAGTCTCTAAGCATAGGCATGCCTTTTCTGTGCAAAGGTTGGGGAATCATTAAGGATTTAGTAAACTTGAAATGAGGATGCTTCCTTTTCCAGGATGATTTGGTAATCCTGGAAAAGACAAAGGTTTAAAAGTGTATCTGGGCTTTGTATTCTTACTAATGATAGTTTCCTGAGCAGAGCCAGAATGCCTTTCACACTATGTGGAGATGACATTTTTACCATCTCCCCCCCCTTGGCAAGACAATTTCACTCCAGATTCTAACCAAGTTTCAATTATGAAAGTTAATGAAGGAGAAAGATAGCAAATAAAGAAAGACCATGTAGAAGATGTTGAATTTTTCGTGGGTCAAAACTTTATACTGGACAATGCTTTAATTCTTCCTACTCAGTACTGGAAAATAATTTACTAATCAATTTCATAAGTAGGTTGTTTTCTTCCATATAAATATTCCATGAATATTAAAGTCAGTCAAACAAACAAAAAACGTGGATATTCCCGGCTTTTACTAGTGCTTCCTTGCTTTGCTTGAGCACATACAGAATATTTTCTTTACTTAGTCATTGTATCCTCCCTAGCAACATTATTAATTAGCTGCTTTCACCAAGCCATGTTCAGGAAGACAGTCAGGCAATTTGTTTAGAGACCCACTAGACATAGACACTAGAGGTGCTGGGCAGTAGCTAACGCCTTTCATCTCAGTACTCAGGTGACAGAGGCAGGTGGATCTCTGAGTTTGAAGTTAGCCTGGTCTGCAGAGTGAGTGCCAGGGCAGCCAAGGCTACACAGAGGAAACTTGTCTCAAAAAACTAAAAGAAAAAAATGTCTTTTGTCATTGAGTACATATACATCAGAGGTAGCATCCAAGCTCAGACTTTTTTTTTTTTAACTAGAGTATATTTAACCACAGTAAACTGTGCATTCTACCTTCCCCTTTAGGATAGAATTTCTCATGAAGTACACTCATTGGGATATCAAAACTCCTAACCTGAACAGAAAACATCTAATTACATGGTCATCACAGATATACCCATTTTGAACATCAAGTCTTAGAATTAGATGTATATTTTTGAAAGGCCCCATTGAAGTTCTCACAGTCACACTTCTGGCAAAAGAATTAGACATCCTGATGGTTTGCCTCCCTAAAGACCATCTCTTATCTTCCCGTCTATAAGTGGGTCTTAGGGATTTGCATGGGCCTTCTAGGTTGCCACTGCAAACATATCTAGGTTCAAGGAGTAATCAAAGGAGGCACTGTTCACAGGGAGTCGATAAGTAGTGTGGTGTCCACACAGTATAATCTGCTTAGGCTGCCATAACAAATTAGAAGAAGAGTATTTTTTTAAATACATTTTTATTAATTTATACATATTACATCTCAGTTGTTAGCCCATCCCATGTAGAAGAGTATTAAACAACACGATCCTCCTCAAAGTTCTGGAAGCTAGAAGTCAAAGATGAAGGTCAGGACAATTGGGGTGTCAGAGAGGACTTTCTTCCTGGCTTTTGGACAAGGGCTTTTTCACTATGTTCTCACATTCTCCTTTTTTATGCCCTGTGATGGTTAGTTATTCATCAGCTTGACATAAGCTAAGGTCATCTGAGAAGAGTGACCCTTGGTTGAGAAAATGCCTCCATCAGATTGGTCTATAGGCAACTCTATGGGAGCATTTTCTTGGTTAATGGTGTGGTAAAGAACAGTCAACTGTGTATAATGTTACCTCCAGGGCTGGTAACTGTGTTTTGTATAAGAAAGAAAACTGATTGATCCATGGAGAGGAAGGAGGGAAGCAGCTTTCCTGCATGGCTTCTGCTTCAGCCATTGCCTCACGTCCCTGTCTTAATTTATCTCTAGAATGAACTATACTTTTAAGTTGAAATAAACCCTTTCTTCCCCAAGTTGCTCTCAGTCACCATGTTTATCACAGCAACAGAAAGCAAGATAATACATGTATTATCAGAGACAGAGAGGAACTTGTATCCCTGAAACTTTTCCTGGCCAGGACACTTATCCTGTTGGCTATGGGTCTGTGGTCATTTTGTGAGAGGTGTCCTCCACAACCTTATATGTTTGAGCACTTGATTCTCAGTTGATGGGGCTGGTCAAAGAGGCTATGGAACTTTTAGAAAACGGAACCTTTATGGATGAATTAAACCACTGAGGACAAGGTTTGAGAATGTACGGACTTACCTCACTTCCTGCGCATATTAATTTCCTTATAATTTACGTTATTAGTATTACTTATATTAGTATTACTTATATTTTATTGGTGCCTGTCAGAAACAACTTGATGGATAAATGATTTACTTTGGCTCATAGTTTAGAGCATTTCATATTTCATGGTGAGGAAAGTAAGGAAGCTGAGATTATGGCAGGTGGAATATGTGTAAGAAAATATTCACATCACAGCAGATTAATAAGCTGCATATGACAGCAGTTACAGTTGACTATAACCCAATTGAATCTGCTCCTAGTTATTTATTTCCAATGTCTAAAGCTTAGTTTCCAAAGTTTCCAGATCCTTCCCAAACACTTCCATCAGCTGGGAACCAAGTGTTTAACTAATGATCTTGTAGAGGGCATTTCCAATTCAAACCATAGTAACTGTTTTGCAGTCAGCAAAGGAGTCACCATACTACAAGAGAAAATGCTGGGGGCTGGATAGGAGTGGGCTTCTGCTGGATACTTTTGCCTCTCAACTTGACACAAAGTAGAAGAAAGTCTCAAGGGAAGAAATGTCTAGGTCAGGTTGTCCTGTGAGCACGGGTGTGGAAGATTGTCTTGATTGTTAACTAAAGTGAGAAGAGTTACCCTGAGCTTGGTCAGAATCATTTTATGGCCTGTGTTTTCTGAGACTTAGGATCTGTCTGTCTCTATACTTCCCCTATGGTGGGGTTACATGCTTATGCAGTCATGCTCATCCTTTTGTCGGGGTGCTTGTCTTACTCCCAGCAAACATCCAAGTAATACTTGCATTTCGCAACTTTCATTGGCTCCAGCTCCTTCCTCCTGATCTTCCTTGAACCTCTAGCCCTGGCTCAATCCCCTGTTGAATCCTCTACTTGCTCCTCTAACTCCTCCTTTCCTGGCTGGCAGGAAGTCAAACCCTATTCTATATCCTGTTCATTGATTGGCTGTAAGCTACTTCATTCACATAAGGGTGGGGGAAGTGGGGGGGGGGGAAGGGGGACAGTTGAGGAACAGAGTTTACACAAAGTTTAGACAATAAATTCTCAGAACAGAGCTTGCAACCATACATGAGAAGTAAATAAATCAGCGTTTGAAGTACACAACAACCTTACGCTTACATTCATGTTTATAAAGGAAGGGCTCTCAGACAGTGGGATTTATTATTGCTCGCTAGCTTTACTTTATGATTAATGTATTTATATTATAATTTTAGACAAATGAAGCACGAAAACAAATAAATAGTAAGGGTTTATTTTCTAGAGAAAACATCTTAGGTTGTTCTTATTTTTTGGGTAACAACAAACATGAGAAAAGATTTTGTTGGGGAAGAGATTCATTTTATTACACTCAAAGTGCACTATAACATGAGCACAGATGCATTCATAGCTTAATCCCTTATCAGCTTGATCCTCTATAATGCCAGAAGGAACTGCAGCCGTCAATTGGGAATGTATAAAAATAAACATTTACAAATATGTGGTAAGTTTCAAGGAACAAGAGTCCTGTGAAGAAGCTCTGCCAGGACTCACTAGATGGCAGGAAAGCCATGTGAGAAGCTACAGTGTCTTTGGGCTGCCTTATGTGTAGATGGAGGCATGATATCAATTTATATGAGACTTATCAGAGTAAACCCAAGGATCTGACTTTGTTCAAGACTTTGCTAGTATTCTGTCATTTGCCAAAAGGCCATAGAATGCCAAAGGACAAGAAAGTTGCTGATACATTCTCCTATGTCAAAGACATGAGTGGTAAATCTTAAGGAATGAAAGAAAAATTGGACCACTCAATTTATATTTTGAGATTAAATACAGTCTAAGAATGGTGGCTATTAAAAAGAAAAATGGCAGATGACTTTAATCCCAGCATTCAGGAGGCAGAGGCCTATTTCTGAGTTCAAGGCCAGCATGGTCTAGAGAGTTCCATAACAGCCTGGGCTACACAGAGAAATCTTTTTTTTTTTTGAAAAAAAAAAGCAATCAATAAACATGTTAGCTATTGTGTATGTTATGAGTTCTAGGCTATCTTGACCTATATGAAATGCTGGCTCAAAAATCACAAATAAATAATAAAAAATTAAATATAATAAAAGCTTTTATAATAGTCAACATTTGTGATTATTGCTTACAACAAGCAGTATACTAAACTGTATAAAACTCTAAGCTAAATTCTTTTTAGTCAAATTATGTATTATATTGTTGTGTTATATTTAATGTTTTTAAACTCAATTTCTTCCTTCATGTTTTCAACCACTAAAAACCTCTGAAATACTCCATGCTACCAGGTTTTAGTTTGGTTTAAACTAGTCTTATATAGCTCTTTCATCCCATTTTCTGGTATGTCAGATGACCTTGTCATTCTTTTAAACACTTTTACTTCCTTGGACTGAAATAATGGATAACTGTGTATTGCCATGGGCATGTGTGTGTTTTGTCCCATTTGCCTTATAAATGCACCACTTCTTGTTTGTAATAGAAGATTATTTATGTTACTAAAATATTAATGTCCTTGTAATAAGTAACCAAAGGAATTTCACAGGGGAAACTGTTTTAGCAGGTAAGTCAATGATGTGGAATGCTAGTGAGTTTGCTTACCCTATGATGCAGTGGCATCTTCAAGTCCTTTCCTTGAATGATAACATTAACAAGTCATGGTGCTACAGAGGACACTGATGATGTTATAACAAACCCTGCCCATGTTTAAAGAGAGTATGTATGTAATCTTTTTATTATGTGTGAAAAGTGCATGTGGGTGCACTTGGGTGTGGAGGCCAGAAGTTGACAAGGGTGTTTTCTTCTATCATACTCTTAACTTGTGAGAAAGAACATCTCACTGAACTTGCCCACAGACTATCCACCTTCCTCTGCTCTATAATGCTAGAGTAACAGGCATACACCACCACACCTGGCTTTGTATGTGGTACCTAGGAACACAAACCTGAGTCTTCATGTTTGCCCAGAAAAAAATTAGCCATCCTAGACATCTCCACAGGCCACTGTATATTTCCTTTAGGCAAAATAAAGGGGAACTTGTGATCTAAGGTTTTTCCTATAGAATTTAGGTAAACGTGGTAAATTATGTCAAGATACTAGGGAACATAATTTAATACTGACCCGCTTTAGGTCTTGACTATCCACCGTATGCTAAGAAAGTACTAGGTTTTAAAAACACCTTCAGTGAATTACTGCAACCTGAAGATTAACATCACTGCAATTTTACAGTCAGAGGGAAATTGAGTCTGAGAGCCTGAAACAACCTATTTAAGGTCACATACTTCTCTCTGGTCTATAGTGATTTTGAACTACACTTGAATTTGACAGTGAATTTGCATCCCATGTAAGATTCTTTTTTATATATTAAACCAAAGCAAACCAACCCAAAAATATGCCCTAAATATTTTAAGGGTTACACAGTGTATACATGTAGGCTTTTTTTTTTTTTAACTTTTCTCACAATTTTTCTGTTGCTAAATAAGTCAGCTATTACCTACCAGTCATTTTTCTCTCTTCTGTCCATTCTCCAGGTAGGCCTTTTTCTTCAATTCTGTTGTCTACTGATTTAAAGAAAGTGTCCTGTCTTCACGTGTAATTGTTCCCCTTGCATAATGAAAATCCACCAGGGGTACAGTTTGTCTGTCTGCATCTTGTGACATATATGTCTTGCTATTGGGTATCTTTCTGTTTCAGTATTTCCTCTAGTTGCTTATTGCAGTGCCTTGTAGAATGCTGTTGAGCCTCAGGATAAGGCTTATGGTTGCTAAGTAACTGCAAGGTCATGCCACAGTCCACCCAAGTCTGTTTTCATTCTCCCACTCTCTGCCTGTTCATGGCTCTTGCTGTCAGTATAATACTCCTTTGTGATATCTTCCTTTGAGGCCAACATTCCACTTACTGAAGTGTGACACAGGAAATGACATTTGCCACTTTCCTCAATGGTTAGATAGACTGTTTTTATTTTTCCACCCAGTTCCAAAACACACCCTGCAGTATGTTTTGTACTTTGCTTTGAAGTTTTTGGAATTCCTATCCCTTTCTGCCCCCCAATTTTGTGTGGAGCTTTTGGTCTTGAAGACTTCTGAATGTATGTTCTGAATTTGGGGAGATTTATAGGAACATCACTCTCTAGAGAGGCCTGTGTACAGGGTCAGTCAGGTACAGGACACCGGAATCTACTCTTTTCAAAAGCAAGAGGGAGAAGGCATCTGTCCCACACCCAGTTATGACAATGGCTCTTTATCCATCCAGTTGTGATTAAAATACTCATAGTGTTGTTGATACATGAGTCTATCTGTGACAGCTTGCTCTGGCTGCCTTTGACTGGCAGGTTTCTTGTATGCTTTTAATAATATTTCAAAGCCTGTCTCTTATTTAAGCAACATCATCTTTCCAGTTAAAATATTCTTTCATGCTGAAAATTTTGTGTACTTTCCACAGTCAGCCTCTTGGATAGCATTTCCTGATAACAGTGTGTTGGTTGGCAAGTCAGGAGTTATCTCTGGTGTAAAAGCTGCTCTCCTAGTTGAGATAAACCCTTGTTTAGCAACTTGTTTTCCATTTGTGAAAACAAGCCAGATAAGCCTTTCTTGGGAGGCTATCTCAGCTCTTTCTGAAGACTCCAAAATAGTTGTGCACCAAGGCAAGCCTGCAGCCCACTCTTATTTAACAACAAGTTTCTGCCTTGCAAATGATCCATGAAAATTTGGGCAAATATGCCTGGAAACCTCTAGATTAAAATAGAAAAGATAACAGCCTCATTTGTTTCGCTAGATAAGATAGGAAGATGTCCCCTCCAGGGATCCTGCTGCAGAAGATTGATGGAGAAGATTCTGAAGAGTAATGAGCCAAAAATTCAGGAGCTTCTTTGAGAGATACCAGAAGAATATTATTTTGTTGCTTCCTTGAACAAGCAATTTGTCTAGACTTGAGACATGTTATACCTTGGGAATATCCTTACTATAAACAAAGGTAGTATATCTTAGACTCTTACACATTTCACCCTTTTGCTTCCTGAAGCCCTTATCTTTAACACCCACTTTTACCTTAGATTAAATGTTCTTTTTCTGTTCTTACTACTTCCAGACAATGAGGGTTTGCTGAGCAACCTTTTCAGAGAACGGACTGTTCTCGTCTCTCTTTGCATACTTTCTCTTATTTGATACTTAGAACAAAATTTTAAAAATGCTTTTCTTATCTTTGTATTTTAGAGTTGGGAAAGAAGCAGAGAGTTGAAAAATTTAGGTGGGGGAGCCTGGACACGGAGCCCCCTTTATCTCACTCCAAGGTTTTTCTCCCACACTCTGCTTCCTTAATGATACTGTAAATTCTTTGGAAGCACAGAAAGAGCCCAGCTGAAGCACTTTTATTGTTTTTGGAACATAGTTTCTACTAAATCAAGCCTTTCTTTCCTGAGAGATGTACAGTGAGTGAGTGGGTCTGTATATACGTGTGCGTGTGTGTGCCCGTGTGTGTGCCTGTGTGTGTGTGTGTGTGTGTGTGTGTGTGTGTGTGTGTTCATTTTATCTTCAAATTATTCCCAAGAGTAAGAGCTATGGAATTCAGAGATGACTATCTAGGTGACTTAGTGAAGTTACAATTGACAAAGTCTATATGGTTAATTAGATGAATATGTGACCTTTTAACCGTACAGTCAAATGCCCACTCCATCCTGTTCAGACATTTTGAAACACGTCTTCATTTATATTTTATCATATCTATGGTCAAAATATTCCCAACCATTGCCATGGGCTTTAAATGTTCTTTACACTGTCCTTTATACTCCTAAAGAATTAAGGTAAAGAACACATTTACACTGATTTGCTTTGCTTTTATTAATGAAAAAGAAAAAAAAATGTAAAGTATTTCTTTGTTTTAGAGACTTGTTTTATTTCTGTGTGTGTATGAGCATATGCACACAGGTGCCCATGGAATACAGATGAAGAAATCTGACTTTGAAACCCTGGAGATTCATTTACCAGATGTCATGTGACGTGGATGCTAGGGTCTGCACACTGATCCTCTCCCAGTGTAACAAGCGCATCTCTTGCTTTAAAAGTCTCTTTCTTCTCTCCTATTTTGTTCTTTTTCCTTATGGGAAGCAAAAGTTACCTTGCAGTTGTTCTGTGAGTTTCATGTAGTATTTTATATACTGCACTGATAATACTGAATAACGTACTGTTAATAAATTCTCATACATACAAATTGCTTTATTTCAAAACTTTTCAAAAATCCCGTTTTTGTCATTTATTCATCCTCACACAAAGAGTGGTACTCTACTATTAGACTACCAAAGCACATTATATAAATATAGATATATTTTTTTACTTTGATTTTTTTCATTGTAACTTTAAGAGTTTATAAGGTTTTATAATAACTGTTACTGATATTAGACCAGAATAATACTAATTTCTAAATTTTGTTTCACTCATCTAGAAGCCCTCCTTTAATTACTTATTGATTCTGAAAATCTCCCAATAAGTCTTTGAACAGTGTCCTAGGATTACAATTGCTTTGCTCATACTTAATAATGCTTCTGTATTTTTTTTTCCTAACTATGTTACCTTGTTTCTTTTTCTTTCTCTTTAGTGATGGCCTTCAGCACATCATTGCATATGGACAACAACTGTATAGCACTTAAATTATACTTTATTTATAGAACATATAATGGAATTTTCCTGTTTGGATAAAATGTTTATTGGCATGTTTTTGGTGAAATACTTAACCATCTTAAAGACTTTGCCTTCTGTTTTTGCTGACAAGGTTTCTTCCAATTCATAATTGGTAATGCGTTTTTCAACAATATTTCCAGAATCATTTGAAATTTAAGTACCTTAGTAATTAAGAAATTAAACTCCTAATTCAGGCCAACAGTTCCTTTTTAAAGCCTCAGAGTGCAGCTAGCACAGAGGCCCAGAACATAGGCTTCTTCTCCATTTCCATTGAGGATTTGTAACATACTCTGTCCACATGAGAAGAGGAGTTTTAAGAGCACATGAGCAGGTCAAATCTTAATCCATGGAATAATTATATAGAAGTGGGGTGAGATTTTGGAGCTTTTAAAAATCTCTTTTGCTGTTTTAATTTAGTGTTGAAGGGAAGTAATGTGAATGTCTACCGTGGTTGCTCCCTGCCCTTCTCTTTCTCTCTGACTTCCTTTCCTGTCTATATCCTACAGAATGTATACGGAGCCTTCAAACGAGCTGTTTCTGGAGAGGACTGTTTACTTTGCTTTAATATGGAAACTCAAGTTCCTTAATTTTCTATTCTCTAAACATTAGCTTTAGTTAATATTTTCTCATCTAAATGATTTGGCCATTTTCTTGTGCCCTTCCTCAAATAAGAGAAAATAATTTCTCCCAAAGTCAAACTCTAAGACAACAGCACCTCTGTGCAGACGAAACAGAGAGATTTGGCATAGCTTGATCATAT
This sequence comes from Acomys minous, assembly GCF_964271855.1. NCBI lineage: Eukaryota > Metazoa > Chordata > Mammalia > Rodentia > Muridae > Acomys > Acomys minous. The sequence goes on along the minus strand of NC_140493.1, from coordinate 32,437,543 downwards.
GGAGAGAAAAAGATGGCAAAATTGCTTCTGTAGACCACTGTACTGGAGAGAGAGAGAGAGAGAGAGAGAGAGAGAGAGAGAGAGAGAGAGAGAGAGAGAGAGAGAGAGAGAGAGCTCTCGCAATAGCTATCTGCATCACAGTCACTGTCACTTGGAGCCCTCTTGAAATGCAGAATCCCTGGACCTTCACTCAGCCCTACCGAATTGATATTTTGGTGACTCAACTCAGGCATGCCCAAGTTCAAAGGTCAACGTTTGAGAATCCTACACAAATGAAGCTGCAGTTTCCTTCCTTGGGTGTACCACATACCCGGGTGAATCTTTTTGACCAAAGGCTTGGGACATCTCTAAACATTCCAATTAAGTTAGTCTACTGTGTGATGATTAAGTATTGCTTGGGAAAGAGTGACCTCCAGCCACTGAGAGGAAAGTAGGAGTTGCACATGCCTAGCAAGAGTAGGGTTGGGGCTACACAGAAAGTCAGAAGAGAAATTGAAGGATACTCCAGGGGTGTTTAGAAAATGTGTGCTATTTCTGATTTCTGATGATCTCCCATCTGTGGGTTTTTTATTTTATTACTGAGCATTCTGAAATATCACCATTCCTTACACAAATGTTGTATAGAAAACAAAAACAAACAAACAAACAAACAAACAAAAAAAACAAATGTTGTATAGAGAACTTGTGTGCCAGACTCCCTGTGAGACAGTGACACCATCTTACACTAAACATTTAAAACTAACTAAACAAATGCCAACAGTGATTTTTTTTCTGTGTTGATGCATTATAGGCTCAAATATTTATTGAACATAATTGCATCTCAACCTCTTCTCTATGTGTTAGATTAATAATAAAAAGGCAATCCTTTAAAAGACTGTCCTTTCATGCATCCTCTTTAGCAAGGAGTTTATATTCCATTCTTGGAGTCCTTATGCACTCTGGGTTAACCGTAGCAACACACTGGGGGCTGAAATGTTAACTGGGCAGTAGTGTGGCAAATGAGAGATCCATAGTGATCTCTTTTCCAGATCATCAAACTTAATCTGGGCACCATCACTGAAGGATCAGATTCTCGGATGTTATGTGAACATCCCCCACACTGCCCTCTGCTCGATGTAAGTGATCCTTACTACAGTGTTTGGATTCCCCGCTACTGTGGCAGTCATTATTTCTTTGCCATAAATGACTCCAGGATGCATTTTTAAAAATTGTTACCTCAGAAGCATTTACCCTTTGCCCCAGTCTAAGGTTTAGTAAACTGTTGCTGCTGGAAGCTTGCTCCTTATATTTTAATTTATTCCTTTCCAGTATCTACTTAGTAAAAAAATTTTCCACTTCATATTTTTTTTGAAGCCAAAAACTCAATTTATTTGAAAGTGGTCTTTCAACTTCTTCCTTACCAGAACTGGAAGGCTCATGCCATCTGCACATGTTACAGGGTGTAGAGATAATTTATATTCAAGTCAGTAGAACATAGAGTGCATCGTAGTAGTGTTACAGCCAGATTACACTCTTGAAGGAACTATTACACTTACATTCAGTTTTCTTTTTTTCTTTTTTTTACATTTTTTTCTCCTTTATTAATTTATTCTTGTTACATCTCAATGGTTATCCCATCCCTTGTATCCTCCCATTCTTCCTTCCCTCCCAATTTCCCCTTATTCCCCTCCCCTATGACTGTTCCTGAGGGCGATTACCTCCCCCTCTATATGGTCATAGGGTATCAAGTCTCTTCTTGGTAACTTGCTGTCCTTCCTCTGATTGCCACCAGGTCTCCCAGTCCAGGGGAAATGTCTAATATCCAAAATATATAAAGAACTCAAGAAATTAAATACCACCAAACCAAATAACCCAATCGAGAAATGGGGCATGGAACTAAACAGAGAATTCTCAACAGAGGAATATCAAATGGCTGAGAAACACTTAAAGAAATGCTCAACCTCCTTAATCATCAGGGAAATGCAAATCAAAACAATGCTGAGATTCCACCTTACACCCATCAGGATGGCTAAGATCAAAAATTCAAGCGACACCACATGCTGGCGAGGATGTGGGGAGAGAGGAACACTCCTTCATTGATGGTGGGAATGCAAACTAGTACAACCACTTTGGAAATCTATCTGGTGCTATCTCAGAAAAATGGGAATAGGGCTTCCTCAAGACCCAGCTATTCCACTCCTTGGAATATACCCAGAAGATGCTCCAGCACACAGCAAGAAAATTTGCTCAACCATGTTCATAGCAGCCTTATTCATAATAGCCAGTTTTCTCATTAAGGATGTATATGGCCTTCATTGAAGAAGATAGGTATAATTAAAGGGATCTTGTTACACGATATTCTTGACCTTTTAAAATAATCTTAAATTTTGATACAATTTCAAACTGAAAATGTTGATAGAGCTCCTTCATATTCTTGATCTCTAGAATCACAGGTTTTTTTTTTTATTTTTTAATGCTTTTTACTGTCTCCATTGTCACTCACATTCATGTGCTTATTCTCTCTGCCCCTATATATTTATACATACATGTATGGAAAACATTGGTAATATGTTTTATCTTCATATTTTAAATCTCACAAATTAACTACATCTGAGACACTGGCAGTATACATCTAGAAATGAAAGAAGCACGTAGACTCGCCATTGCAAATACAGGCAATTAGGTCCATTATGTCCTGCAGACTGCCACACCCAGCTCCTCAACCTAGTGTAATTAAAACTGTGGAGTTTTTCTCCATTGAGACTGTCTTTCTCTTTGGATGTACACATATTTGTGTTATGTACGTGTGTGTGCACAGTTCACTACATTATTCAGGTATTCACCTACCAGTGACATTTCCCAATAAAATTCAATTTTACGCCAGCTGCTTGTTTTCTGAAATAACATTTCCTTGTTTCATCTGTTTAATCCATATCATTTCTTTAATGCCCAACATTTCAAATATATTTTCTTAAGTGTTTTTTTTTTAACAATTCAGCTCTTTTGCCCTTCGTATTTTCAGGTTGACCATTAAAATTTTTGCTACTCTATGAAATACTATGACAAATAATCTCAGTAGTTTTAGTTTAAGAGGAATATTCTTTCTTAGTCTTTTGGTGATTGTTTAGCATTTTCACAGTGAAGTATAGGTTATATAAAATGTAGCTGACTTGGAGCTCAGTAGGACTATGCTTCATTCAGGTGCAAATCCTCTGACTACCTGAGCTCTTTATTTGTTTCTAATGCATTTTATATTTTTTTTTCAGTTCTTTGCAGTTAGAGCAACATCTTTAGCTTCTCAAGGCTCCTTAAAAATTATCCTAAAACATTTTAAGCATCACTGGACTCTTTCATCTTCTCTCATTGCCTTTTCTTAAAAATTCCACAAAACCAAACCCACATTCTCTCCCCATTGCCATCTAAACTTACATCAGTTACACTAGGGAAACAGGACTGATTGTTTTGTGTTATTTACTCCCTATACGCATGCACTGACCTTTTGTCTTCCTGTGCAATGTCTAGATCTTTGAGCAGGCGTGGCTAGTAACTGTGACTCCTCTTTTTCCTAACAATTTATGTTAATCATATGGCCCCATGAATGAAAGCGTCAGGCAAGTAAATGCTTTTATAGAAGAAAATAACATCGAAAATATTCATCTTTATTGTATTAAAAATTGAATAAACCTGTAGGGTTTTTTTTTTAGTAAAGAAACTGACTTTTCAGAGTTCTGGTATGTATTTTGACACTTCTCAAGTTGTTCTAGGATTGGGTATAATTACATGACCATTTTACACCTCTGAGTTATGAAAATTTATAGTGTGCATATCATTAGGATCCTTTTCCAATCTTCACTATTAGAATTTTCATATGGATTTCATTCACACTATAAGGAAAGGTGGATGTTCTATAGCTAAAAACTGTATTTTAAAAAAATGCATAGCTAAAGCATATAGAAGTTTACAAACTTAATGCTCATTCATGTACACAGAAATCTCCCCAGACTCCTTTCATGTCTCCTTCCCATAAACTATGTGACCTTAATAATCTATTTTCAAGGAATGACTGCTGGTCCCATGGGCAAGGTGCCTGAGGTACACCCTTAGGAGCTGAGTTTTGCTCCATATGACCTATGTAAAAGACAGGAGGCACTTATAGTGTGACCTCCACCCACCCCTGCAAACACACCTACTTACTCACATGCCACACAGCCAGACGAAGGCAACTCTCTCTCCTTCACTTTGTCTTTGTTCATATCTCTGTCTCTCTGTATGTTTCCATCCACAGAAGCCATTTTCATGTTTATTACAAGATTGTAAGATTAATATTATCATTAGGGTATACTGAGAGGGAAGAGTATTCGGAGACAGAGTGAAGAGGCGGGGCGGGATCTAAAGGGCAGCACCATGTACAATTTCTAACCCTAGTCCTCTTGCCCTCTCCACTTGAGTTCTGTTTCTCTGAAATACTCTTAAGGACTCCAATCTGGTACACGTTAGAGAGCCCTCATTAGTCATCTCAGATGGTGTCTAGCCTACATGATTTCCCTCTTCTCAGTCCAGATGCTTGGCTCTGATGTTTCCTAATCCTGACAATGTCCAGACCTAACTTCTGTATCACCAAGTGAGTCTCCACAGCTTCTGGGGCTCCACAAAGGCAACATCTGTACATTTGGGACTGGGCAGATGTTACTACTGAAACAAGCTCTCTCTCTCTCTCTGAATCTGGCCCTGGTTCCTACTGCTCCAGCCGTCTTCCCAGAGAGCCCTTTCCAACATCTTTCCTACATCTAATTTTAAGCATTTGCATGCTACATTGTGAAATTCCAGACTCAGGGTCTTTATAAAAATGAGTGCATGAATGAAGATTGCCTACATTTTATTAAGTATATTATTAGGCTCATTCCCCAAGGATTATGAATCATTATCTGGAGCTGAATCCAGTAAACTGGTTGTTAAAAAGAGCTCTCATACATTTCTGCAGGTGATCTGTCTGGGGACCATGGGTTAAGAAACACTGCTTTAGGAGCAATAAATAAGAGACTTAGCCAAATTCTACACATGAATTGGGATCTTCCCCTGAGAAGAAAAAAAAATAATAGAACTCAAAGGAACTTTAGAAGGAGAGTTATATGTGTATTTATTTAAGTTTATTTACATGTATCTATAACTAATTATATCATTTCTCATACAGATGTGAGTTTGAAATCACCGGGCTGGTTTCAGGAGGAATTAACAGGCCAGTGATCAAAGGCTGTGTTCAGATTTTGGTCCTTTCTTGGCAAGATTTAGTCTCATTATTATTAATGATGCAAACACATGTGTTTCTGTGGGCATGTGCAGGCCACAGGTGAGTCCACGGCCTCGGGTCTCCCTGGAGCTACAGTTACAAGAGGTGGTGAGATGCATTTGATGGGTACTGGGACTTGAACTAGGGTACTCTGCAAGTTCACCAAGCATTACTGAACTCTGCACCATCACCACCACTGCAGCTCCAATCGAGATATTTGGGGGTGAATTTTTTTTCCTCTCTTATAGTTCTGAGTTTGCAAGGGCATGTCAAACATTTTCTTAAAATGATCCCACAGGTTAAGTACTCCTTTTCTGAATTTTTCTAAATATACTTCCATTTCTAGCTCATGGCACATATATCTATCAGATTTTACGTGTATACATTTTAAATTATTGTACTAAATGCCATACAATGCTCTCTAGTTAAGTTTTGAATATATTACTGTATGCAAATATTAAGTATTATATATATATATATATATATATATAATAGTACATATATTATAGGTAAAACTACCATCACTTTAGTTTTTCCTATTGGATTTCTCAGTGAGACACACTGACCTGAGCTTTCTGCTTTAATACTCTTTGGACTTCCCTCTTAGTTCTCTGTGGCTGTGTTTCTCACCCTTTAAAGTGCACGTAAAATGCCCAGTTACAAAGGTACGAGGAGGGGCCTGAAGGCCAGCATTTTTTTTAAAGTTTCCACTGAATATTGGTCAGGAGCTCAGTTTCTGAGTAGCCAGGCACCATAAAGTTAACCATTGAGATCCTAGCCACAAAAATCAATAAATGCCAGTGAATGAACTGACCACAATTTCTTTCCAGAAATGAACTTCTTCAATTCATAAAAGCAGTAAGCAACTGCTTTTTAAAGAGAAAACCTTCCTGCCCTGTATATGTCTTGGATGCATAGCATGACTCAAAACATGTACCCACACTGACAAGCTCTCTTTCTGACAAGCTTCTATGTTCTTTTCAGTTGAAATTTTGATCTCTCATGCTTTTATCCTACCAATAGTTGCAATTCCTTCCCCTTCTTAATTTATACTTCCATCGTTCCTCAGCTAAATTACTGGAAAGCTGAAATGCCTTCTCTTTATGTAGTTTTAATTTCCTTGTAATTCATACTTATTTCTCGTCCGTTGTCTCCTCTTTCTTCTTTCACACAGACACGGACACACATACACACACACACACACACACACACACACACACACTTTTTGTGTGTTTCATACAGGTGCAGATGAGTTGAAGCCTGGGAAAAGCAAGAGAGCGAGAGGGTGTTACCATTCCACTTGAAAGTCCTTGACCCTTTGATGAGTCAAGCTGCAAGGCTACAGCTGAACCCTCTGGTTCAATATAAAACAGGAGTTTTGCACTCCAGCTCTTACCCTTGGGATGCATCATCACTTTTGCGGTGAGGCAGCATTGCATAAGGTCAGCGAGAGAATATATATGACTATCAAGTGTCTATGCTCTGACAACTGCAACACGTGTTTTGTCTTTTCTCCAGTAGTGTCACAGGCAGTGTGTGTGGGTTTGAGTGGCTGGGTGTAGGTATGTTAAGGCCATCATTTCTAGAGGTTTAGGAGTCTTTAATTCTGTGATTTGAAGTTCTTAGCAGAAATGTAGATTTCCTAATTCACTGGCAGAAAGATAGGAATGAGGATACTTAATGGATGTTGCATATACCAGGAACTTTTTAGAAATATTTGTGAGGGGGTCATAGAAGAAGAGGAAGAAAAAAAAATTAGAACTTCTAATGAAGCTGGTGAGTAGAAAAATGTTGATATTTGTGAGATATTAAATGAATATTATCTCATTTTATAACAAAATTTTATGAACTTTGAACTCTGGAAGTAATCTAAATACTCCCCATGATTTATCCTTCCTAGAAGATCACAGATGCCATTCAAATATTTCTTGACTACTTTTAAACAAATATTTTTCTTGATTTACTTGTTTATTTATTTGTTTGTCTTCTAATTTCTCTAGTTTGGCTTCATACAGTCAAGGATAATTGTTAAAAATTATGACATTTAATATTTAGCCTTGACTTAATTTGCAAGAAAGTTACTGTATTTCTTCTAAAAATGTTTTTAAACTTTAATAGACACTGTTGACACGATTATTTTCAAATTGCATTCTGTAAAGTCCTTTGAGTTCAAATGACATTGAATCAAATAAACAGAGCTACACCCTCTCCAGCCTATGTCTGTCATATTAGCTCTAGCTTTTTCTATGTTCCATGTTGGATTTACAAACATAAATAATGTGTAAAAGGGACATGCTTTTGAAAGATAAAAAGGAGAAGAAGAAAAATATCTAAGAAGGAAAGAGTGGTAAAGGCAGGGAGGTAGGAAGGGAACAAAAGGACAAAAGAAGGAAAGAAAGAAAGAATAAAAACTTCAGCTATCCTTCCATGAGACTGGGGATTGTGCAAGGGATGTACTTGTTACCTGGGGCTGTTCTACAAAATATGTCCTCTGCCTTTGTTTACTTCTACTGTGACATGACAAGCTCTTCAACTGGTGACTCTTCTGTGTCAACAGAACTCCAAGAGCCTTTGTGAAGCTAGACCTCACTACTGTGTGCATGTGAGAAAGTTGCCTGCTTTCAGATCTCAGCAGAGCTACTGAATTGATTTAGTAACTTCTGCAGAGATGGGTCTCCATGAAATATTAACCAGACACAGCTTCACGGACAGAGGCTCTATTCCTGCTGTGTCATCAGCACTTTTAAGCACAAATGTTTCAAGAGATGGACAGTTTCCTTGTTTGTGCTACCCTGCTATTGTCAGGTTATCTCCTGTATGAAGAGATTGTAGTGAAAAATTAATGAGTTATAAGAGGTCATATTCGTCAAGGATTTTGTGTTTTCAACTGAGCTCCACCCTGCTCCTTAACAGTACATTATCTAACTGGTTAGGAAAATGCTCACAAGTAATATTGGGCTTCTTGTTCATATTTCAGAATGATATACATCCTGATCAACAGTGAACAGAACTGAATCATTGACATAATATACTATTTTATTGGTCTTATTTTCATTGTTTTATAGTTTTGTACATTTTATCTCTTTTAGAGATCCATTTCAGTTCACTAACTACCCTCATTGTTTTCAAACTGTTCAATTTATTTTCTTATCATTACCTTGTTGTTCTAAGAACATGCAAAACAAAATCTACAGAAATTATAAAACGATAGGACATTTTTAGGGAAGAGAGTCTTTTCCCAAATCTGACATCAAATTCAACACAGTATTTTTAAATTTTTTTATTTATTTAATCACTTTACAGCCTGATGCCAGCCCCTCCCTCCTCTCCTCATGCCCTCTCTTCCCCTCATTCCTTTTTCTCCTTCTCAGAGAAGGAGAAATCCCTAAGGGGTGTCAACCCACTTTGACCTAAGTCACAGCAAATCTAAATGCATCTTCTCCCACTGAAGCCAGATAAAGCAGCCCAGCCGGGACCCAGAGACAGGCTACAGAGTCAGAGATAGCTTCTACCTTTGTTATTAGAGGACTTACAAGATGACCCTGCTGCAATATGTTACGTATGTGTAGGGGGTCTAGGTCCCATCCATGCAAGCTCATTGGTTGGTGGTTCAGTCTCTGTGAGCCATGAGCCAAGGCTAGTGACTATGTAGGTCTTCCTGTGGTGTCCTTGACCCGTCAGCTTCCTCAATCCTTCCTCCCACTCTTCCACAAAACTCTCTGAGCTTGACCTACTGTTTGGCTGTGGGTCTTTGAATCTGTTTCCATCAGCAGCTGGATGAATCCAGTGGTGCTGATAGCAATGTCGATTATTATGGGCTTGCTCAAGAGTTTTCAGAGGAAAATATTAGTAAGTGGTCTAGAGACCATTTTGTGATATTTGGGTGAAGAATGTGGCTCTTTCCTGCCCTTGTTCCAAAAAATTTCCTGGGGCTAAATTTTCTTTTGGATGAATGGTCATGTTTAAGGACTTCAATGGAGGCCAGTATTGACTAGGCCATGTGGTTATTAGTAGTTACTCTTATGCAGATGTATCATGAAAAGGAGCAAGTAAAAATTTTTTTAAATGTACTGTTTGAGGAGAAAGGGAGCTCCAGGAATTGCAGCAGAGCTAAGACCAGTGTTCAAGGAAATAAAAAATTTAAAGAAAAAACAGATGCTAAACGGAATAAAAGGAGCGGTGACCTCAGGCCAAGACTCTACCATCTAAGCTTTCAACTTGTGAAAAGGAATTAAAGAAAACCTTTAGTGAAGGAAATTATTCAAAGCAGAAAACTTGGCCACTTTAGCCACGTGGCTCTGGCTTTAACATTAAGGATACAAGCAAGGGGTAGTGAAATATCCTTCTTTGACTAATAAAGGCCACTGAGGTCAAGCATGTGTCAGGATGTTCCTTCATGGAGGCTCAGAGATGGTTGGGAACTTGTGAGGATAAAGCCTGAATTGCCTTGGAGACCCCAAGATGTTGGAGATGCCAGAGTTATGAGACATCAGCCGAGAGCTGCTAGTCAGGGATGCGACGAGGCTAAGAAAAGTGTGCAGCAGCCAACAAAGCTGAAGGGAATTGGTGGTTAGAAGACTTCTTTGGCAGAAGACATAGATTCACAGAATTGAAAGTTTGCACTGTTGATTTTCATTCTTGTTTTGGTGAAATATTTCTTCTTTTCTTTCCTTTCCTTCTTCCTTTCTCCTCCTCCTCCTCCTCCTCCTCCTCCTCCTCCTCCTCGTTCTTCTCATGTTTTTCGAATCAGGGTTTCTCTGTGTTTTAGACCTTCCTGTCCTGGAACTCTCTTTATAGACCAAGCTTTCCTGGAACTCACAGCTACCTTCCGAGTGCTGGGAATAAAGGTGTGCACCACCACATAGGGCTTCAATATGTTCTGTTTCTTCTCTTTTAGAGTGGTAATATATATATATATTTAATTTATTTAAAATTTATTTAAAATTAAACTGGGGGTTACAATTGAGCAATTGCCTTGAATCTCAGAAGAGACATTGAAGTTTGGACTTTAGACAATGTTGAGACTGTCATGGACTATAGGGACTTTGAAAGTTGGACTGAGTGAATTTTTTGCATTATGATATGGCTACAAGTCTATTGAGATCAAGAAGTGGTGGTTTAAATAAGATTGGCCCCCATAGGCTTATATATTTGATGTTTAGTGTTCAGGAAGAGATGCTATGTGAGGAGGATTATGAGATATGGCCTTGTTGTTATAGGTGTGGCCGGTTTGAGTAAGTGTGTCAATGGTGTACTAGGGAATGCTTTTAAGTTTCAAAAGTCCAAATCAGTGCAGTGTCTCGTTCTTCCTGTTACCTGTGGTTCCAGATGTAAAACTCTCAGCTATTTCTCCAGCACTAAGTCAGCCTACATGCCACCATGCCTTTTGCCATGATGATATATCTTCACGGTATATCTTCACAGCAATAGAACAGTGGTCAAGGCAGCAGGTAAGGTGCTTGTGGCCAACACTGACAATTTGAGTTCCATTCCTAGAAGCCACACAGTATACTTTCATCTCTACATACATACTATGGCACATTGATACAAGCATGCATGTGCACATGTGCATGCACCACACACACACACACACACACACACACACACACATGCACACACACATACATAAAACAGTTTATTTTGGTAACAAAAGGTGACATCAACAAATAAATAAATCTATTAGAAATTATAATTTACCAACCATACCTAAACCATAGTACTTGATATTTACGTTTCTCATTAATGTGACAAAATGCCCAACAAAGGTTAGCTTCAGGAAGCCAAGGGTTTGCCTTAAATTATGGCATTAAGAAGGACAGTGCATGATGGCCAGAATGGCATGATGTCATGAGCATAAGGCAACTGGTCGCACTCAGTCTACTCAGGAAGCAGAAAGGTGAGTTCTTGATTTCTCAGTTTTATCCTGTCTAGGATCCTACATCATCAGTAGTGCCCCTACACATGCAAAATGTGCCTTATCTCTTTAGTTAAACTGTTCTGAAAATATTCTCACAGACATGCCAGGGCTGGATTTCCATGGTGATTCTAAATTTAAGTAGATAATGAAGAACAAGAATTGCAATGTTAGTAAAGGCCATCTATTCTCATTTGCAAACATTTATTATTGAGTAAAACGGTGGATGTTTTGTTTATTTTCATTCTGCAATATTGACATTAGTTTAAACTTGTTCAGGTTAATCTCTTCTGGATTTTCATTATGTAAAATTTCAAGGACAGTATAATTTACTTTAATTAAAGTAGATCCACAATAGTTTTCTGACAAGCATTAGCTTTGCCCTGTTATTACTATGAGTCAAAACTGGTTAGAAAAATAACTTATTGTATTTTTCACTGGATGGATATTTAATGCAATATTCAGTGAAGGTTTATAGTATACTACTTAATAGTATTCTCATTCTGTTGAAATTTGATGTTAGGAGCAAAAACAATTAAGAGTATAACAACAAAACATGACAACAACAACAAAATAATATGACATAGCAGACAGATTACAATCAGTTCTAAGAAGAAATAGAATGAGATATTCCTCGTGCATTTTTACCTATTCTGTATATCAGTCTGAGATGGTCCCTTTGCTAGCATTTGAGTGAACATAAGCTCCTTTAAGAGAGGATGCGTTACCAGTGCAGATGTCTGCAGGAAAGAACTTTATGAGAAAAGGAAACAACAAGTGCCAAAGCTCTGAGGTGGGAGTAGGTTTGGCACACTCAGAAGGCAGTGAGGTTTCTGAGTGTACAGTATCTGGAGGGGTGTTAATCCTGTCAAGCCTGGGAACTTTGGAGTTCCCACTGTCCGAGAGCCGCCCTTTCCCAACTCCCTGCCAGTGAAATGGCAAAATAGGAAGTCTTCTATTCCTCTAGAGGCTTTGGAGTAAACAAGTTAGTGTTCTCATTTTTCTTAATTCTCTCTCTCTCTCTCTCTCTCTCTCTCTCTCTCTCTCTCTCTCTCTCTCTCTCTCTCTTCCCTTCTTTTCTTTTCCTCCCTACATCTTTCTTTCTCATTCCCTTCCTGTCTTATCTTTCTTTAAGGTTAGAAGCTAGACCCTTACCCAGATGTCTTAAGTCTGCACTCTCTTACTGAGCTGTGTCCCCAGCTGTTTATTTAAAGTTTTATTTTGAGACAGGGTCTCACAAAGTTATTCAGGCCTGCCTTAAATCTGTCTGTTATCTCCAAATAAATACTGAGCTTATGGTCTTTCCAGTTCAGTATCCTGCGTAGCTGAGATTACCGTCTTGTACTTCCTTCGTTGACTTTTTTTTTTCCAAATATTTTTCCAAGTTTTTCACTAGAGAATAAATTGTGTAGCAAAGGAAGAAGCAAAGAACATTTATGACATAATGTTTATATTTTATACATTTTGTTATTATTTGCTAGTAGAATTTGAAGGAAACTTAGATGCATAATGGAAGAATTTGATGAATTATTTTTTTTACTAACGTTTGTTTAAAAATGGTAGAGATAAAATTTATTTAGTATCAATTTGAATTAATATTTTTGAAGAGATTAGTATGATTGAAGGGTATTTATTTTTCATGTGTTGATTTTGACATTTCAATATATAAATTAGTGAATATATAAGAATATTGGTGATATTTAGTTATAGTTAAAAAATTTAGGTCATCCCTGGAGAGAAGAATTAGGGACTCATGCAAAAAGGAAAGTTTTATATATGGACGAGATTTCATCTACAGCGTGATTATACATAGATAAATTATTAGAAGACTGATATTTGGTGTGTGTGTTAGGGGATTCTCAATGCTTAATAATTGGTAATGTAAACATTGAAGTTTGGAAACTGGTAAAGTAAAGTGCCAAGTGTCAATTATTAAAGCATAATTGGGAGTCAGTAGTGTAGTCTGAAAACATAGAAGGAGAAAATAAGATAGAATGGACTCTCAATACAAATGAAGAGAAATCTTCAAAGCAAGCATGTAAACACTGAAAGTAAGTCAAATAAGGTAAAAAAAACAAAGTGATATTCCATAGATAGCTTGTCTTGTACAGGCTTCAGTGGCTTGTCATGATGAAGCCTTACTGAAGTGCATTGAAGATAAAATAGGAAGACAAGGTGATAAAAATGGAAGACGTTCATCATGGAGATATGGGGAGTGGGAAGAAACAGAGCTGCAGACAAAGGTGTACATAGGAGAATTAGTTCTGTAGGATGAAGGATGTCAAAGAATGCTAGCCTACTGATGGGATTTCCTAAAAAGAAGAGCAAGTTGAAAGAGCAGTCTAGGATGAGAGCATTGTTGACATGATAATTTGAAGGGACAGAGTGAGAATTTCAGTGTACAGATAGAGGGATGGATTGTAAGCTGTCCAATGCTTACATTTTTTTTTATTCTAGATAAAAATCAAATAAATTGTGTGGATTTACACATAAATGTATTAGAAGCTCTGTGCATGAAGCTTTTTCAATTGTTTTTGTTTTCATAGCAGGAAATGACACATAAAGGGTCTTATAATTAAGATTTGTGAAAACACAAGTATCAAAAAGTTATCTGGGAGAGTGGGAGACAGAATGGATTTGAATGAGGTAAAAACAAATTTTTAGGTAGTTCTAGGGACTCCCTTCAGTTTCATGGATGCACACTTCTAATCCTACATTCCCAGAAACTGGAAGCAGAGTTGGTAAAAAACATTTCACCCTTATAGAATACATTTTTTAAGGAAATGTAGTTTTTATAGTGAAAAAATCTTTAAAAATGTATTTTTGAATGATTGTGAGTTTGGTGAAGCTAGTGAAATGGTGGGAAAACAGTAGCAACAAATGCTCATCATGTGCAGGAAGTAATTACAAATTTGTATAATGTGCAAATAATATAACCAGGATCAGTAGAGACCTAATTTGGATAAAAAATATCTTCAAAATTGAATTTTTTAAGGTAGTGGATGAAAAATAAAGGAATCAATGGTCAGATATTTAAAAACTGAGATGCTGAGGGGCATGTCGATTTGGACAATGTGAGAATGAGGTTTGGCAGAGGGTGAGACAAATATGCCAATGGGAATTAATATCATGGTGTAAGAAGATTTTGAATGTGAATGTTAAGACCACTGAGGAGTGAGATAGAATCTGTGACTTGTTAATTAACAAAACTTTAGAATTCAATGAGAATTAAAGGGAAAATGGTGTAAACTAATGGATAGCAATAAGTGAGGAGTGGAAGAAGGTAGAAGGACTCAACAGATTCATGATGGTGAAATCAGCAGGTTATGAAAGGCAGAACCCTGGCTTGAAGGCATCAGGGAGGAAAACAATGCAGGATGCTTCTACTCACTTCTAGCAATAGTGGATAGAAAGTTCCTGTGACAGTGGCTGGTTTGCTAATCTTACCTACAACAGAGGCTAGGTAAGTGAACAAGGTTACCGCTTGCACTGAGTACACCCACAAGAGACAGGAAGATTAATCAAGGTGGTAAGGCTAGAAATGAAGGGTATGCCTACTGGATAAAAACTGAAGGCACCAGTTAGTCTGTTTTGGAAAGATTAAAATGGGAGAGTGAATATATACTGCTTTATATATAAATATATATACATACATACATATAATGAATATATAACCAAGTTCTATATAACTATATACACACATATATGTGTAAGTATACTATATAATTAAATAAATATATGTTAGTGAATATATAAGTAAATATATAAGTAATTAATATATGAGTAATGTACTTATATAATATAGAAATAGAAGAGAAAATATATACATTGATGAATATTAGGAAAATAAAATTCTCCCAATGTGAATTTTAGATTTCAGCATAGATAAAGGAACAAAATTACCAGAAAGAGAAAATACTGGACCTGAACTATTGCAGGATGACATCATCTTTATTATTGTGAAATAAAAATTGTCATTTGATATTTAAATAGATGGGACGGAGACACAAGATATCTGTGTGAAAGACTAAATTTAGAAATCACCTATTAAAATAAAAATGTTGGACCTATGATAAAACGTGAAATAACTATTGAAAAGTCCCCTTAGAAAAGAGAAGTTAGTTTCATTATTTTCTTCTCAAGTGCCTTGATGTTCATTTTTATTGATATTACTTCATGCCTTTGTTATACCCGTTCTCCTCCACAATTAACCTAAAGAGATTTACAACTGACTTTGTTGTTACTGAAAGAACAAAAATCTACTCAGTGTTGCAAAGGACATAAGAAATAGGGGTTACTGAATATCATAAACAGATGAGTAGTTATTGAAGTGCAGGCAATTTCACACATGAACAAGACCAAAAATGATGGTCATCCTGGGTCTCTACAATTCTCTCCTTTTCTACAGGCTATAGTGTTTGATATCCTTATCAGCCATCTTGCTATCCTTCCCATGGTTTTCCAGGGAGTCTGGTGATAATCACAGCATTAACTGGCATGTAAAATTCTATTGTTCAAAAAAATTAATGTTATAAAACCACAAGGGACTGGCCCAGTATATCTGTTCTTACCACAACACTGGTCCCAGGCCAGAAAAATTGGGCCACTGCACATCTTCCATTATAAGTACTTATAGGTCAAATGTGTACTTGAGTTTGAAAGCCTTATGTGGACAATATAAAAAACACAAATTTGGGGACAAAAGCTTCATCCAGTAAGACATACACAAACCACTAATCCTAAATATTTAAAACGTTTAATCACACTAAGAGAACTAAATTTTAATGTTGAATTGGTTCTCATTAAAAAAAAATGAAATGTCTGTTTTTCATGGCTAAAAAGTCAGATTGTAGCCCTTAATGTGATGGAGATTGACACATGGGCTGTGTAAACACAGTACTAAACTGGACATCACAAAGATGGATCACTTTGCTGCTCTGTTAATCATTTACCCCAGCATGATTGTGGTTGTGCAAATATGTTTCATTCAACTCTATCAGATAAATCTCCAATTCTTTTATAAACTTTACTATAGTTTTGCTTTATTACTTAACCACATTTTTTAATGAGTGCAAAGCATGTCTCCTATCACTAGGCAGAACAACAAGAGAAAAATAAGACCAATCATCCTTCCATCAAAAATATTTTTTTTATTTTAGAGACTGATTGAAAGTATAGTTATGAAAGTTTAAATATGGTATTTTTCTTATATGGCATGAGATCAGTACATTCTAAACAATACATATAAACTCTGAAATTAGGAGACAGCTGTTGTCACACAATTAGAGTGTTTTTTCTTAAACCTTCAAAAAGATTAACATATAGAAAACTGATGAAGCAAATGGCTCTCAGAGAAGTAGGATCCAAATTTTACTCTCATTGTTAATAAAAATACAAATCTCTGTGCTATTTTAACACATTCTGAAGTCAGAAATACATTTATTAATTTGAAAATTGGTAAAATTAGAGACAGTGAAACATACTAAACCTACTATGATGTCTTGACTTTGATTCTTTAAGATTCTAGAAGAAATTCAATTCCTTCCATTAAGATAATCAGTTTCCTTTCTTAACTTTCAAAGCAAATTACAATATAAACTATGAGAAGAGAAAAGTTAGAGTTGCGATTCTTACCATATGACATATCCAGAGTTTGCACATCATTTCAAGTGCAGTGGTAGAATAGTCATAACTGACTGAATCAGTGCTAATTATTTATTGCTCAGCAACAAATGACCCCAATATTTATCAGTAAAAAACAATAAAATTTTATTTGCACAAAATTTCATAGCATCAGTGATTCAAAAGTAGCTATGCCAGAAGGTCTGGAGTGTGTTCTTCCCCGAGATTTCAGTTACAATGTTGGTCCAGCATCAACTGAAGACTTGCCTGTGGTTGGTCTGTTTGCTTCCAAGATGGCTTACTCACAGAGTTGTTGCCGTCAGTCCTCATCCTTTCCATGATGTTCTAGGAAGCATTAGCTCCTAATTGTATGACTGCTTTGGTATATGCACGACACAGGAGCTGATCATAGAGAAGATGATCCAAGACAGCAAAGTAGAAGTCACAATGTGTTTTATAGTCTAACTTTGGAATTTGCCCACAGTTATTTGTTCTATATGATGCGGTTTGTACAGGTCAGCTGCATCTCACACAGAAGGGGACATCACAAACACATGAGTCCCAAGGGAAGGCTCATGTTCAAAAATATATATACCTCTTACAGAATCTACCCTAGCTTGAAAGTCTCCACTAAGGCACACAATATTTTCTTATAAACAAGCTGTCAGACATAGGCCCTCCACTTTGGTAGACACAAATAAGGATGGTTTAAGGGGACTTTTAAAAAATTTTGTTTCTTCATAGTAAAAATATTTGAGTACCAATTTACTCTAGTTTATATTTAGAATATATAGAGTATTTTTTAAAGACCCAAATGTTAAGGTTTTTTTTTTAGAGCTTAGTATGGCTAAGAGATAGTGGAATCTTTAGGAAGGGACCTAGGGAACATTTTAGATTACTTGAGGCATGATCTCAAGACAAATCATGTATCCTAGTCCATTGCTCTGCCGTATAGACCACACACACACACACACACACACACACACACACACACGTGTGTGTGTGTGTGTGTGTGTGTATTATTACTTTCTTCCTTTTCTCTCATGTGTTTTTATGTCATGCAACATACTTTATAGAACATTCATTTAGATGAAGAAAAGATGGAAATCATACTCTAGTGAAGAGGAGAAGAAACCAAGAACATATTATATACATCGTATCATTAAGCCAAGTATCAGTTGTATAGGAAAAGCAACACAAACTATAAAATGGGGTTTCCGCTGTTAACCTGGGTTTTCCTCTCCACCAACCAATATTAAATTCTCATGTCTACCCCAGCTCTTCAGTTTGTAATTTTAGAGTTTGGCTGGGACAATCAGCATTTTAGTATAACCTCTTGCATACATAATGATACTATAATTTTTTTGGCTAAATGTCTCATATTCCAAACAGAGAAATAGCATATGTAAATCGAGGCCTTAAAACTAGTTGTATATGCCAATATTGAAAGTTATTTGGTTTGATTTACTTTGGGCAGTAATATTAAGGCTTTCCTTTGGTGACATTCTGTATCTATTTCATAATTCATATACATCTTGAAAGATGAATCTATTTCTTCCTTTGGTCAAATTTTAGAAGAATATTAATGGAAATACAAGAGAATTTCTTAACATTGACTGTATATAATGTTTTCTCTTCCCATGAATAACAGTAAAGTGTACAACTTACTGAATGACCACAAAGTAATTTTCCAACTTCTTTATTTAAATATGCTTTTTATAGTCATGACTTTTTGTGGTGAAACCATTTTTGCATTTCAGAAACCAGATAACAATATTAAATTCATCTGTATATTTTCATATGTGACATATAGAAGTGCTGTTTCTTCTTTGAACAAACACAGTCATGGCTAATTTACTTTATGTATTTGTACATGTTTATAAAAAGTCCCTGAATAAATGGACCTGCATTCAACCACAATTACTTACTGTGTGATGTTACTTTAAAAATCCCATAATTATGAAATATAATTTAACCAAGATTGTAAATTTTCTTGGCTAAATTAAGTCTCAGAGTGAAGTAGTACTTACTTTTCTCTAAACACAAAATATCTTGGAAAAATAATGACTTCTTTCTTTGTTCAGCACAGCTCATCTCTTTTTTATTATTGTGTAAAGATGGTTAATAGTTTAATCTGGAACTTTCTCATTATAATGTTTCATAGTAACTCAGGGAACACATTTGCTTAGAAATTATAGCACCTTTGAAATATATATTCTACCTTATTAATTTAGCAAATATGTTAGAAAATTTGATGTGGTCTATTTGGGAGAATAGGAAGATAAAAATTGTTTTCCAATGCATAAATAGAATTTAAATATATGAGAAAAATTTAAATATCCATAATTAATCATATTACAAATATGGGTGGTGATGATAGGTACTTATTATTCTTCCTTCTAAAATTCTCATGATGATCTGCTATTAATTTGAACAACTATAAAATATAGAACTAAAAAAATCAAGAAAGAGATAGTTCTTAAGTTTCTAACAATTAAAAAATATTCTCCTATTTGAAAATGAAGATAACTGTGGAACCATACATATTTGGAACAATTTTAAGGAACATCTGATAATTTTAACAGAGTTTGGAAAGCAAATGAGGCAAGGATAAATCTGGGCTTCATGGGCAAATACTTTTAGTCTTTGAAAAACATAGACACACTTCAGCACGGATACTCATACAGAGCCGTACTGTAAATGAATTACTGTTATTCCTAGAGGAGTTACATTTTATATAAATTGTGAAAAGTCCTGAATCTCTTCCCAAGTGAGCATCAATGAAGTTGGAACTCTTTCCTAAGGATCACAGAAGGATTTAGCTAGAATCTGTATTTCCTTTGCTCTTAAGATTCTCAGATAAATACTTTGGTAGAAGACATCACTATTAGTTAATCTTTAGGTAGTACATTGTGCATTTATGAGATCAGGGAACAGGTCTAGCCTCATCTCCTGATACTAACAGGTAGTATGAAAACAATAGGTTTTGTATATCCTCCTAAAGTTGAAAGAACTTAAATGTCTTTAACACCAAACTGAAGAAAAAAAAAACCTGGCTAATGCAGAAAGTGGCCAGTTGTATTCAAGTGAACAATACTCAAGAAAACAACAGCAATACCAACCAACCAGCATGCAATAGCAAAATCAAATCAAGCAAGAGCAAAACATGAAGAGTAGAGCTTATGTAAGTTATACAATAAGACATGAAACTAAATCCACATGATATTAAGTAGAATGTAAACATAGACAGACAAAAAGGAAAGAACACAAGCCTTTGTGAATCAGCCTTAAAGTTTATAATAGGGTTTTGCAGACAGATAGTGTTTAAATTTGACTTTTCATAGACTATCTTATTTTCTCCATCTTTGGTGATTGAAAATGTTGGTGGGTACAATAGTCTGGACTAGTTAGTACCTAGAATCTTTTAAAATCTGCAGTACATCTGTCCAGGCCCTTCAGATTTTCAGAGTTTTCACTGAGAAGTCAGGTGTTATGGGTCTGTTATTATATTTCACTTGGTCTTTTTCCATTGCAGTTTTTAGTATGCTTTATGAATTATGCAGGTTTAGTGTTTTGGCTATTGTTTGGTGAGAATTTCTTGTCTGGTACAATCTATTTGATGATCTGTGTGCCTCTTGCACCTTTCCAGGCATCTCAAATCTTCCTTCCTCTATTCCTACTATAAATAGGCTTGGTCTTTTCATAGTGCTCCAGATTTCCTGGGTGTTTTATGTCAGATTTTTTTAAGATTTAGCATTTTCTGTTACTGATATAGCCTTTTCTTCTGTTGTTCTTCCATGCCTCAGATTTCTCTTCTATCTCTTATATTCTGCTAGTGAATCTTGCCTCTGCTGTTTCTGTTCGATGCCAAGTTGACCATTTCTATAATTCCGTTTTGTTTTGTTTTTTTTATTGCTTCTATTTCTATTTTCTGGGCTGAACAATTTATTTGTTTCCTTAAATTGTTTGTTTGGTTTCTTTTAGAGGATTTCTTTTAGGAATTTATTTATTTACTTCAATTATTTGTCTGTGCTCTCCTGGATTTCTTTAAGGGATTTCTTTATCTCTCTCATCTTCAGCTTGGTTTTAAGTTCATTTTCTTCTGCCTAAGCTATGTTAGAATATTCAGGGCCTGCTGTGGTAGGACTGCAGGACTCACATTGTAACCAATTTTCCTGAATATTATTGATTGTGCTCTTATGCTGTCTTGTAGGCATCTGGGCTTGGGGTGAATATAGGTCTAGGTGCTGATGTCTGGGTTTGTCTTTGCTGGGTGGGTATTTTGTTACTTGGTTTCTACTTCCTCTCTGTATGTTCAGAAATGTAATGGCAACACAGCTATCTTTTACTTGCGTGCTTTGGCTTGCATGTTCACAGGGAATGCCTGATGGTGTCAGCAGCTGGAGTTGAGTGACAAGTTGGGGGAGGGCAGTTAGGAGGAGATGGTCTATAGCATCCACAGGTGTTGTGGACAAGGGAAGCAGAGGCTGCAGCTGATGTTCTGTTGCAGTTTTAGATAGATGTTTGAGTGACTGGGTCTGGGGTAACAGAGAGAGCAGAGAAGGTCTGTGTGCAGGCTACCTGGTCGTCTGGCAAGCATGGCCGGTCAGTACTATACTTTTTGCTTAATGTGACTATAATCATAATAGTTTGTCCATAACAAGAAACCTTAATGCTGTAGTTGGTGGCTAGGAAAAAGAAAGCTTTCCCAGTTCTAGTCAAAATGAAAACAAATGATTGTGAGATGATCATTACCACTGAACCCTGAGCATACTGTCATTGTGCTTTGAGCGGACTTTGCCTGTTTGCTTCTCTGTATTCAGCACTAAGTGTGTAGATACCACAACCATTGACCTCATATAGTTCTGACCGGTGTTCTATTTTAAGTAGATAACACACGTTTAGGTCTCACCACAGCTAACCTTATGATAAGAGTGACGTTTCTGTAGCACTTCCTATATGCAACGAACAGTCCTCCAACTTTCCAGGTTGTTAAACCTTTTATTTCAAACACTCCTTTTAGTTTTTGAGATTATAATGTAAAATGACATTATTCCTCCTTTCCTTTCCTCCTTTAAGCCCACCCCATACCAGTCCTTTCTCTCTTTTAAATACATGGCCTCATTTTAATTTTTTTCTTTTTTATTTAGTTTTTTCATACATATATGTTGATTTATAAAAAACACACACACAAACACATTCCTAAATATGGAAATATTACTGCTCAGTAAGACAAGACAATAAACACACTAATATTAGATTGGGGAAATGCCAGCAGATCTCAACTCTACACAAAGAAATCTTGATAGCTGAAAAATACTGAGGATAGAAAACATAATCTGTCATAGGCAAGAGTAGACCAATTTGTAATCTAATACCAAATGGACCTTATCTTCTTTTTTAATTTTAATTTTATTAATTTATTCAGATTACAACTCAATTGTTATCCAATCACTTGTATACTTCCATTTCTCCCTCCCTCCCTCTTTCACCCTATTCCCTTCCCCTAGGTCTAAGACCAAGGGGAACTTCCTCCCCCATTATATGGTCATAGGCTATCAAGTCTCATCTTAGTAGCCTGTTTATTCTTTCTTTGAGTGCCACCAGGCCTCCCCACTAAGGGGAGGTAGACAAATATCGGGCACCAGAGTTCATGTCAGAGTTAGTCCCTGCTCTCCACATAATTGTGGAGACTGTCCTGTCCATTGGGTAGATCACAGTTTGGGTTTGATGTTTACTACATATATTGTCCTTGGTTAGTGCAATAGTTTGAGCAATCCCCCCCCCCCGGACCCTGATCCACCTGTCAAGATGCTCTTCTTATAGGTTTCTAGGATCCTCTGGTCCTTCTACTTCCCCAATTCCTAATTTCTCTTACCCAGAGTCTCAGTAGGATGTCCTCATATTTATCCCATTCTCCTGGTAAGTGAAGACTTTCATAGGACATGCCTTTTGGGCTAGTGCCCAATTATAAGTGATGCTGGCAAGGATGTGGAAAAAGAGGAACATTCCTTCATTGCTGATGGAAATGCAAACTTGTATAACCACTTTGGAAATCTATCTGGCGCTTTCTCAGAAAACTGGGGATAAAGCTTCTTCAAGACCCAGCTATTACACTCCTTGGAGTATACCCAGAAAATGCTCCACCACACAACAAGGACATATGCTCAACCATGTTCATAGCAGCCTTATTCATAATAACCAGAAGCTGGAAACAGCATAAATGTTCCTCAGTTGAAGAATGGATAAAAAAAAACTGTAGTACATTTACACTATGGGATACTATTCAGCTATTAAAAACAAGGAAATCCCAAAATTTTGGAAAAATGGATGGAATTAGAAATGATAATAATGAATGAGTTAACTCAGAAGCAAAAGGACCTTATCTTTTTTTTTTTACATATTTTAAAATCTATTTTATTAATTTATTCATATTACATCTCAATTGTTATCCCATTCCTTGTGTCCTCCTATTCCTCCCTCCCTCCCATTTTCCCCTTACTCCCCTCCCCTATGACTGTGACTGAGGTGGACCTCCTCCTCCTATATATGCTCATAGGACATTATCTTCTTAATTCTTACTAACCGTGGCCTGTGCAATGCTCAAGAAGCTAACGTCTCTCATGATCATGGGCTCTAGACATTATGGTTAATCCCTAGTTGGATCTGCATGGTCTGTTTCTATTTTCCATTTAGTTCTTTCTGTTTGACCTTCAGATGGTTTCTGTTTAATTTTGTTTTCAATACACTTTTCTCATATGGATTATGTTGTACCTCATCTCTGGATATCTGGTTTTCCTCTTTCCTTTTCTTGTTCATATTTCTTTTCTCTTTTTTGTTTTCTTTTGGATTTCGTAAGTTAGTTAGTTTGTTTTTTCCAACTGAGATTTCTATCTGTGTAGTCCTGACTGTCCTGATGTAGCTTTGCAAACCAAGATAGCCTCCAACTCACAGAGATCTGCCTACCTGCTGGCATTAGAGATGTGTCTGTGCCTGGCTTGATTTTTAAATGCTCTCCTACACTGTTCTTCACCTTCAACCTCCTGTAAATGTCTCAGTGTAAGAATTGTGACTTTGGTCCTGCAGTTTCTGCAATATTCCTGAAATGTCAGTTCTCTAGGAAACAATGCATGCCATTTCATGTTTATCTCCAGATATTTCCTGTTCATTTCTTTGACCAAGTATATCATCCTTATGTAGTTATTGGATGAGTAAATGGATAAATTAATAAAATGAAGAAAAGTCAATTTGTGTGCATAGCTAAAACTGAAAAATTTAAGATATGATGCCTTTAAAGAAAACAGGGGGCTGGAAAATTCCTCAGTGCTTTGGGATGCATATTACTTCTCCAAAGGATCATGTTATATCCCCAGTACCCACAGTACGATCCTCACAGCATCCTGTACTGTTATATCCAATAACTTTGGCTTTGGTAAGTATCCTCCTCACTCACATCACATACCTACACACAGACATGCACACATACACATAATTTTAAAAAATACAGCTTAAAAGTAATTTTCAATTCAGATGAACTTAAAAAAGCTGCATTTTAATGAATATTTAAGTATTTATATGTAATAAAATGATACATTTTAAAGAGTAATTAAATACATCTTGCTTCTTTGTAGTAAACTTAAAAATGTAGAGAAATGTATCTTCATTGTTTTATGATTAAAATATTTTGAAAATTCAAAGCTTAAGTAAAATTGATTTAGAGGCTTTAACATATAGTCTGATTTCTTCTGAATCAAACTGCTTACGAACAGTAATTTTCCACTCGCTGGTTAAGTTCTCTGTGAATACTTCCTTTCATAATGAAACTATTTCGATTTAATGAAGTGTTAGTTACTGGAACAAAAATTATAGCCTCATGCGAATGAATAGCCCCACCAAATTGTGCCTGTTTCACCACAAAGCTGTAGGTAAAGGAGGGGACGGGGAACCTTTGAACAGCCCAAAACCTGGGGGAGGGGAGCAGAGCCTGAGACCTGTGCAAAATCATGGCAAAGGCAGAGTTTAAAATTGATACAATGAAAATAAAAAAATTAATCTTCACTTCAAAAGTCTATAAAGCCAATTATTTTTGTAAATTCAAAAGTTCCTGTCCAGGTGAATAAACTTTCAATAAAATTTCTAAAGGGATGACCTATATTTGTTTTAACACCACAGAGTTTTAGGCAAAAAAAAAATACATGCTGAGGCATATAGTGATGGTGAAGACAAATACTCAAGATCTTAGCTCTATTCCATTTTCTATAATCATTTCTTTGACATTAATATTTTTTTTTCATTTTTGGCGAAGGAAGCAATGTCTTCACTTATTAATATGCTAAGAAACTAAAACACATTTTTGTTTTTATATCAGTGAAAAAATAAGAAAATCTTAGTTTCAGTAATGATAAAAATTTACATTTTTTGTAGCAAATTCTGAAATTAATGCTTACTGAGAAACATTTAAATTATAAAATAAGAAACACAAACTCCATTGGTTTTTAACAATTAAATTTAAAGATACAAAGAAACTAGAGATCCATCAAAATGTTTTCAAAATAAAAATTTGTTTCTTATAGAATGAAATACTTTCATTTTAATATATTTTATTAATTTATTCATATTACATCTCAATTGTTATCCCATCCCTTGTATCCATTTCATCATGCAAATTTCTCTGGACTTGAATAGGAAATGAAAATGCCCTTTGTCCCATTCCTCCTTTCCTCCCACTTTCCCCCTACTCCCCTCCCCTATGACTGTGACTGAGAGGACCTCCTCCCCCTGTATACGCTCATAGAGTATCAAGTCTCTTCTTGGTAGCCTGCTATCCTTCCTCTGAGTGCCAACAGGCCTCCCCATCCAGGGGACGTGGTCGAAGATGGGGCACAAGAGTTCGTGTGAAAGTCAGACCCCACTCTCCACTCAACTGTGGAGAATGTCCTGTCCATTGGCTAGATCTGGGTAGGGGTTCAAAGTTTACTGCACGTATTGTCCTTGGCTGGTGCTATAGTTTGAGCAGGACCCCTGGGCCCAAATCTGCCCATCATAATGTTCTTGTAGGTTTCTAGGACCCTCTGGATCCTTCTATTTCTTACAGCTTGGTAAGTAGAAATTATGCAAGCAAAGAAGGTAAAGTTCTTTCTTTTGTTTTTTCAGAGACCAACATTTTTAAAAAAAAATAAAAATTAAAGTACAAAGTGTTTTCTCTTCTCTCTTGTCCCTCCATTCCCTCCTCTCCCAGGTACTTTTGCATTGCTTATTCCCCTTGCTCTGTTCCTATTTGTAGTCTATTTTTCTTTAATCGTTGTTACTTTACACACACACACACACACACACACACACACACACACACACACACACATATATATTCATACCACACACACAACTTGCTCTGTCTGTTCAGTGTTATTTTTATGTATGTGATTTCAGGGATAATGACTGAATATTGGACAACCAATAACTAGCTAAGGAGTTCAATCCCTGTGGAAGACTATTTATCTTTTTCTCATCATTAGCTGCCTGAAGTTGCTTGTCTACGGATGGGGGTCCCCCTAAAAAGTTTCCCCTTCCGTGTTAGCAGCTCTATTTGTCGTTGCTTCTGTTCTGGTCATGGGGTCTTTAAGAGTTTCATGTGAACAGTTGATGTCTATTTCAAAGATACTGTAGTTTATATAAGAGTGTTAGTAGTTAATTTTCTTGTCACTGTAACCAGATACCTGACAAGATGTAACTCAGGAGAAGAGTCCCAGTTGGAATCTCAGCCCACATTTAGGGTGGCATCCTCTCCTTGGGTACGTCTCGGTATAAGTACCCACGGCCTTCAAGGACTAGGTGGTGCTGAGCCCAGTTGAATTGGTGATAAAGATTTACCATCACTGGGTTGTGTAGCTCAGCTGTAGAGTATGTGCCTAGCAGCTACTTATCTCCGGTGATCCTCTTCAGTGGGAAAATGAAGGGAGGGCTTATAAGCTTCTATAGAGACCTTGTACACCTTTATCCAGTCATGTGGCATTGATCTGAAACTGCTCAGATTTGATTCACTGCACCAATATTTTGGTCATTGCTTTACCCAAAACATCGCATCGATCACCGCTATTTTAAATGATGTACTCACAGTTTTAGTTGTTTTTTTGTTCTGTTTTGTTTTGTTTTTTTTATTTAGTGATGTCAATCTGGATAAGAGTCCTTTTAAGTGAATCTTCATTTCATCCTGCAAATTTCTCTGGACTTGAATAGGAAATGAAAACGCACTTTGTTCCTGCATTGTATTTGCCTTTTCTCTTCAAAGATTCTGATTCCATGTTTCATTATCACAGTCAGTCATGCCTCTGCCTGCATTTCGGTCATCTTTTGTCTGAAGCTAAGTCTTCTTGAGACTTACCGTTATTTTCTTTCTTGTTTGTTGATGTTATGTGAGGCTTCATAAACACAAACGTATCATTATTTTCTTTCTTGTTTGTTGATGTTATGTGAGGCTTCATAAACACAAACGTATCATTATTTTCTTTCTTGTTTGTTGATGTTATGTGAGGCTTCGTAAATAAAAATTGCTCTGAAGTTGACTGTTCATATATCAGTTTATGAAATTCTACCTTTTTGCTTTTGCTCCCATTTTGCTTTATACAATGTATTCACATAACTTAAATTAAAAAAGGCTTCAAGTAGTAGAATAGGCTATCCTTGGGCTCTACTTGTTGCAATGCTATTTAGAACTTATCAGGTTTCCAGTGTCTTTAAATGGTCCTTAGGCCTTTGAAGCTTCCGAGAGTTTCAAGATAACTATGTTAGAGACAGAGACATGACAATGTTTAAATGAAACAAACATCTTATTATTTGTGCTACTGATGACATACCTTCAAAACAACCAACAAGCTACCTTTGAAAGCCACTATTTTACATCCTCATTATTCCTTTTCATCTAAGTCACTTTTGGTAAAACTACCAAATTGCCAGTTTGATAATGATAATGGAAAAAATATTTTTAAAAATTTTGTGTTTATGGGTGTTATGCTTGTCTGTATGACTGGGCACCACAGGTGTGTAGTGTTCATGGAGGCCAGATGGCTGCAGCCAATCCTGCTGAACTGGAATTACATTTGGTTTTGAAATACCATGTGGGTGCTGAGAATTGAATCTAGGTCCCCTGGAAGAATATAGGGTGGCTTTAACTGCTGATCCATCTCTACAGCCCTTTTCATGAGGTGTAAGATAGTGAAATATTATTAGAAAGTCACGAATAAGAAAATAAAGGCTAGAATAGAAAAAAAAAGGAGCCCTGGGTTGTCCAAGAGAAATTACTTGAGACCTCACAAAGGTTTCATATGGCAAAACAATACAGCTACAAGAATCTGATTGTGTGAATATATATGAACATATACAATGTACATATATTTTTCTCACAATATTAAAAGAGTCCTTTTAAGGAAATGAAGAAAATAACAGGATTAAAAGTATAATAATTTTTAGGTATAAAGTAAAATAATCATAGATGGTAACTAAGATTAGAAAGAAAAAAGTAAGGGAAAATATTATAGCCTTGTATATTTTACCTAAATTCTCAGCCAAAGGGAAAAATGAACCAGGAAGTAGAAGCAGGTTAGGAGTGTGAGTGTGAAATCCCAGGAAGATATCAGAAGGGGTAACTTACTTGTTGATCTTTAATGAGAACCACTGTAGCAAAAGTCTCAGAGGAGACTAACAGTCTATCATTTAGACATAGCAGGCCAAACCCTGAAGACACACTTGGCAAAGCTAAAGCTTTTAATGAGTAAAAATTGAAGAAAAAAAAAACTAGGTTCTCTTTCAAAGCATTTTTCCAGCTCCTTGATGTTTCTCTGCCAATATGGAGTCAAGCCTTGGGAGACTTCACCTTTTGTATTAAAACTTTGGCAAGGATTACTGACAAAAGGATTGAGTGGGTGTGCACTCAGAATTGAAATTACAACCTTGTGCTAGACCTGGGAGGTCAGTGTTCTGCCTATTGAAAAATGTTCTAAAATGTTAACTACCAAGAAACTTGTAGTAGACACAGGTAAGCAATCATTAAGTGGACCAGTGAGGAGAAAGTTTTGCAAATTGAAAAATATTACTGTGTATTCCGATGGCATTGTACTATTTGGTGGGAAGTGGTTGACATGCAGTAGGAGGGAAGAAAACATTATAATCCAATATTAACTACAGACTCAAATTGCTCCTTTGTAAACTCAAACATACCAATTATGACATTGCTTAGACACATTCTTTACTAAGGATAAGTTTTGTTGCACATGTACTGACGATTTTTGTGCACTTTTCTTCATTTTTCTATAAAGTCTGAGAATTTTAATGTTCTCTCTGTAACTTGGCCTGAATAAAAGAGACGTTAAACAGACTATGAAAAGCTGAAGTTGTAAAATAAATATTTGGGCCAAGGGTGATGCCTTAGCAAGAAAACGCAATTGATGCCTAGCATAATGACCTAAATTGGCTTCTCAAAACCAACGTGATCAAAAGGGATAACCGTATCCCACAAGTTTTTACACACACACACACACACACACACACACACACACACACACACACACACACAAAAGCATGCACACACACACAAAAACATGCACACACACACAAAAGCATACACACACACACAGGAGTCGGAGTCCATTGTTCATATGTATATGAATTGAAGGTTAAACATTTGGGATTGAATAATCCATCAGGGAAATTTTCCCAAAAGAATAATGACACCCTCTTAGCAACTGTTAACTACCTGTATTTCTTCATTTATGGGTGGCACAATGGATACTGGCTTGTAGTTTTATTTTCTGTTCTTCCTTTTGTATGTGTGTGTGTTCTTCCAGTTTGGTTCATAAAGGAACACTGGCTTGTAGAAAGAGTTTTAAATTGACAGTTTTTTCTCTTTTATTTGTGGACTCTAGCTATAAAGAATAATGAAAACATGAAACTTGCATGTAATAGGTAGAATTCAGAATAGTATACCAAGTGTGATACAACATCCTTCCTATACATTGACATATCACCATATTCTCACAGAGGTGCTACCCATAATCTAAACTGAGTTGGCTTTCTAGATTTGACTTATTGTTGACATTGTTTGCATTCAAATATCCACATTTACACCAGATGCACATTTTATGGTTTTGTGATTAAATTTTGTTCACGTGCTTTAAAAAATGTGCATCTATTTTTTAAACCCACACTGTGTAATCCCATCTATGCATTGAATCTCTTCTAAGGAATTTATTAATGATGTGCTAATAAGAAATATATGCCACAGAACAACCCACAAAGTTTCAAGGGCAGTTTCCATTGGATTCCTGTTACACTTGCATCCTCATAAAGTTGAAAAAAATGGTAGGTTGAAGCAGTCTATGCTGAAGACCACTTACACTTGGGGAAATGATAATTGTTCCATGAGGACTGATCAAAATTTAAGATTTGATGTTATAATTTGCTGAAGAAAATAAAATAGCAAATAAACTGTAGGTTTAAAAAAGAAATATATGAAATAATTATCAAATATGATTGCGATTTTTGAAACTTACTCTGAAAGCTTTGTGTTATAATGGACTTGAAACACCCATGAATAAAGATTTATAATTTGCCCTAAGATGGATAGAGTTAGAGAGGATCTTATTAAGTGAAATAAGCTGTGCTCAGACAAATATTGCATGCTTTGTCTCATACATTGAATCAAGATTATATTTAAAAGTATACAAAATATGAAAGCAAAAGGAAGTTATTTGGAAAGATGAGATAAAACAGCAGGAGGCGGTACATATGAACGAGAGAGGCAATGAGGGATGCATATGGTCATTGAACATAATATATTTGTGTGAAAATGTTATAAAGAAGCCTATCATTTTGTAGAGTAATTATATAATTTACAATAAAGAAAGTTTGATGCTTGAATTAGCTACCGTAGTTCTCATTGTAATTGTCGAAAACCTGTTGTCTCAGTTTCTTACATCCCCAGGCTATCACTGCAATATGTTTGTTCAGTTACTTAGAGACTAAGTGTAAACACTGCAAATGGTTTGAGGAAGGCCTGTCTGTGCCCAAGAATAGAAACAGAAAGGATCTGTGACTGACAGAATAGACTAAATTAGTCATAATATAGTTCCATTGTGGAAATAAGCCTGTTTGAGCTGGGCTAAAGAGAAAAGATTGCAACACATAAAGGGCTACCAAGCAGTATTTGAACTTCAATGTACTTTCCCATATTTACCAAGTGTGTTTAAAATTAAAAAATGCAAGATAATTAGAAGTGAAATAGCATATACAGGATGGTTTCTGGAACTGGTTTATAATTTCAGGAAAGTTGAAGGGATGCTGTTCTTATATATTCCATCTTTACAAATAGAGAAAACAGGTTTGATGAATACTTGTCATGTTTCTGAGCAGTAGGAATGTAAAAGATTATAGAAAAGTGTGATGGTTTGTGTTAACTGTCAACTTAACAGAACTTGGTACCACCATGCCTGTTGGGGATGGTCTTGATTAGGCTACTTGTGTGGGAAGTATCCATTCCTGGCTTGAAATTCTGGAGAAGGATAATAGAGCAGCAAAATGCCTTCATTGATTTTTTTCTTTTTATTATGAATAAATATTTTACATGCAATATATTCTGATCATGGTTTCTCCTCCCTCATATTCCCCAAAATCCTCAGCAATTGACAATTGTTCTTTAATTTTTGGCTCTGGGTCTGATAGTTGTTTCAATAATGGGCAGTATCTTTTTTCTGAATATAATCTTTTTAAAAAGTATCTCATAGGTGTGGTATTTTGCTATGACAATGGGAAAATATATTAAAGTAGAAAATTTTAGTTATAATGTAGGGAATTTTTAATGTAAAGGTGTTATAATTTAGTACCAGGGAAAAAGCAAATATTAAGATTACAAATATTAATTGTTTCTCTTTCCTGTCTTTTCCTTGTCTGAGGCTTGTAGAAAATTAGTGAATGGATATACTGAAGTAAAGCAGATTGGGATGAGCAGTCAACTAAGTGGTTACATGACTCCACTCTTGGGAAACTGCTATTATCATGTCTTGTGAAGCACACACTTCTCTATAGTGATATTTACTCCAATAACTTCAGAGAAACAGGATTCTTATGACAAAATTTCCTTATACTTGTTGTGCATTGTTTGTTTTATATACTGTGGGCTATGCACAATGGTTTTGTTAGTTTTCCTTTTCATTGCTGTGCTTAAATGCCTTACAAGAAGCAAGTAAAGGGTAGCAATAATTATCTTGGCTCATGGTTTAAGGGCATCATGGCAGAGTATGTCAGGGAAGTAGGAGTATCCTGCTCAGTGATGGCAAGAGAGTACTGTAATTGTATGATCATGTATTCCTGCACCAGAGGACAAAGATGAGTCAGGATGTGTGGCAGGACTGTTAAAGCTCAAGCATCACTCTTAGGATGAACTCACCCAGATCTGTCTTCTAAAGCATCTTCAAGAACCCAAAGAAGCACCACCTGTTGGGGAACAATTGTTCAAGTGCCTTAGCCTATGGAGGATATCTTAAACTCAAACCAGAAGAGGTCTCTTCACAACCTCTCATTTTCTCCAATAAATACAGAATAAGATCAGTTCTCACTGAGGCAGATATCTCACCAACATACTATCTGGTTCTCCAAAGACAACCCTGGAATTATACCCTTTACATACAGTAATACCATTCATGTGTTGGTGGTTGTGTTTTTTCTTGTATGTTGACTGGGGAAATGTCTTATAAAAAGACATTTGGGAATAGAACAGAGACTTGGTTTCTTAACAGTTTTGCGATGAAAGATAATAATAAAAACAGAGGAGGGGGAGACCTGGTGGCACTCAGAGGAAGGACAGTAGGTTACCAAGGAGAGACTTGATGATACCCTATGAGCATATACAGGGGGAGGTAATCCCCCTCAGGAACAGTCATAGGGGAGGGGAATAAGGGGAATAAGGGGAAAATGGGAGGGAGGGAAGAATGGGAGGATACAAGGGATGGGATAACCATTGAGATGTAACAAGAATAAATTAATAAAAAAAAATAATAAACAGAGACTTGAATTTAAATCATGGGGTGGGATTTATTCTTATTGAATGTTCTGCTGGCCTCAAATACACCATATTTTTTATGATGTGAATTCATTAGTCTTTTGGTAACTTTAGTTTTTTTTTTTTTAATTTTTATAAGAGGCAAACATGGAGGAAGACATAAACAGTATAAATGGAAGACAAAAGTACTGATTTGTATTTTCTTCTCTTTCTAATAAGCATAAAAATTGGAACATAAGTGAAATCAAAGAACACTAAGAATTACAATGTGGAGTTTTTGTGCCTTTCTGGAGTCATGTTTCTTACACTCAGAGACTTGATATGGTCATGGCTAAGTTTTGGACATGAGGGAAAATGAGATTTGTGAAGGCATTCAGAAAGGTAAGGCTTCCTACACTTTGTCCCTCCTGTGATGCCAACACCCTGGTGTACACTGTGCTGCAAAGAAGAGATGGATTTCAATGCTCAAACTGCTCAGGCACCTTCAGAATGTAAGGTTATTGACTTGTAGCTGGTTTTAGCTTTTATTATTGTGCTTTGTGCTGTATAGAATCACATTTACATTTGATGCTTTGTGGATTCATAAGTTTTTGAGCCATGGCTAGTTTATTTTCAACCAATCCATGAGCATTCATGACCCCAACACTTTCTCACCTTTGTTGATTCATTCCAGGATTGCAACAGACAATAAATTATACTATGTAAATTATTTCTAATTCAGTTTTTGAGAGGTTAATATAGAATATAAATAATGTTCACAATGAAAGATTTCTTTGTACATCTTAAATCTTTACTATTCTTCTAGCTACCAAGAGACTAAAAGAAAAAAAATCTTAAAATTTCCTTCTTCAATCATTATTTTGTGCTCCTGCACAAAAGTTGGATCAGAAGAAAGTATTCTAATTACTACTGATATTTCCTAAACTTCCATTTTGGAGGAAAAGTTACTTTCACTAATTTATATCTTAGTAGCCAATATTTCTTTTGACTAACATATGATATAGTATGTTTCCCATACAGGCTCTTGTTTTAAATAAGTTTGGCACTTAAATGGTCTTTATTTTTGGTCTCTCTCTCTCTTCTGTTCCTCTCTTTTTCAAGATATGGTTGCTCTGTGTAGACCAGGTTGGTCCCAAACTCAGAGATCCACCTGCCTCTGCTCCCCAAATGCTTGGATTAATTGTGTGCACCACCGTGCTTGTCTCACTTACTCTTTTCGTCTGTTCCTTCCTTCACTATCTCCTGTCCCCCCTTTCCTTACTTTCTCCCTTTCTTCCTAAATTATTTAATTTTAAAGTTGTAGTATGAAGAATTTACTGATACTTTTTGTTATTGTTTCATAAGTACTAATTATACCATCCTGCTCAAACTCATTTAGTGGTAATCATAACCTACATGACCTTTGGAGAACTGTTCGCCCTCGGTTTTGATATTTGTCTGCTTTTCTCATAGTGCGGAGACTTTGACTACATGATACACTTTCATTTTAGCTGGCACCTAGTTGGATCTAATGAATATGCTAATGGCATATACTAACTAGCTAAGCATTTGAAAGAGAAAATGAGAAGATAAAAAGGGCAGGGATATTTCCCTTTTCTAAAGCACATTGCTTATTTCTGTAGGTGGTCTGCTTATCCATGCCTGCAGCTCTTGATTACCTGGTGCTGTGGTTTGGATGCTCTCACAGCAACATATGTGGAAAATGAAAAGCCATTTTGGAAGTATCACAGCGTGGGACCTTTGAGAGGAAAATATTTAATGAGGGATGTGCTCCCAGAAACGGGGGGGGGGGGGGGAAATTCTCCTTTTAGTGAAGGTGAAGCGAGAGCAGTGTTGGTTCCTCATGAATGAATATGGGCATTTTGTCCTAAGTAGATACTGCGAACAGACTAACATTTCATCTTGCAGGGTTCTAAATGGTTCTGGCACCTTTGTCTTGCAATGATGACAAAACTTCCTGTTGTTAATATTTAGAATACTTATATATTCTTTGTTTTCTTTATAATTTCCCTTTCTCACCTTAGTATATCTTTTATTAAATTCATTCTGTTCACTTAAAATGTTTTTTATTTAAGTTTCTGTGCATGTACATGCATGCACATGCGAACATGCACCAGGGCATGGGTGTGAGAATAAAGAACAAGTTTATTAAACCAGTCTTCTCTACTTGCTGTTATTTAAGTCCTGAAGATTGGGACAAGTTTGCGCAGATTTGTCTAGTGAGCACCTTTACCCACTATGCCATCTCACCCACCTCATGCTGTTCTTAATATGATGTCTAATTTACTGGTTACATTTTGATTAAAAATGTGTTGTTGAGATATATCTATCTATCTATCATATTTTATTTGGCTATAAGCTTCCTGAATTAGTGGACTGAGCCCTGTCTGATAACTTGTTTAATGATGACGACTTTTCTGTTGCTTATTGGATAGCCATGATTTGTTTGTATGTTTCAACACATTTATTAGTTAAAGGGATGTGAACCCTGTACACATTTCCACAGAGCACTGAATTACATGTCTTTCTTTTGTCATAATTACTATTGTAGATATTTATGATTTAATTGTTAATATATTTTCATAAATAAAACTTTTATTAACAGAAATTAATAAAAACCAAAAGAAGAATATCTCTCAAAACCTCTGACTTTCTTTTGTGAACTTTTTCTTAGGAAACTAATGAGCTCTATTTAACCCTAGAGCTCATGTAATTGCATCTTCATCATGATTTCCCATTTCTAAAAATCTTAAACTTACTCTTTTTTGTTTTTCAGTACTTCCTATAATATATTTAGCAAAAACATCTACTTGAACTATATTAGCACTTTGATTTGATTTGTCTGTCATGCTTCCCTCAGTATAAGGAGCAACTCAAATACACATCAAAACATTTTTAGTTACCTACATTTATCATAAAATTGGCATGAAAAAAGTATGAAAATATAAAAGAACATTATGAGAGAACAAAACAACAGTTTTAATGAGGATCTCTCTTAAAGGCTAAACAATTGGTGTAAAGGCAAACACTTAGGCCTCAGGATAGTTGAACAGAAAATATTGACATGGAGTACTATGACTCCTTCTGGGAACACATAGAGCAAATCAAATTCACAGCACTGTACCTAAGTATCACCTTACCTTCATTTGTTTTTTCCAACTAGAGGTAGCAATACAACTAAGCACTAATGTGTAGACTGCTTTTGTTGCTTTGTTTGTTTGTTTTGTTTAAGCTAAATTGTAAGAGACAAATCAAATCCTTGAGCTCATTAATATCCCATAAGAAAAAAATGGTTATTTGTGAAACTTGTGTTATGCTAAAAGTTAGAAAAACACATATATACACATGTGAGTGAGTGTGCATGCACCCACACCCACACACACCCACACACAGACACACACACACACACTTGAAATAATCAAAGAATTCAAAGAAAAAATTTAGTGGATCCAAGGAAAATAAAATGTATGCTAGAGGAAGGAAATATAGGGAAACTCACTATATTTTCTATCACTCTAGTACCACTACAAATATTTAAGTATTCTAAAATCAACTAAAACAATTGCTTGGACTATAAGAAGCATCCCAAGAGAAGCTTGATAATGCTCCTATAAACTACTAGAGCTCAAGCTTTCTGAAAAAGGATGTTCATTTCCCAAGGTCAGCTTTACTCCAAAAAACGGTTGTTTTCTCAGTACCACACAATGCTTATCATTACTCCCTGGGTTATAGCTCTGTCCTTACACTTATATATCCATAAGTAAGTAAATTCTTTCTCTATTAAATCGTGAAGAACTGATTTTCATAATTTTTAAATAGTCTGGTTTATTATATGTGTTACACCTAATACAGTGGGTGGGGGACTAGAATCTTTTATGAGAAAATTTTCTATGTTCACAGAAGGACTTGGTTTGGTTCCCAGCACCCACAACAAGGCTCATCACTATTGGTAAATCCAGTTCTAGATGATCTGATGCCCTCTTTTGATCTCCATGGTAAGTGAGCATACACATACATTATATATATATGTATATATATATAATATATATAATATATGCAAACAAAATCTTCATATATAAAATAAATAAATCCTAAGGAATTAATATAAAAGGATCTAGGTGTGATGTGACTCCAGAGTTCCAGAAACACAGGGCTCTAGCATCTGGACCCCAGACAACTTCCCCTCCCTTAGGACAATTCCTAGATACCATGGACATGGCCCCAGCCTCTGGTCTACAGCCTCTGATCTCCATCTCGAGACCAAATGGATGATAGGAGCATACAGCATCTCCTTTCCAAGGTGGCAGCATCCAGCAACTTTGAATACCAGGAGTGCAGGTCTTCTAGGCAAGCCAGCCACTGTGCTGCTGACTCCAAAATAACAATGCCCATTTGTGTTCCAGACAGAGAGAGGAGAGGGCTCTAGCGCCCAGACACACAGGGTACCACGCTCAAGGAGACTCCAGATTCCAGAGAGGTGCAGACCCAGCCTACAGTTCATGCCTCCACTAGTTGTCTTGAAGAGACCTGCAGGACCTCCCTGGATCACACAGATTATAAATCCACATCCTAATTGCCTGTCTGTAGTCCTAACTGGGACACAACCAGCAGAGCAGAGCTTTAGGCTGGGAAGGATTCATCCCCCAGGCCACAACCTAGGGATCCTTCTGCATGCCCCAAAAAACCTAGCAAGTTCAATAAACACAAGCCAATGTCAGGGATAAGATGAAACACAGAAAAGGACCCTAAAATTATCCTTATAAAGATGGTAGAGACTTTTAAAGAAGAAAAGAATAAATCCCTAAAAGTAATGCAGGAAAATATAACCCAAAAATAGAGACCTTTAAAACGGAAGTGACTAAATCACTTAAAGAATTAGAAGAAAACACAAACAGGTGAAAGAAATGAATAAAATAGTTCAGAACATGAAAAAAGAAATAGAATCAATAGAGAAAACATAAACAGAGGAAGTTCTTGAACTGAAATACTTATGGAACATACCAGGAACCACAGAAGTAAGCATCACCAGTAGAAATCACAGATCGAGGAGAGAATCTCAGGCAGAGAAGATACAGTTGAAGAAATTTACACATTGGTCAAAGGAAATATTAAATCAAAAAAAAATTCTGAAATGAAACATCCAAAGCATCAAGGATACCATGAAAAGACAAAACCTAAGAATATGTGGAATAGAAGAAAGAGAAGATTCCTGGGTCCAAAGACCAGAAAAATAGTTTTGAGAAAAATCATAGAATAAAATTTCTCCAACCTAAAGGGAGAGATTCTTTTAAACATACAAGAGGCTTGCAGAACACCAAATAGATTAGACTAGAAAAGAAATTCCTCCCACCACATATTAATCAAACACTAAATATACAGAAATAAGGGAAAATATACAAAGCTGTAACAGACAGAGCCAAATAAGTTTTAAAGGCAGACCTGTAAGAATCAAACCTGATTTCTCTACAGAGACTATGAAAGCCTGAAAGGCCTGGGCAGATGTCACGCAGATACTAAGAGACCAAAGATGTTAGCTCAGATTACTATACCCAGCTAAGCTTTCAATCACCATAGATGGAAAAAAGAAGCTATTCCATGAATAAACCAAATTTAAACAATATCTATTCACAATTCCAGCCCTACGGAAGATTCTGGAAGGAAAACCCAAACCCAGGGAGGTCAACATCACCCAAGAAAGCACAGGATATAAATAACTTCACAACAGCAAAGGCAAAACAGTACAAACACACAAGCACACTCTCACCACCAACATCATAATAAAAAGAACTAACAAGCATTGGTTATTAATATCTCTCAACATCAATGGACTCAACTCTCCAATAAAAAGATACAGGTAGAGCCAACTCACCAGTGCCCAGTGGGTATTAAGGAGACTGAAGCATCAACCAAGAACCACTGATAAACTGGACCTACGTCCCCTACAAAGATATAGCAGATGGGTAGCTCAGGCTTCATGGGGGTACCCTAGTAAGTGGAATGTGGGATGACTCTGACATGGGCTCAGTTGTCTGCTTTTTGGTTATTTCTCCCTGGTAGGGCTTCCTCACCAGGCCAGTGGGGAAGAGGAAGAGCTCTGTCCTAATGCTATTTAATGAAATGGGGTGGGGGTGGGGTCCTCTTTTCTGAGGCATAGGGTAGGAAGGATGGAGGAAGACGGAGGGAAGAAGGCAGAGACTATGATCAAGATGCAAAGTGAATAAATAAAAAATTAATTAAAATAAAACAAATAGTCTCTCACACCAGCAGATTTAGAGTCTGGTATCAAAAAGACTCAAATAAACAAACTTGCACAAAGATTGTGAAAATTAAAGAAGGACAAAAGTTAAAGTGAAAGACTGATATAGGAATAGATGAAGCCAGAAGATTACAGAAAAATCATTTATAGGTTTTTTTTTATCAACTATAGACTTTTCTTTTAGAATATACAATATTAGATTTAATTATTGTGTCTAAAATAATTGACGGGCACAGGGAAAATAGCAAAGGATTTGCCTTGCTTTCTCCAGGCCCTGAGTTCAGACCTTAACACACTCAAAATAGATTTCTGTTGATTCTTTTTTTTTCCTTCTCCATCTGACCCAACCTTGTACCCTTCCACTCACCATGTCTATAGCCTCATTTCTGCATCTATATCACATATGTCGTATTACCCTCCCCTACTTTCTCATCACATTTTTTCACTGATAGCCTTCTATCTGAATAGATATAGGTATTTTAAACTATTATCTCCACAGGATAGAGTGCTTGTAATATTTGTCTTTATGAGTCTGCGTTACCTCATTTAATATAATACTATCCAGTCCCATCTATTTTCCTGAAATTTTACTTTTCTTTATCTGTTGCTGGACACCTAGATTGATTCCATGTTCTTGGTACTGTCAATAATACAGCAATAAGTATGGATATAAAAACATTATCTGTGATAGGATGTAGCATCCTCTGGAAAAGATACATAGCAGTGGATTAGGTGGGTCATATGTCCATATATTTTACATTTCTCGAATGGCATCCATAATGATTTCTGTAATGTCTGTACTTCATTAGCCTTCCACCAGCAGTACTGGGTCCTCTCTCCCCACATCCTCGCCTGTTATTTGTTTGTTTGTTTGTTTCTGTTTCTGTTTTGGAACATTGAAGCAACAGAACGGGAACTCTATTTGAAAAATCCAAGACTATATAATGTTATTGATTTAAGGAGCACCAGGCTATGAATGCATTGAGGTTATTCCAGGGGCTGTTGTAGAAATGGAAACTGGAACTTGTCAGCTCCTGAGCTGAGGCTGTCGCAGAGTCAGGAGGAGAGGATGGCTTCACATTTAGACACAAACTGCACTTACGCTATTGTTTTCATGTACATGACACTTACACTTCATTGTGAATGTGTGTCACACCACATAGAGTAGTTTTTTTTTTTTTTTTTTAGGGAAAATGAAGAGGGAG
This sequence comes from Acomys minous, assembly GCF_964271855.1. Classification (NCBI taxonomy): domain Eukaryota; kingdom Metazoa; phylum Chordata; class Mammalia; order Rodentia; family Muridae; genus Acomys; species Acomys minous. Next base: position 32,397,235 of record NC_140493.1, on the reverse strand, counting down.
CATAAGAATTCAATTGTCTGTGATAAATCATGGTGCAGATAATTCAGATATGCTTTCAGACATGACAATATATGACAGGGAAAACAAATTCTATGTCAGTTTTTCTTGGAATCACTTAATGAAATAAGATGCCAAGAGTAATAAATGGTATTGTGGAAATAATTAGAGCAGATGTTAAATTTTGTGGCATTAAAGCCAGAGGTAGGCACAGACTACAGCTAACTGGATTGCGACTTATGACTGTTTGATATAGAGTGTTTCCTGACAGATGTAGATTAAAACAAAACAAAACAAAACAAAACAAAAACTAATGCTGACTCATGCCACCTACCCATACATGGGATTACAAATATGTTGACTGATAATTAGGACTGGCATATCTCATCACAATAATTACTTAAAATAAGACTCTGCCAAATAAGTCTGGGAGGAATCTGGCATATCATTTTTTTAAAGTGTGCCTATTAAGTATTGTTGACAATCTTTTTTTTAAACAAAGATATTCTAACTTTAGCCAAAATGTTAGCAAGAAGCAATGATATTTCTGAACCTTCTAAATCACCATTTGTGGACTTGAAATATCAATATTGAATTCAGAACAATAAATAACTGTTGTAAAAAATCTTTACCTGGTAAGGCACCGTGAGGCTGTAGCTTGTGGCTGGGATATTATGGTGGAGTGAGGAACACAAGTGTTCGCTCTTGTTACTGATCATGAATTGAAGAAAACGGGAATACTTGAAGACAGCCCATTTCCAGCCGCCATCTGCTTGTTATAACACAGTTACATGTTGTCATTTTTTCCTCTTTTTTTTATTACTGTTATTAACACACTGTAAAAAATACATTTAAATAGCATTAGGTTTGTAGAACTAACCAACAAAATGGAATTGCTGAGTGTTTCACATGTTCTATGGAAATTACTTTATTCCTTTTAGACATTCCTTGGAATCACAGAGCATTGTGCTGTTGCGCTACAGTGAAAACAGGTGCCTGGGAGATGCAGTTACTGATGGTTTGTTTGGGCCGTCATCTCAGAGACTTTTTTAAATTTATCTTCTAACTCCAAGTACTAACATATTTATAGATGGCAGGGTGCTTCATATTAGAATAACCATAGTTAGGCTTTAAACTTCAATGGGAGAATTGGCAACATGGTAATAAAGTAAATTTAACTTATATACTAAAAATAATATTAACATAATAAGTACTTATTAAGCCTATAAGTTAAAGAATTTATGTAATTTTTCAGGATGACTGGAATTGTACCTGCTGCTACTTACATATTATGCCTGATTAATACAGTAAGTAATTAATATGAAATATTTTAAAATATTTATGTGCACTGAAAATGTTAGAATAATATTTTCAAAATAAAAATGTCTATATCAAATAATCAAAGTGGTAAGTTTTGTGTAAAAAAATGAGAGTAAACCTATTATTATTTCTCACCATGATATAATAGTTGTCAGTGGACAACTAATACACATAAACATCTCTATGCATGTACATGCATATGACATCTTCTATAAAAAGAATAATTCTATGACATAGTCTGTGTGTATGAGTTTGTTTAGTTGTAATATACATACATGCATAAGTAGAAAATTTTTACATTCTTATATAGAGGGATGTTGTTAATAATAAGGAATGGGAAGACTGATTCTCAGAAAAGCACCTAACCAAGGTCATGTAAGAAGACATAGAACACATTATATTTTGAATGTAGAGATTAATATATGAAATTAATAAACAAATGATGAAAGTGCCAAGGAAGTAAAGGAAAAGTGAGGTAATAAACAGAGAAAATGCTATTAGAGCAGGGTATAAAAAGAAAAATAAAATAGCACAGTTTGAATACAGCTGAAATTATGGAGAAGCCACTGTGGCAAAGGAGAGGACAAAAAAAAATCTGTTATCTTCTAGAGCAACACACACACACACACACACACACAAGCGTGCGCGCGCGCGCACACACACACACACACACACACACACACACACACACACGCATGCCTGCACATGCATGCATATCTTAATTGTACTTTCTTATGATATCTTGTCAGATAACCACTCCATACTTAAAGATAGAAACAGAGAGATATTTCCCACAATCTTAGTCCCAACATCACAGAATATATACAAAAAAATATGAGTATAGGTACAATTAAAGAATAGCAGGCTACCAAGAAGAAACTTGATACCCTATGGGCATATAGAGGGGCAGGAGGTCCCCCTCAGTCACAGTCATAGGGGAGGGGAGTTAGGGGGAAATGGGAGGCAGGGAGGAATGGGAGGATACAAGGGAGGGATAGCCATTGAGATGTAATATGAATAAATTAATTTTAAAAAAGATGGAAAAAACAATAAGTACTTGATCCATATATAGACACAAAGATATGATTATGGCTTGCACTCACCTCTCAAAACATTGTATATTAATATTTCTTCAAACTATTTCAATAGTTCAATTTTTTCATGTTTTAATTAAAAAAAAAAACAGTAATGTTCCTATTCTCTTGAAGTTGTCTAGCCTTTCCTCCAAAGAAAATTAAGTTAATAACTTGGATTACTTCTTGTATTTAATAGCAATCAGACTTAGCTGAAGGTTCATTTACAGTTCCTGTCTCATAAAATATATATTGATGTTACTCTTTAAAAATACTTGTGTGCGACTTTTGCAGCCACTCTTCAAGGTACAATGAACACTAGAAACACAATATGTTACCAACACTGAAAGAGATGGTTGTTTGCTTGGGAACATAGGCTTAGCTGCAAAATTGGACAGGACTGAAATGGTAACATCTACCATTTCTCTAATTTCTATGATTTTTTTAATCTCTTCAAGTTGACCATGAAAATGAAGGGTATCTAATTGCTCCTTTTCCTATTTTAAGTACCTAATTCAAATATAACACCAAATTATGGGAACATTAGGCTAAGTATTTCCTCTCCCATGTGTATACCGTATGTATATAGAGAATAACATTTTCATACTTCTTTTTAAAATTTACTTTTAAAATGATGCGCAAGTACCAAAAAAAAATTGTCTGTGTTAATAAGACATAGTGTAGAACTTTGACAAAGAGTTTATTTCGTTTTTAATGGCTGGAAGTAATAGAATAGAGAAGGTTGAAGCAGAGGGTATTCCTCCAAGAAGAAGCTTGTCTGACATCTGGAACAGATGAGGAATTTTAAGAACCCTGCTTGTAGAGTTAGGGGGAGGCTGGCAGTTTGTTCCCTCAAAAGCTACATGCCCATAGGGTTCCAGGGACAAAGTCCTCTATAATCTGGCTAACTGCTGAGTGGGACGGGAGGGGAGCATGACACTAACGGTAGGAATGCCAGTGTAATGCAATAACTACTTACAGAAACTTAAAGAAACAACACAGCCTTCAGTTTTCTGTATCTTTGAAATTTGGACAAAGGAAAATATTTTTCTTTTAAAAACCTTTTTATTCCTATTCTCTGTCTTTAAAACATTCATGGGTTCCTGAGACAGACCCATGGGCATCCGTGGTAGACTCCAAACACTTTTATTGTAAAAACCATCCTAAATCATTTATCTCCTTAGTTATGGCTCAGGTGTCCCCAATCTGTTTACATAATGGGGGTTCCCTATCTTCAGACAGAATCCTGGATCATCAAATCAAGTAGACTTCAAGCAACTGCTTTTTGTTTGCCCTCTAGACATGTCCATGTAATTCATAAAATTAGAGTAAATATAATATAGGACTGAGTCTAGAAATGGCACCATGTAGTTTTAATGCAAACAAAAAATTTACTGGTAATAGGAAAGCTAGATTTAAGCTATAATATTAAAAGGAATATTTTCCATCCTTCAGAATGGAAGTATCACAAACTGTTGGATACGATGCTCTGGTGCAGAAGTGGGTCCCTAGCATTTTTGAACCACTGGTGAGAGTAGAACAGATAAAGCAGAGAATAACAGACAATGTCCAGAAGCAGAACAGCTGTACAAGATCAGCAAGGCCACACTCGAGATTATCTTAAAAGAACTGATGCATATGGTCAGGAAATATCTTTTAAAGATAGATTTTGATTACTTTGCTTGGGGTATTTGCCTTGTATTAGAACACTCTTTTGATATATTAAAGATTATTTAACTTCCCAAAGCAAAATTGTATTTTATGGTCACTTTAATTTGTAGACTAGGTCTTACTCAGTTGTACTTTCCAGTATATAATGAGACTTTCAGCACCTCAATGGTATGCTATGATGGATATTTTTCTGAATTATTTTGTTATTGAAAATATGATTTTTCCATACAGTACATTCTAACCTCTCCCTCATTACCCCACATCTCCTCCCCACCTCCCACTCATCTAACTCTAAGTCTTGTAGGAAACAAAACCAACAAACAGAAAAAGCAGGGAATCACCTATATAGGCAGAAACACACACAGGCACACACAAAACCTACAGAAATACAAAATTAGAAATCATAATAAATAAGGAAAAAACAAGTATCATTTTAAAAATGCCCCCAAAAAGCAATATCATGCAAGAAATAATATCCCCAAATATTATTGAGTTCATTTTGGTTGGCCATCTATTGCAAGGTGTGGGACACATATATAAGGATGTCACTGTGGGGCTTCATGAGTGAAACATGAGGAATTGCTTGTAAAGAATTTATGCTCAGGGCTGGAGAGATGGCTCAGTGGTTAAGAGCACTGTCTGCTCTTCCAGAGGTCCTGAGCTAAATCCCCAGCAACCACATGGTGGCTCACAACCATCTATAATGTAATCAAATGTCCTTTTCTGGTCTACATGTAAGTAGAGCACTGTTATACATAACAAATAAATCTTAAAAAACAAGAAAGCATTAAAAAAAAAAAAAAGAATTCATGCTCAAAGCTAACCTCATTGGCATGCTACCATGGCACAGGCCTGGGGATGAAAACTGGAAAGGACATGCAGATAGGTTTACCAGGAGGACTCTTGCGTTAGTTAAGATGGTAACTCATTTGTAAGTTTCATTTTTTTTATCTGAAAGCTGGAAATGGAAATGTTTATTTTACACTACATTGTTATTTACATCCTATAGTATATTAATAATATTGTTCATAATATTAATAAAAATGTATAATAAACTGAAAATACTAAATCATCAATTTTTATACAAAATCAATTTTTGATTTGAATGAAACAATATTTTATAACATATTCTTAAATGTGTGTGTGTGTGTGTGTGTGTGTGTGTGTTGGACTTATATGCTCTGATCCTCTTGTAAAAGTCAGAGGACAACATTTGGCAGTTGGAAGTAAAGTATCTCCTTCCTCCTTTTGTCCTTGAGCATTCAACTCAGGTTGTCAGGCTTGATAGCAAGGGCTTTTAACTCTGAGCATTCTCAGTGGTTCTATGTATAATTTTTATAACAGTATATTACTGTTATACAAAAGTAAAAGCACAAGAATTATGTTGAAAGTGTTGTTGAAGCAGATACTTGGCAAGCCCAGTAAGGATATTGTGTTATATTTGGTTTACCGTGGGTTTGGGTATTTCAGCATTTATACCAACTTTTCTCCTACCCCAAAGAAAATTCATGAGATGGCATGACAGAATTAGTGTCTACCTTTCTAGATACCAGTCATCAGTGGCAGCACACTAGGAAAAAATCCACAATCTTCCATAGGATGTGGTATCTGTCCACCAACGTTTTTCTGTTAAGATGTTTACTATTCTTGTCTTTTTAAACTTTCTTTGTTAAACTTGCGTACCATGGAAATAAAAAATAAACAATCCTAGGAATGCCAAAAATATTACAGGAATCAGATAGTGAGTGACCCTTCTAATTTTGTTGCTGTTGTTGTTGTTTTGACAAATTGTATAAAAGGTGATGACAATGAATTAGAATGAGCATTGTGGATTACATTAAGTGCAGTGATATCAAATGAGGTAGATTTTTACTGTGGGAAAAAATAAAAGTATTATATTGAAAAGGCTTGATTCCTTCTTGCAAACTATTGCCTCATAATTTGATGGGCTGTCTTGGGTCTTGGCATAGAATGTTTCCTTTCCCTATAATAGGCTTAATGAAAACATCACAGACTAGGCACTGAGCACCCCTGACAAACACATTTTATTTTTGTGGGTACTATGTCTTTGGCCTAGAAAATTATCCAAGATTCCCAAACATGCACTTATCACTAAGTGAATCTACTCACCTCAAGATTCCTCTCTGTTTAACACTTAACTTTAATTGAATCTCCACAAGCCCTTTACCAGAGGACTAACGCTTATGTTAGCTCTTGGTATTTTGATAGTTCACAATCCTGCTGTTAAAGAGTCTATCTCTTTAGGGCAGTATTTTTTGGAGACATCTACTATATAGCGTGTTTGACCTACAACACCCATTTTATTTGAGGCTGTATTGTACACTGTGACTCCATTTGGTTCTTGTGTATTTTCGTTCTTTATGCTTGGCTTTTTTTTTCTGAGAGCAAGTCTGACATGTATTTTGTGTGTGAAAATTTATAGACAAGAAAATAGAGTATTTGGGAAGGTAGGGGAACAATTGCTTTTACTTCAGAGCCAAATTCTTCCAAAAGTCTAAATTGTACTACATGAAACATAAGTCCCCCATCAAAAATCCATCAAAGCATGATTGTAATCCTTCAGCTTCTATCTGAGCCAAAGATATTGTCTAAGTTGATAAAGCAGCAGGCCTGTGGGTAGATCGGTTGATTCAGAATTTCCTGTTGAGCTTTGAATATAAAATTGTTCCTCTAAAAGCTTCTTGTGTTGAAGCTCTGTCCTCAGTTTGGTGCTACTTTTGAGAAGTGACTGGGTCATGAGGTCAGTAACTGTACGAATGAATTAATCCACTGATGAGTTCATGGTAGAATGGTTTATTACATGATGGGACTCAGTGGGAGGAGGGATGCCTTTGAGGTGTTTTTTGAAATATGTATCTTGACGTTGAGTTTGTTGTTTTCTGATTGGGACCAGGTGAGCAGTCTCAACTGCCACAGGTTCTTTCTCCCATGAAGCTCTGATTCATCCTAAGCCCATAGCAATGGATCCAGGAGACTGTGGACTGACACCATAGAGCCAAATAGCCTTTCTTTATAAGTTATTCATGTCAGGTATTTTTAATCATATGACACAAATAGTAATACATTTTCTCGTATGCATTTCCCTTATTTGCCAATATATATATGCATGTAGACACCAGATGATTTGAGACTGGTAACTACATGGTGCTCTTAACATGTTAAATGAGTAACTTGGACTGCTTTATACCATTTTAGGGGAAAATCACTATAATAACCCTCTTACTGAGAGAGTGTAGTAAGATAACACTATCCCAGGGGCCTTACTTACATTGTTCACTTAATTTTGAAAAATCAGTGGTAAACATATTGAATTATATGCTTATAATTAATTTTCAACTTTAGAATCTCAAATAACCTGTATTAAGACATAGAAACTGTGAGCCACTGACATATCTTACAAATGACATATTGATAGTTGATTCTGTCTCATGGCCCTGGTTCTCTATATTTTTGTTACAGGTTGCTCCTCTTTCCTCTTGTTCTATGTGTGGCTTTGCAGTTGTCAGCCGTCATCACTCTCTTCCATAAATCCACTGCGTTACCCTACACACGCTTAGTTATGTGCTGAATTATATATGTACATTTGTTTTCTGTTTTCTTGATGATTTGGAAGATTTTTACAAATCTTGATGTTTGGGGTGATATATTCCTTTCTGGTGCCAATGTCAGATTTTTTTTTTGAAATGAAAATCAAGACCCTATAACTTAACAAGGACAGATTTAACTACATGCATAACTTTCTAGTAGGGAAGAAAATCCACTGTAAACCAAACTGAACTTTAGTTTTTTTTTTTTAAGGGAGCTGCAATTTAAATTAAAAAGGAGAAATAAAAGAGAGGAATGAGGGGGGAACTGAGAGCTAGTAAGAAAGTGGAAAATAACAAAAGTAGGAAGGCAGTTTTGTTCATCCAGAAGCCATCTATGTTTGCTAAGGGAGCAGGGTGTGGATTTAAGTTAGAATCCTACTCCCTCAAAAGACTGGGAGTCGGTGAGCCTTTTTTGAGATTCTTTTCTCAATTATGAGTGTTACAGCCTAAATTATAAGTGCTATAGCCCTCCTTATTACTCTTCAGTCCAGGACCAGGCAGCAGATGATGCCCACCAATGTTAGAGCCATGCTGTTCCTGATAATTCTTCAATGATAATCTTACCTTACCTTGTATTTTCTGGATCCTTTCATTAAAGGCTATCATGAAAGGTCTCGCCTGGACATGGCCATTTTCATCCTAATGGAAAACAGGTCCTTCCAAAGTAATGTCTGTGCTGAGCGTATACTCTCTGTGTGATCTTTGTGTATAATATATATTATTCTGCAGTCCTCATACTCACTGGTTACCTGTTTGCTCCTAATTCACTGTATATTACCCAACACTTACTCTCCCTGCTCACTTGTGCTTTATGCAATAGGTTACCCATACAATTAAGGCCAAGGCCAGCTTCAAGGTGAACGTTCTTATTCTTCTTGTCTTAGTCTCTTGCTTGTTGGGATTACACATGTCCCATGCTCAGTGACCATTAACATTTTTTCATATATCAAGGCCTCCTTATTTTATTCAGTTTTGGAGAAACTGGCTTGGTTATTCTCTACAAACCATTGTAGTCCTATTTGAAGCTGTCTTTTCCTTATTTTGCTGAAGTTGAAGCAGATTCTCCTTGACAACTGCTTAACGCCCATCATCCTTCGTGGTTCTGAATCATTGGAAATGCGACTTGTGAGGCTACACAGCACTCCCTAGCTTTTGATGCCAGGAGTCCCTTCACTAGAAATTTGATGCTCATGGCTCTGCCATCTGACCTTCTATGTTACTTCTTATGCACATCAGGTCTCTAATATTCTGAGCTGCTTTTCTCAGAAGATTTACTTCTCATTATATACAACCTATAACTGAGCCTGCAATGCTTTTTTCCAGGCTAATGCTTTCTTCTATTACACTCATCTCTACTAACTGTTCATGCTCCTGATGTGTCTCTTCTCCTGGAACGTTCTCCAGGCTCTATATCATAATGTTTGGGTTTTGTAAGTCACCTGTTTGTTATATGCCTGGTTCCCCAAAAGTATGATGAACAACCTGAAGGGACAGCTTGTGTCTAACTTAACTTTGTATTCTGAGGCCTTAAAATATGAGTAGCTAATAGACATTTAATAGATTGTGTGAATCAGTCTGTGGCATCAACCATGTATTTTTGCTTTCAAATTTCCTATCAATTGTTTTTGGCTTGGCTAGGTGGGATAACTATTAACAATAAAAAAAGATAAAATAATGGTAATATTAGTAGAATTACTCTATGGTCCTTATTAATATAGTGATACCATGTTTGCTTTCTTCAGCCATATCCCATGTTAATAACTTTTCTCTCAAACTGACTGAAGTATATACAGAGAAAACAAATTCTCTAATTGAACATTAAGAAATATATCAATGTACTTGTGCTCCAAAGCATTAAATAGGTGAAAATGGAAAACACTGTGTATACAATATGTTATATGTTCAATTTTTGTTTGATCAATGTTAAACTGTATATGTCAGAATCCTTCACACACACACACACAAAGAGAGAGAGAGAGAGAGAGAGAGAGAGAGAGAGAGAGAGAGAGAGAGAGGCAGAGACAGAGACAGAGACAGAGACAGAGACAGACAGACAGACAGACAGACAGACAGAGACAAAGAAGTATATTATACTATACCTAGCTTTTAGTTGTGTTGTAGATCAAATTTGGAGCTTGATGAATGTAGGTAAGCACTCTACAACTGAAATACATTTTTAGTCCTTTAAAATATTTTAAGCAACTATAGGCATCTATAGCCAATACTAGATTGTTTGTTTCCTTTCTTGTTCTAGTTTTCTTTCTGCCAGGTAACTGGGCTAAGCATTTTTCATAAAGCTGCATATTTAATCATAATTCTATAGAAAAGCAATTAGACTGTAGTTTTAGTCTTGCATACGAGGACACTGGCGAGGTGGAGGCAACTTGCTGGGGGATACACAGCTAATAGAGAGCAGCGCCAGAATCTTAATGTGAGTTTTTATCCAAAATCTGTGATTGTAACCACGGCGGGATTCTGCCAGGGATAGACTCTGTGGTAAAATGACACTTAAATGACTAAATAAAAACCACAAGGAAATAAAGTACACCAGGATATCTTCCCTTAATCCTTTCCTCTGCTTTTGTTCAGAGGAAGAAGTATTGATTTTACCTGATTATGGATTCTTTCGGGAAGCTTTTGTTTCTCAATAAACTATTTACAGTCCTAGATCTAGGCCTGCAGAGATAAAAAAATGAATGAAAGAGTGTTTTGAGAGACAATGGAAACTCCTGTGGCAAAGATGAGTCATCCCAAGGGGAACATTGGAAGGGAGCTATAAAAGTCAGAAACACTTCCATCTGGGCCAGTTCATCTCCACGGGACAATAGCGAGGAATCTAGCCAGACAGAGCCTCCTTTTCTGAAAACCACAGAAGTTCTGGTTCGAATCTCTGTGCTAAGAATGTAAAGGAAGCATAAACAAGAGGTTCAGCTACCAGATGGGGACCCTTCTAATTAGCTAAGTCTGCTCTAATTTCTGGCCACCAGTTGGCAGATGCAGCAGATGCCAAGAGAGTAAACAGAATATGTTGGCAATTTTGAATTTTAAACCAGTATATCACAAATAGATTCAATTTAGAAATATTTTCCCCCTTTGGTTAAACTCTGTAACTTAATTTTGTCAAATGCCAACAAGTTAGAGATGTATTATAAGACATTTCTTTTGAGACATTTTATGTATTTTTGTCTGTAAATTGATGGAAATGTATGATGTATATTTAGGCACATTACGTCAGCATGTGTAAAGTACTGAAGCAATGCTCACATAAGAGTCTAATTTTATAAAATGCACATGTTAATGTGGTATTTGTGAATCAGAAACTGTGGAAGTTGGAAAACCTCTGGCGGTAAGTAGGAGAGTACAAACACATCTTACAATAAGTAAGAATGTTGAGGAATTAAAAGACATAGAAACCATCCTCTCAATGTGTCATCTGCATTTATTTTTGGTAGTTTATGTGTTATAGGCTCACTGAGGTCTTTAAGTTGTAGCCCTAATAATTCATTAGAGGGATGGACACAAACCATAACTATTATAACAAAACCTGGCAGTTATCACATTGAAGGCAGGAAAGAACATAGAGATAAATAAATAATTTTGGTTTATTTGGTGATGTAGATGTCATAATAATTTCTTTTTAATATTTGTATTTTTCAATTTAGTATGATGTACTCATTATTAGAATGTGTGTGTGCCATAGTGTGTATGTAGTGTTCAGAGGACAAAATATGCAAGTAATGATTTTCTGATACTTTATGTGTGTTCCAGGAATCAAACTCAGACTTATAAACTTTTGTGGTAAGTGTCTTTCTTTTTGATCCATCTACTCAATCCGTGTCTTGTTTTTATGTGGGTATTAGGGACTTGAACTCAAAGCTTCATGCCTTTGTAGCAAGCCTTTTCTCCACTCAGTCATCTCCTCATCTTACATAGTCTTTGTAGACTTTTTAATAGAGTAGGCGCTTATCAGCAAACTAAAGTTAGCAAAAAAATATTTCAGAGAGAAAGAGTAGTTTAAATACAGACATGCATGTAAATAAAACACAGTGAATGTTCTTATCTCGATAAGAACAATGTTGGTAGGATGAAAGGATTGATGAGTGTGACATCTTTTATTTAGAGAAATCAGTGTTTATGCTTCCTTTTACCAAAGTAAAACAAAGGACTATTGGATTTGGGGAATTGAAGAGGCCTATTTGGTTAATATAAAATGGATACTAATATTATTGTCATGATCATTACTGTTAATACTGTGCTAATTACGGCGGTGATGACAGTGGAAAATTTCTTTCCCATAAGCTTTTCCCGAAAGATGTGGTACCAAATGCTTTCCTTATACAAAAATGCCAACATCATCATAACTGAAGGACATAGACATAAATATTATAAAGAATCATGATGACTGCTAGTCATATGCTTGTGATTCAAGAAATCTTTCGGACCACCTTCCATGGGAGTCTAGACAATTTATGGTATGGGAATATCTAAAAGCCGGAGTCTAAGGAGGTGCTAGGCTTTAAAACAGGAGTCACCATCACAGACTTTAAAGTAATTCCTGGTTAGGATGCAGTTTATAAAAGTAAGCTCCCTCCTCCTCCTCTCTCCCTCATCTCTTCTTTTCTCCTTTTTCTTCCTCTATTCTCAACCCTTCTCCTCCTCTTCTTCCTCCTTTTCTTTCTCATCGATTTGCTTTTGCAGTGCAGTAGATCCAATCAGGAAAAGGTTTTGAGTGGACTTCAGCAGTCAGTTGGGAATTGTAATGTGTTTTGCAGGGTTTCTTAAACTGGTGCTTTGCATCAGCCATAACCTGTGCTGAGGTCTGGTTATCCAACTCAAGTTCTCACACTTGCATAGAAACTGCTTCATCAAATGAGTCATTTTCCGCGTATGTGTTTCTTTTGCTGTTGCTTTTCTCAGTTACATCTTGAAACCTCAACATTTCTTTACTGAGTCCTGTTCATTCAATAGAATTCAATGACCAAGTATTCTCTTTCTTCCCTTATTTGAAATGTATTCAGATGATAATTTGGTAATGAGTCATAGTTTTAAATGTGCTTATAATGCTGTGTTTAAGGCTTGTTGAAAATCGGTTTTAACAACTTTAGGAATTTCCCAGATAAAGCAACATGTAATGTATTGAGTTATACTTGTTAGCAAACAAAAACAAAAGCAAAAGGAAGAACAAAGAGGAATTTGCTTTGATGTTGTGAAAATGCCCTGCAGTTAAACTCCTATGTCTGATTGAATGAATTAGGATAAGAATTATGAATGCTTATACCTGAAGACAGAAGGAAAGTATGTTTTTGTTCACACTTGATGTATATTTGCAATTTACATACTGTTTTAGCCTCAGAGCACAGAGATCTCCTTTTCCATAATCATATGATCATCTGGAAAGTACTAGTAGCAAAATGAGCATCCATTTCTTGTCAAGACCTAGTCCACCTTGATTAATGCTGAGTGAGGTGATGTGAAGAGGAGGAAGTGTGGTGGAAACTTCTAAAGCAAGCATGTTCTGACATATTGCTTCAGAGGTAGCAAAGGCAGTGGCCTAACAACGTGATTATTCATAGAAGGGTTACTGCGTTTATTCTTGAAAAACATTTGGCATTGTGATGTGTGTCTCCAGATGTTTTGAAGTCCTTTATTGTTTTCTAAATTCATGCAACCAATTTTTCTTTCTTCCACAGAAAATCAAATGACTTCAGCCTTTCTTTGACTCACAGCTTTGGCACCTACCACAAGAAAGCTTAGAAACTGCACTGCTTCTTTGGCTGAATATTTATGAAACAGCTACTGGCTGTTTTAGCTTGAATAGAGGTAAATCTATAAATTCCTAAGTCCTGTTAGAACCTCACATAAAAAGATGTGGAAAATTCCTTGTGGTTTGTTTGCTTCCCAACAACAGAGCCATTTGTGCCAAAAATCAAATATTCCTCAAGATTTATGATTATGAGCTTAATGCCTTTTACTTCTGTTAATGTTGAATCATTTTTGAACAACAGACACTTCATGGACAATATATAGACAAGATTGTTCATTTGCAGTATATGGGGCCTTGAAGTTAGCAGTTTGGATACCAAGTTCTACAACTTCTTAGCTACATAATTTTGTGCAAATTACTAAACTGCTTGTATGTCTTATTTTTACAATATTTAAATGGTAAAGATAGTAAAACTATCTCCAAAATAAAGCATACAGTGATCCTTACCTGAATAAGTACATGTACTTTCCAGAATCAGGTTGACAGTTGACAATTTGTTTCCTATAGTTTATGACATAATAAAGGTTTCAGAAGCTGGTCAGTGAAAGCTAATGTTTCAGAAACTTTAAACTTTATTATAGTGTGTGTGTGTGTGTGTGTGTGTGTGTGTGTGTGTGTGTGTGTGTGTCTGTGTCTGTGTCTATGTCTGTGTGTGTGTACATGCGACAGGATGGTCACAGGATAATTTATAGGATTCAATACTCTCCTGCCACAATGGATCTTGTTGATTCATTTCTGATTGTCCTGCTTACAAGGTTAGCACTTTTACTCGCAGAGCAATCTTGCTAGCCCAAATGTCAAGAAAGTTTAACTACATTTTATTTTGTATTTTAGTATATAGTAACATTGTGAAAAGATACTTCTGAGAAAAAGCAGACTCATAAATGAATCTTTGTTTTTCTTGTTTTAAACTATAAGCACTATTTTTGCTAGGGTTTACTCCAAGCTGTTTTCGATCAGGTAAACACAATTTATGCCACACAAATATAGTGACATATTAAATAGGCAATTTTTTTATTTTTGAAACTTTAAAAAATAACCCAAATGGATGTAAATGGCATAACATTTTTAATTTATCCATATGCATATGCCTTTTACTTACTTTATAAATGTAATTTTTTTCCAATTATGTGTTGCTTTAGTTTGCTTCCTATTGCTGTGACAAAACACCATGACCAAAAACAACGTGGAGAAAGGAAAGTGAGTTTGTCTTACATGGCCTGAACACATTGTTGTCAAGGCAAGTCAAAGTAGAACCCTAGGTGAAGGAATTTAAGCAGAACCATGGACATTGCTGACTGGCTAGCTCCCCATAAGTTTCTCAGATTGCATTTTTATACAAAGTAAAGCCAACTGCCCAGGGGTGGAGTTTCCCTTCTGTGCTTAGTCTCCCCTTATCAGTTATTAATCAAGAAAATGCCCACAGAATTTTTTTTTTTTTTTTTTGGTTTTTCGAGACAAGGTTTCTCTGTGTAGCCTTGGGTGTCCTGAACTCACTTTGTACACCAGGCTGGCCTCGAACTCACAGCGATCCACCTGCCTCTGCCTCCCAAGTGCTGGGATTAAAGGCGTGCGCCACCACCGACCGGCCCGCCCACAGGATTTTTTACGGGCAATATGGTGAGACATATTCTTCATTGACGATTTCTCCTTGCATATGAGTCTAAAGTATGCCATGTTGTCTGCGTACAGTTACATAGACACAAGAAGGCAGGTATCTGCAGAATCCAGATGAGGGCACTGGATTCCCTGACATACACAGATGTAGGCATTCGGAAGTAAATGCTGAGAACTGAACTCAGGTCCTCCATACACCCGAGTCTGGTTACGCTACAACGCATTTCTCTAGCCCAGTGCCTTTGGCAAAATGATATTAATGAGGATATTAAGCTTATTTTATGAGTGTTATTAAATCTTTCTCTAAATATTTTCTATTTCAAGCAGGGCAACAATAATAGCCTCATACATTGATCAAAGACTAAAATTGGTTCTTTATGGCCACATCTAATCTCTAGGTTCAACATTGTTCAGCCTTTGGGCTAACATGAAATGTAACAATTGATTTTATCAGTTTAATATCTAATGTGTCCTCTCTCTGAGGAAAATATGTTAAATTATTCTTCAAAGATAGAAATAGAATGGGAGACTGCTCAGTCAAGGCAGGCACTGGCTTTATTTTATAATATTTTAGATATTTCACTTAAAATTGAAGAAAAAACAAAAGACGAAAAGCTGAACATTTGGAATCCATATCATTGAAAAAAATAAGCAAGCATATGAATCTATATTTTATCATCAAGATCACTTCGATTAATCTCTGTGGTTTGGATTTTTCAAATAAATAAATTAAGTAAATAATTTCCAGTTCTGTTTTGGAACTTCAGTACATCACTCTGACAGTGCGGACCCTCAGCATCACAGAGATGTGCTTCCATTTGACTTACTCCTTCCTCTCTCCCATTTGTGAGGCACTTGGCTAGCCTTCTCGGTTTATAATAACTTTTTTTTTGTCATCTTAGCTCCTTTTTGTATTCCCTAAGAAGTGTCATTAAACACTTAGGTTCAAGTAGTAGAATTTCTGGTCCAAAAATAGGATCTTGTTAGTTATGAAATTATGTGAAATTATTTCATTCATAAATTACCTTCACAGAATGCCCCTGACCTCTCTAATTGACTGAAATGGAACATAAGTAATGTGGGGATGGAACAAAAGTGAGAAAAATGTATTTTTAAATCAGAATAATGTATTGCAAAGCCTCAGAGATTGATAGCTTCTCAGTGTGGATTTTGGTGGGAAACAGAAATTGAATTCACCTGAGATATTAAATAAAATTGTTTTAAATTCTATTTAAGGAAGTGTGGATGAGTTTCACAAAACCATCGAGAGTTACAGAGGTTCCTAAAGAATACATTAGTAATTCAAATATGATAGGATGGAAAAAACATGGTTCTTCTGGGACTTGTGGTGTCTAACACCTAGATTAGGCCAGCTCACAAGGGGTATGGCAGTTAAGGAGCATGACCACTATGAAAATTTCGCTGTCTGAGGTAGAGTTGGCATAGAGATTAAGATTTCTTCGTCATTGTGCCTTTTCATGCTATGTGGTGATGCTTCCCATTAGGCAAAGCTAGCTGACTTCCAGATTTGGAATGTGCACATTAGTTACTTTTGTTGATTATGTGTCAAAATCAACTGAAAATAAAAAACAATTTAAAGATGGAAGGGATTATTTTGGATCATAGAGTCAGGGAACAGCCAATCATCTTAGGGGAGGCATGGTGGCTGGAACATGAAGTATCTAGTCATTTTGAATCCATAGTCAAGGAAAGCAAGAGAGATGGAAGGAGAGAGAAGAAAGATAGAAATGGGGGTAGAGTGAGGACAAATATTGTTGTTCCGCTCACACTTTCCATTGTATTCAGTTTGGACACTAGCCTATGGAATGGCGCCAGCCACACTCACAATGGGTCTTCCCACATTGCCTTCAAGCCTCTGGACAAAACCTCACATCTACAACTGATGTTTGTGTGATAGGTGGTCCTGTCATCTTAACAAGAAAGAGCAGTCATTAACAGACAGATTTGCTGAAATGGTTCCTGAGATCAAAGCAGGAGAGTGGACTGAAGCAGCCTGGACTCCATTGCCTAAAACCATCTTTTTTCATTCTTTCTTTAAGGATCATTTTATATTCTCCTAAAAATAATATTAAGCCATTGAATGATAAAAGTATGTAGTTTGCAAACTATAATTATATAGGAGAGTTTAAATGACTAGAGTACAGGAGGAAGAGTCCCCACATGATAGTAATAAGACACATATTAAAGTCACCATTAGAACAATATTTATATATTTTAAAGCACTTATGGAGTTGCCTAAACTTTTTAGCATTATCAACAGTAAGATTTTAAAACATGTAGTGAAAGAGTGTATGTCATTGTCACAAAGATGTGTAACACCTAAGATTTGAATTTGAATAGATAAGGATAAAAATATTCAACACCTTGAAGAATTCAGAATTCCTGTTGATAATTTTCTTGAGTGAGCTTTGATGGCATCTTGCCAATCTGATCATTGAATGTCGTTCCTTTTTCTCTGTAAAATAGACCAACTGAAACCCCAAGCCAGCTTTCCACTCTGTTCTTAATACTTATGTGATTTATAATAAGAGTTGGTTGTAGTAGTTTGAAATCCCAATTAAGCCAATTTCACTAATAAAACGATTCTCCAAATCATTAAGCATTCAATTAAATAATGGCTATTATGGTGAAATTTATTTTAATATAAAATCTAAGCTGAGTTTAGAGTTAAGAAAGGATCAAAAACTTCAATATAGAAACAGATACATTGAACCGGAGAGAATAGCAAGTAAGGGAAAGCCTTTAATCCATTGACACAGGAGATGACCATTTGAAAACAAATCGAAACAAAAAACACTGGTAGCACTAACACTAAGATTAACAATTAATAAATTGGAATTTATGAAACTGAAAATCTTCTCTAAGGCAAACAATGACAATAATTGAACAACACAGCAGTCTATAGTATAGGAAAATATTTTTTTAAACTTCATATCCAATAGAGGACTAATATCCAAAATATTAAAAAGAACTCTAGAAACTAGATATCCAAAAACCAAATGATCCAACATAAAAATTGGGTAATACTGAAACAGAATTCTCAATAGAAAATGTTAAATGGCAGAGAAACACTTAAAGAAATGCTCAAAATTCTTACCCATCAAGAAAATACAAATCAAAATTACATTTTGCACCTGTTATAATAGCTAAGAACATAAACACAACTCATGCTGGCCAGGATGTGGAACAAGGGAAACATTCCTCCACTGCTGGTGGGAGTGCAAATTTGTACAGTCACTATGAAAATCAACAAGGGGGTTCCTCTGAGCTTTGGAAATAGAACTACTTCAAGACTGAGCTATACTTCCAGTGTGCATAAACCCAAGAGATACCCATCCTACCACAAAAATATTTGCTCAGCCATCTTCATTGAAGATATATATATTTATTTAAAGGTAATATATATATATATATATATATATATATATATATATATATATATATATATACATTTAAAGGTGATGTTTAGAAATAGAAAAGCTAGCTCTGAGTGACTCAGAAAAAAATATCATGTGTACTCACTTATAATATGGATATTAGCTATTTAGTTAAGGAAAACCAAGCTACATCCTGCAGACTCATGGAGGTTAAGTAAAGAGGAGAGGTCTAGGGCCAACCCAACGTAACTCCATGAGAGGGAGAACTAGCATAGATTTTTATCGAAACTGGGAGAAGGTTGGGATAGGATTGGGGAGATCAGGTAATAGCAGAAATGAAGTGGTGGGAAAGAATGAAAAAGAGCTGGCTAGAAAAACTAGGCTTGAGGGAAAGGGTGTGAAAACCTAGTTGCAGGGAAAGCTGCCTGGATCTAGGAAGGTGATCCTAATGGGGGATGTGGAGAGTCCCAACTGTTCATCGTTTATTGCCAGGCAAGGCTTTCAGTGGCAGGACTGACTGAATTTCATTCAATTGAGTTGTTGGTGAAGAGGTTCTCATGAAAGTCTCCCCACCACCAGGCTGTTCCTGTGTCATAGTGTACCTCTCTGAAGACTGACAGCAGAGCCCTATTGCTGAGGACAATAACCACACACCTCAATGAACATGGAGAAGTGGAGCTGGTGCCTACATGGAGCCTTCACCCCTACATCCTAGGGTCTTTGGTGTGGAAAGATACTATGCTGGCTACTTAGAGAGAGGCATGGACAAAACCTTTGATTACAATCTGTCCTGCCTTAAAATATGCTAGGGGAATGTTGGCACAGACCTTGTAGATGTAGCCAACCAATGTCTGCTTTGATGTAGGACCCAATCCATGGGAAAGAACTCGTACATGACACCATTAGGGTACCCAAGAACCAGAGACTAGATAGCCCAGAGATCTAGGGTAACACCAAAAACTACTGGTTTAAAAACATGGTAACAGTATAATGAGTCTTAGTGATATCCCTCTATACTCATAGAACAGTGTTTTATCTAGTTATGGCAAGAAAGAAGTATTCTTCTAGCTCTGACAGCAGAAGGGAACAGATGCAGACACCCACAGCCAGACACTATGCAGAGAGAGAGAGAGAGAGAGAGAGAGAGAGAGAGAGAGAGAGAGGGAGAGAGAGAGAAAGAAAGAGAAAGAGAAAGAAAGAGAGAGAGAGAGAGATTAAATGGGAGGTCTCTACCAAATTCCTCCCCTCAGAGCTTAAGGAATCCAGTGGAAATTCTAAGAGCCAGAGGGGACTGAGTATACCAAGAGAACAGCACTCTCTGAACAACTATGAAAGACGCATATGTACTCACAAAGAGTATCACTATGCAATAAGCACAGAGTCTACCTGGGTCGGCAACAGGTCCCCCGCCCCTCTGTGTGTGTGTGTGTGTGTGTGTGTGTGTGTGTGTGTGTGTGTGTGTGTGTGTGTGCGCGCACACATATATAGTAGATATTAGTTTAGTATTTGGCGGGTTTCCTGAATGTGAGAATATGTGGGTCTCTGATTCTTTTGCCTGCTCTTGGGACTGTTTTCCTCCTGTTAGGTTGATATGAGAGTTTTTGCTTCATACTATTATATTATATTATATTTTGTTGTCATCTCTTAGAAGCCTGTTCTTTTCCAATGACAGAACAGGGATGGATCTGGAGGAAAGGGAAGGTGAGGAGGAACTGAGAGGAGTAGAAGAAAGAGAAACTATAATCAGTATATATTTTATGAGAAAAGAATCAATTTCCAATCAAAGGAAAACATTGAAGATAGAAAAAAAGAAAGGATTTATACAAGTCACTATGAAAAAATATTATTACTATGTTATTATCATAGAAGTTTTGAAATTTTAAAATTTCATGAAAATCTATTTGGGACTGTGTTGTATATTTTAAGAATATAGTTCCATCATAAGAAAATAAAATAGGACACATATATTGAGAATTATGCGCACTGTTGCTGGAAAAAATGTCAGATTGAACTATGATCGGTGGGTTCATATTCCCAGGAAAGTCTATGATTCTTATCTAAAGCTTATATCTAAATCATTTTCCTGAATTTCAGCATGCATAAATACTCAGTACATAAACATCATATAAAATTTTGTAGCTATAAGTTTTTAGATTAATTAACTAGTTATAAATTCTGAATGAATTAGATCAGTGGACTTCATCTAATTTTATCTATGAAGATAAGTTACACTTCCTGGAAAAAAAAAAAGCAGACTATCTTGATGAGGGCCCTTGTTAGATATTCTGTTACTAGTCTTATTTATTTAAGGAAGCAAACTCGTCCTAAGTGGGTAAATCAATTACCTTGAGCAAACAGTTATTAAATTTCCATTGCCTTCAGGATAAAAGATATGTTACAGATCACGACATGGCAGTGTATTTATGATCTGGTTTATACATGATTTTTTTTTTTTCAGCTTTGGCACCTGTCCCACCAAATCCCTCCTCATTCAGCTTACATTTGTAGAATAGCAAGGTTATTTGCTTCTGGATTTTAAGCCTATGATTGCATGACAGTATTCACTGAATTCATAATTTGTTTTTTTCAGGGGCCTAATATTTACCCTGACATGACAGGAGGATATTGATTATTCATTAAATTTTTTCTATTAGAAAAACACATTCTTCTCTTATTTATATACAAACTCTCATTTAAAGAGCAGAAAATGATTGAGGTAGGGACACTGTTTCTAAGGGGGTGTCAGTACTATTTATTTAAGGCATCTATGAAAGGACATGGGCATACTCTCTGTAGATTAGAAAGGGCCTCTGCATTTTGGGATGGTAGCCAATGTGTTAATTGCATAAAAATTGTTTGAAAAGTAGTTAATATTTAGTAAAATATTTTAGTTTCTAAACTTCTTAAAAACAATAGTTGCTCAATAACATGGAGATAGAAAAATAATGGAAAAATTGTTACCATGTACAACTCTAGGTGGTGATATTAGATTTGTAGGCATTATTTTATTTTGTACATTGAAATGTTTCAATAATTAAAATATTCTCACTTTCATAAAAACAAAGTAGTGGAACTTTAAATCTATACCAAGATTTTGCTCAGGGTTCGTGATTTTTCTTATGGCACTTTCATAAAATATTGATCTTTAGTATCTGCCACTGTTTCTAACCCTATATTTCTTTGTTATTCATAGAATGAAGCCCATTGAAATTATTTATTTATTTATGTATCTTCCTGATCAGATAGAAAATTCTTGGAGGAGAGGGACTGCTTTATATTTTCTCTCTATGGTTAACATATGTTCTAGTGTCACCTAATACATGTTTGCAGTTTAACCAACACGGTGTCAACAGAACTTTCTTCAGAAAGGCTGGCAGTGCTTTGCAATGCCTTCCAGAAGGAAACAGAAGGACACTCGGTGTATGATGGCTTATTGGCAGCGCTGACTCACTCTAGAAGACAGACCTTGTACTCTCATATTACTTCACGATAATGATAAATTCTCCTCAGCCTTATTAGGCTGTTAATACTGTGCATGAAGGCAATAGTTCCCTGATTTTTCTCGAGTTATCTTATATATTTGATACTACATATTTTTAACCAAAGCCTGATGGAATGATTGTGGTTTTTTCTTTTCATTTTAAATTATAAGTAAAAAGTTTAGGTTTTTTTCCCCCACATTAGTCACCATTAATTTCTAATCATTAATTTCTTTCTTCTTCAAGTGGATTAGACACAGTCTCCTTTCCTTAAGGGATTATGATACCTGGTCCATTCAATTTTGCATTGAGATTTAAGTGACGTTTTAAATTTTTTAAAAGAGAGAGTCAAACCTTCCTTTATAGTTTGTAGACTAAAGAAGTAGCTTCTCATTTTCTTGTGTCTAAATCCAAATTAACAATTGATAAATTAGCACCACTGCATTCAACTTTGGGCTGGATGATGACGGAAAGACAAATAAGATTGCTTTAGCAGGTTAGACTTACTAAGTTTGTGACCAATTGCAGCTGAGATATAGGAGTTCAGTATCTCTAAGGAGTAAGGAATGCTGGGAGAATCTCTGGGATAGAAAATGGAGGAGGTGACTCATTTGCTAACAACACTAGAAGCAAAAGCCCTCCAGGATGTAATGGTTAATGTATGCCAGATTGACAAGACCAAGGGATGCCCAAAGATTTAGTTTAATCTTTGTTTTCTGTATGGCTGTGGAAGTATACACAGAAGAAATTAGCTTTTTGCTGGTGAACTGAATAAAGCAAATTGTGCTTCCCACTGTTGGTGGACGTACTCCAATCTATAGAAAACCTAGACAGCTTGCATGAACTCTGTAATACTTTTATATACGCATACTGTATGTATACATCTGTATATATTTATGTATATCTTTGCATTATATGTTGTGAAATTTATTATATTTTATGATAAATCTCATTCCAGAGATAGATATGATGGGCATGTGTATATGTTGTGTATGTGTTGAATCAGAACAGGAAAAAGCAACCACATACATCTTACTTTTCGGAAGAAACTGACTCTGCCCTTGAGTGACAAGATTGAACAAAATCACAAAGGCACTAATTATGAAAAGTATATATGGTGTGTGTGCGTACATGTTTGCAAGTGCATGTGCACATGTGTTTGTTTGTGTGTGTATTGAGATCAAAATACTCTAGTTTTGGATATAATTAATGAAGAAATATAATTAAGGAAGGAAGTATGTACAAAGTGTAGTTCAGATGGGCTGAGTAGCCTTGGGAGGGTAGCTATTTGTGAATTCTACAACAGTAGCAGTTGTGACTATCACTGTTTTGTTTAGGTTTTACTAGTGAAGCTTGCTTTAATTCATTTTTTAATATTTAAACATTTTTATTTAAATAATTTATTCTGGTTACATCCTAATAGTTATCCCCTGTGTTGTATGTATCTTCCTGTTCCCCTCCCTCCCTTTTTCACCCTATTCCCTTCTCCTAGGCTTGTGACAGAAGGGGACCTCCTCCCCCACCCCATATGATCACAGCCTATTCTGTGATGTTTATGTTATCATTGCTTCCCATTTCATACATACAGAGACCGAGATTCAGGAGAATTGAGAAACGTTTCTGCTTGTGTATATGTATGTAGTGTACATGCATATGTGTATGTCTTTATGTCTGTGGACACGTAAGTGTGGAGGTGTATGAAGGCCAGATAGTAATCTTAGTGTCATACTCAGTCACTACTTTATTCACTTGAGAAGAGTTTCTTCTGATAGCACAGAGTGCAGATTCTGGATATTATAGGCAGAGAGCTTGCCCATGGCATCCCCCTGTCTCCAAACTGAGAACAGAATCAAGTAGCTATGGCACATAGCTTTCATGTAAGTGCCAGAATCTAAACTCCCACTCTTGGAGTTGCACAGGCAGGGCTTGACCCAGCAAGCCACCTCATCAGTCTGAACTATTTTAAGATCAAGTTAATAATCAGTGGATTAATCCATAGAACCACAATTTTCTGGGAATTTTCAAAAACACCTTTGTTTATGACCATACCCCTCACTCCTTGTTTTGTTTCCCTGTTGTTTAATATTCTGTATGTTTCTGAGGTCCATTCACTTATTTTTTTTTCTGTTCTGGGCTTGGGTATTCACTACAACTTTATTCATGTACTTACCTTTTCTTTTTTCATTTTTAAATTTATTCTGAAAATTCACATCTTTATTAACTATTTTTGCCTCTCTCTCTCCTTAGCTACCTCATTTTATCTCCTTCCCACAAGTCTAATTATTAATTTTTTATATTTATTAGTTTTCCTTCCTACATATATATTTATATTATTACAGATGTATGCAATAAACTACCTTCAGCAAGAAGAATCATGAAACAATCAGGAATTATATAAATGTTACATTCATAGTGTTTTGACTATATGTATTTGGAAACCTTGAAGAAAACATCTTTCTTATCTTGGTGCATCTGAAATTCTGAATGTTAACCAATATCTATTATATCTCAGCTTTATCACCTTAAAACATATATCCAGTGGGTGGCTATTCAGGCAGAAAACTGTCTCTGTCATGTTCTCATTTTGGAAGCTGCCAACTTGTACTTCTTGTCAACTCATAATTAATTTTGTTCCTTCTCAAGTCTCTGATGGGAGAAGACCAGATAGTTTAGTTTTACAGTTAAGCTTAGTTGTTTAGGCATTGAGATGTTTTTAGGTCAAAGTTCGTCTATTGACATTGCTTGGTGGGGTGGACAGTGATTTAATAAGTATATCCTGATGAGTATAAAATGTGAGCAGAGAAAATGATGAACTGGATTTGTATAAAGAACACTGGAGAACAAAAGAAACCTATGGGACCATATAGTGTTGATGAAGTGAATGAAACTAATTATATAACTAGATATAAGGAAGACTATTTTGTCTCTGTCTCTTTCTCCATATATATGATCATTATTGATTGATTGATTGATTGATTCACTTTACATCCTGATGGCAGCCCCATTCCTCCTTACCAGTCCCACCCTCCATCCATCCATCTCCTCACTATTCCTCAGAAAAGGGGAGCAACTCTTCCTATCTACCCCAGCTTATCAAACTGTATCAGAACTGAGCATGTCCTCTTTCCCTGTAGCCTGGCAAGGCAATCCCACTAGGGGGAAGTAATTGAAAGCTGGCAACAGAGTCCATGTCAGAGAGAGGCCCCAGTCCCCTTAGTAGAGGGCCCACATGATCCATGACCTGCTAATCAGCTTCATCTTTGTGAGGGGCCTAGGTCTATTTCATGAAAGGTCCTTTATTGGTACTTCAGTCTCAGCAGGCCTCATTGGATGCTTCTTAGTTGCTCTGTTAGTCTTCTTGTGAAGGTCCTGTCACCTCCAGACCCTTTTCTCCTTTCCCCCTCTTTTACAAAGTCTCCCTATGCTTCATCCATGTTTGACTGTGAACCTCCAGATCTCTTTGAATCTGCGGCTGGGTATGGTCTCTCAAAGGACAGCTATGATAGCCTCCTGTCTGGGATTTAGGTAGAAAATCAAGGTGTTTTTCTGGCATTGAGATCACACACACACACACACACACACACACACACACACACACACACATAATGTTTCAAAAGGAAGTGATTGACAGGGTCAAGTGTCATGCTCAGGTAAAACAAGTTAAAAACTAAGGAAATAGTTATACTTGGAGAAATAGGTGGAGATGCCCCAAAACATCATGAGAAATTGTTTTAGTGGAACAGAACTCTTTTGTGAAAGACTTAAAGGGAAAAAGGATGTGAATACATAGGATATGAACTCAGATAACTAGTTTGAGAGTTGTAAAATTTAGGAAGATGAAAAGATAGCCTAGAAGATGGTGTAGTGCTTGGAGTCTCGTCACTCTTAGGGTGGCGATGCCCTTCATTAAATTCATATACTGAAATGTAAGAGCCAGTGTGAGCTGCACAGATTAGATACCATGATGGTTCAGAATAAGTAATTTTGAAGGAAGTAGAATAGGTAAGACTGGATCAGACATACTAAATTTTCTACCCAGAGTTAGCTATAGTGAGAAAGAGAAAATCTTCTTCTATTTAAGTTAAAATGACTTGTGAAAATAAAGCTACAAAGAGGAAGCAATGAGTAGGGATTTGTAGGTTTGGTTTCAGGGTGTGTATGCAGTGGGCTTTCCACAGGAGACACAGAATCTTGAGGAAAACACCTCAGGAAGCCTTAGCACTGAAGAAAGGTTACATGGTTTAGAGATCCTTTTGACCTACATATTTTTATATCTTTGGGTTTCTCCATTGGAACCTATTCCTCAAGATGTATCTACTAAAAAGTAGGGACTTTGAGATATAGTAAAGTCCTGAGGGCAACATCCCCCATAAATCCAATCATGACACAAGCATGATCACTGCTATTTTCATTTCAAGATCCTACGTCATGAGTGCTCCACCAGCAAGGAGGAACGGGACCCTCAGCTGACCTCACATCTACTTGTACCTAGATCTTGGGTTTTCCAGCTAGAGGAAGTATAAGAAATAAATGTTTGCAGTTTATCTTTCATTTAAAATCATTCTTTATATATTTGCCAGGGGGACAAATGTCTGCAGTTGTCGTAGGATAACCCATAGTTGTTATCTCATTTAGTCATGAGTGTAATCTCCTTTAATCTAGGACTGAACTCAAGTGGTCAGGCATGATGGCAAGGACCGTTACACACAGACCCATCTTTCAAGCCCTAAGCGTTTGTAGTTTATAAGCCACCCT
Source organism: Acomys minous (assembly GCF_964271855.1). NCBI lineage: Eukaryota > Metazoa > Chordata > Mammalia > Rodentia > Muridae > Acomys > Acomys minous. The sequence continues at coordinate 32,370,553 of NC_140493.1, read as the reverse complement.
ATTTGTGGCATTTTTGTGTTCATGGCCAGAACAGACTAAAAGAAGAATCATTATTATAGAAATTGCAGAAATTTACCATACCATTTTCATAGTGTTTTTATTTTTAAGTTCAGTAACATTGCTTCTTATTTTACATCAAAGAGACTCTTGAACAGAAAATGGATTCAAGAAATTTCATTGTACTTGCCTCTTCTTGTCTGATTTCTAAGGTTGTGAAGGCTTCTTTGATTCTTGCTTAGCTATCACTGCTCTTGCTCCTGGCTTCCACAGTGGTTTTGTTCAGTGACACAGCAGCTGCTGCATACGGATTGATGCTGCCAACCCTGATAAAGATGTCTCAGGAGAATGAAATCTTACAAACATTCTGTGTCATGAAATCTCCTTCGCTGTGAGCGAAGATATGTGTAAGCAAAGTAAAACTGACAGCATCATGATTTGGCAAGAGATTCGGGGAGGTTTTTTGATGCTGTCTGTGTCCTTCTTTAATCGCTTGGATTTAACTTTCTTTTCTTCCTGCCTAGTACACTGTTGTCATCATCGTAATGCTGCTATCTGTCAGAGATTATTTTAATTGGTTTACAGAGGTCTCAGTCCATCCCGACTATGGATGTATACCTACTGCTTTAAGGATGACTTTACAATTGCTCTGGGTTTACAGAAAAATATGAGACATAGAGTACAATTATCTGGCCAAAGTAACAGAGTTAAAGTCGGTGTTGTTAGTACGCTACAAGCAATGTAGCCTTACAGCTGGGCTCATAAAGGTTCTATGTGCTGCATGCATGGTGAATTGATGAATGCATGCCTTCTTGACTTTGTCTATCTGAAGTAATCTAGTATTCCCAGCTGAGGTGCAAAGTCCTATGCAAGATGGATCTATGCTACATCATAAGGGACAGAGCTGGCATTTCACTTAGGCAATTTTGACTCCCTGTCTTGTTCTTTCCCCCAATATGCTGTAAGAACCTCTGTGCCTAATTCATGCCTGGTGATTTCTTTTGCCCCAAGTTTTGTTTTTTCCCTCTAGCCTGTACACCTCCTGCTCAGTAGTGATCTAATACTTACTGTGTGGGCTTTAGAGTTTATTTGATTTGGAGCAACCTAAAGGGCCTGCTGGCTTAGTCTAAATATATGATTGTAAATGCAGGGATGAGGGCACATATTTTAGGCCTGAGGAGATTTTGTAGGCTACGGCAAAATGTTGCAAATGATTGGCAACACTTGGCAGAACTACAATGAGTTGTCTAATTCTAAATGTTGCATGATATGTAAATTAACATAATGGGAGAGTAGGCTCATGGCAGTGATGTTTAATATTTCTAATGCACTATACCACTTTAGAAACCACCATAACTTAAAACACAAATTGATTTTGTAAGTGTCCCTGCTGGACATTCATATACAGGGCCATTGTTTTACATAAAGCAGATACCTCGCCTTGCACAGAAAATGCTGCAGTGGCTGCTGCCTCCCTTGTTTCCTTACAACATCCCGGGATGTGAGTGCCCAGGACATCTTGTTGAATTGATTTGACTGGAGGAGAAACCACAGTATGGTGTGGTTTAAATGACTCATTCAGTCTCATGAAAGTGGTCTGTGTTAGCGCCAGACTTAGCATTTAGATCTTCCATCTTGAATGCCATGCTTTGTATTAAGCCCCGTGGTATTCCAATATATCATTTGGCTCATTTAAACCACATGGATAATTCATTTTTCAGCACCCTGGTTATATGTCATCTAAACTGTCACTTCCACTAGCTGCTTCCACACCTGCATGTAGCTTACCAGCAGGCTTCTTTCCTGGCTGCTTTGTTACCAGGGGTACTACTGCTCAGTAGGCATGAGAACACCAACAGCAGCAGCAACAACAGCACCCATCACAACAACCACAACGGCTCTCTCCTTTGTTCTACCTATTATCTTTTACTTCTGGTTTCTGCTAATGTGCCATTTGGTACCACTTCAACTAAACCATGCCTGCCTAGAGGTCTCGGTTTGCTTAGACTTTCATGGCCTTTTCTACTGCACAACAGGGCTCATGTGTTTATATTTACTAGTGCCTTGGATATATGGGAGAAGTTACCAGGCTTTTAGTGAGAAAACAAAAAGTAGCAGTGAGACATAGAGCCTGAGTACACCTTCCTCGTGACAGATTACCTAGTTTCAAATTATGTTCACCACCATCACATTCTTAGGCGAAGAGAAACAAGGATGCGTGTTCCCAAGCCCTCTTTCCATATGGTTCCTGTTTAGTATCTACCAATGGGAGGCATTCTCATGAGATTTGGGAGGAAGCAGGAAGGAAAAATAGAACATGGGAAAGATTGATCTTTGGCTCAAACATTTCTGCATTCAGCCACTATTTATTAATATCTATGCATGAGACCATTGTTTCAAATGCTGCAGATATAAGCGCTATACTTCTGCATTTATATTATTTGAGTGGTGAGCCTGAAAACAACTCAGAAAATGAGAAACAATAGGGGAAATCTTTTTTAAAGAATATTCTACGGTGCTAAAGGATATGGTGAAGCTTATTTTCTTCTCACAAAAATTCTAATTTTCTAAAACTTTGTTGAATTTTTTCATAGTTTTAGATTAAAATATAATTGCATCATTTTCTCATTTTATTCTTCTCTCTCTGGTACAGACCTTTGTTCTCTCCCAAATTCCTGGCCTGTTTTTAAGTGCATTACATATGTTTCATTGCTGGTATTTTTAAAAGATCAGTTGTCAATAATTCAATAGTGTGTTTCTATGTATTATGTCCTTGTGGCCAGAGTGCATTCTCAGATGCCGGTGCTTGTCTTCCATACTGCTTGAGGCAAGGTCTTTTTATTTGTCCCTCCTGTATATACATACTTGTCGTTAGTTGTACCAAAGCTTCAGGGTATCCCATTCTCTTGTCTCCATTTCATAGCGCACTGTAGGATCTGATTTTACAAACGCAAGTCAACATTCCAGCTCTAAGAGAGTTTTGGAGCTCTGAACTCAAGCTTGAGATGCAGTGGTTTATCCACTGAACCAACTCCCCAGGCCAATCTGCCAAACTTTCCTCCCTGCTCCTCTTATCTCGTCTCATCTCCTCCCTTCACTTACCTTCTCTCTCTTTCTCTTCTCTCTCTCTCTCTCTCTCTCTCTCTCTCTCTCTCTCTCTCTCTCTCTCTCTCTCTCTCATTCCCTCTTTCTTTCCTTCTTTCCTTCCCTCTCTCTGCCTACCAACCAGAATTGCTGAGTGCCACCTTTTGTGATCTTGAACTCTGGAAAATCTTTCATATTCTGTAAAACATACAGGACATGGACTTTCAAGGGATATGTGATATACTACCACTGGAATGGCAATTATACTGGGTAGAATGCTTTAAGAGCTGTGTATGGAATAACCAGTGTGCTTTCTCCTGAATGGATTTATCCTGTGCCCAATATGATGCCATGGAAATGTGGGATAGTAGCTGTGCATTTGAATATGTCAGAAGGTCTTTCTGGATTCAGCTGAATATGAGCATTTTTTTAACCCAGTTTCATCTCCATTCTTCTTAGGAAGACATGACCCACATGAGGTCTTCGTCTTATGGAATATTTTTCTTTGAAGATTGAATGTGATTTCTGAGGCTATGCAGAGAATGAGACTTAAAGGTACTACGATGTGCTTGCTGTCCATCAGTGTAGACTGCAATGCCTTTATTCATAAATAGAAAGAGCTGTATAACACTGCATTCCCTTAAGGGTGAAGTTATGTTCTCTACTTCAAAATCATTTCAGTGGGAGGTAGGTAAGTAAGAAATAGAGAATCTTTGATCATAAGAGGATATGTTTCACCTTAAATTTCTTATCTTTAAAATCATAGTAAAATTTTTTCTTTATTCTATGGGATCCACTGTATTTTGACGTGTCTACTTTTCACCATCCTTTTAAATCCCCCTTTCTAAGAGATGCCCATATATCCACTGTAAGTTTTTTATTATGTTTATTATATATGTATACACATATATGCATACATATGTATATGTATGTAATTTTATGTTTGAGACTAGGTTTCATTAACATTGTCTGATGAATAATGTTTGTAAGTTCTAGGTGACCTAGAACTCTTTGTGTAAATTAGGCTGACTTCAAACTCAGAGTGAACACTCTGCCTCTGCCTCCTGATTGTGAGGAGTTATAACATTCCATAACATGTCCTGCCATTAATAATTTATTTTATAATCTGCTAACACCAAATGGCTTATGTGCATCCAATGCATCATTGTCTATAGACCAGTAGACATACTACCAAAGAGAAATGACTCTTACTTCTCTAACATTCATGAACTGCCAATAACTAATTTTCCTACAATTTCTTTTATTACAATAACAGTTTTGTGTGTCTTATGTGGCACATGTCCACATTGACATCTATGGCAATGTTTATTTCTGCCTCCTCCTATACCACATTGCCTGCTCCTTATATCCTAGAGTTTCACTTGCCACTAAGGACATATGATCATATTTATTGAACTTGTATGTTTATTCTTTCCAGTTCAGCTTGAAGAAAAGGAATTGTGGGGGTGTGGTTCTAGTCTATGATTTGTGTTTAGTGACTCTGCTGCCATAGATATTCTTTGCAGAATATGCAACTGTGCGTTTCCCTATTACATCTGAGAAAGGAAGAGCTACTCTTAGAAATTCATTTCTTAGGGATGTAAGAATCTGTATCTGTATTCTTCTTCATTTTCAATGTTGTCTTTGTCTTCTCCTCTTCTTCCTTCTCTCCCTCCTCTCTAATATTCATACATAGCATTTGAAATGACCGTGCACCCTCCAAAGTGTTATCTTAGCTATTTTAATTTTTAATATTATTTTTTAGAATTTTGTACATGTGTGTATTGAAGCATGATCCTCTTTACTCCATATTCTTTTCTTCAACTCCACCAATACCCTCTTCAAGACATCTTCCCTCTTATATTCATGTCTTTTTTTTCTAACTCACTAAACAGTTAGTGATGCCCATATGTGCATGAGTGAATACCCACGTACATAATTAAAAACTGACAGTGACAGCACACTTAAAAATAACGATTTACATGATCCTTTCTGACCCTGCAGCAATTCTCTGCCAATTTTTCCTCAGTAAGATGTGGGTTTAGGAAAGGATCAACTCATCTGTGTCAGGGTTTTGTCAGGCTTGATTCTGTGTATGTCATGCACAGACAATCATAGATGCTATGAGCTTATGAGTAAGATAGCCACGTCATGTCTAGATGGCAGAATTTCACAGGATTCTTCCTTACCTTCCGTTTCTTATATCCTTTCTGTAACATCCTCTGCAATGTTTCCTGTGCCTTAGTGGTCTTAAGGGCTTTTGTATACAAATGCCCTTTTATGCCTGACCACTTACTCTCGTAGTCTCAATACTTAAACCAGTTGTAAATTTCTCCACTGATTGCAAAGAAGCTTCTTTGAGCATGCTTAAGAGTAGCCTAGGTCTGTGGGAATAAACATAAATATTTAAGAGATAATTAGCAAGCTTAAGGGTAACCTAGGTCTATGGGAATAATCCTAAATATTTAGGAGATAATTTGTAATCTGGAGCTTTTAGAAAAAACTATACCAATAATTCACATATATCCTACATGCAAAATGAGTAGTATCTTCATCAATAGGGTCTTGCTGTATAGTTTTAATGGCAAAATGTTGTTCTAGAGACCTCTGATGACATCCTGATCAAGAACTCTTAAGGAGATATCCCATTCCTTTTCCTGAAATTGCCATTTAATCTTCTGGATACAGCATTGTCTGTGAACGCAGAACTCATTTTTCTTTGCTTGTTTTAGTTGTATTTTGAATTATTTTACTCACTAGTTGATGTACATAAAGATTTTCGTATATCTCTGTATTTGGGCAACTAATTGATCCATTAACTTCACCATCTTCTTGCCAAAAACTCAACTGAACTCAGCTGCAATCAGTGGAACTACACTGAACACTACTTTCTTCACTCTTCCTCTTCTTAAGTAGCCTCTCTTTTCTGTAGATTCCATTGAGAGTTGGGTGAATCATATCTCTGACTCATTCTGCCAAATCATTCTCTGAGTTATCACTTTGTTTGCCCCTCAATTGTAAAGGTGTGAACTAAAGGCATACCTATAATTCCAGCCACAGAGATTAAACATGTGTACTATTTGTGTGTCTATATTCAAGATGGATCACATAGACTTAGGTCTTTGGATGTGATCACTTGCCAGAGTAGCCACATTATTGGATTAAATTTCCTCTCCAATCTTCTATATCTTTTTATAATCTAATGATTCCTTCTTCTCTGGAGAAACGTTATAAAGACAAATATTAAATGGGTTGTTCTTCAAATAAAAGAACATTCATTGTTTGAAATTAACTATTTACAATGTAGTCATTTCATTAAAACTCCATGTAATTTAAAAAAGAAAAACCTATACATATAAATATTTGTTTTAAAAATTAAATTGCTAGGGTTTTGTTTTGAAGAAAAACTAAAGGGAAAATGAAATATTAAGAAAATAAAGGGGAAGCACACACACACAGTTCACTAGATCCACCCTTCATGTAAGTTCTCTTTGACTTTATCATTTCAGATCATATTGCGATGGCCCAAAAATGCATCTTTTATTTTTTATTTTTAAAAAATTGAGCATCTTTACTTTCTTGAGACAGAGAAATCTTACCATGATTCACAGTTTGGCCTCAGACTTGGAATTTTTCTGCCTCAGTTTTCTGTACTAGGATTCCAATTATGTGCAACCAAGCTTGGCTTAAAGTGAACCTTCTTGAGCTGTGTTCTCTAGAATGCAGCTAATGAAGCTAATGTGTTGTGAAATAATGTTAATATTTTATAAATATAATTCTTCTTTTTCTGTTCCTCAAAGAGCAAGCTAAATTCCAAAACCCATTCTACTAGAATATCAGCTTAGCAGGAATGCATTTCTGGGATGGTTACAATATCTTACTCCGGCATAGTGAGGATGCTTCTCTTCCTTACATAGTGAAAGATTATTTAGTATCATATTGTTCAGTGACTAAAAATACAAGAAATAAAGAAAGTAAAATGTAATACTTCTCCTTTAATCCTTTAAGTTTTCCTTAAATTTTCAAGAAATTATTCTTAGGACATAGCCTACTACAAAAGGGAAAATAATCAAACAGCAATATCAACAAATTATTCATGTTTGGGTAAGCCAACATTTGAAAGCTGTCTTACTGAAGAAGAGTGAATATTGATGAAACCTAGCTACCTTACCATGTAGTAAAACATGTTCAACACACACACACACACACACACACACACACACACACACACACACACACAGAGAGAGAGAGAGAGAGAGAGAGAGAGAGAGAGAGAGAGTTAATTTATCAAGAGGTAATTCAATGATACTTACCAATGTACCATTTTACTATTTGTTAAACTTGTAAACTTTTAAAGTTTGTTCTTTCTGCCACCCAAAGATGTAATAACAGCCAATTACTTTTCCATATTAATATTTAGTTTAAGACTAGCTAGACTATTTTTGTGCCTCGACAGTTCTTTAGTTTTCACTCTTGGTTGAATTAACCTGAAAATTCAAACACAGTGGAATTTGGAACTGTTCTCATGTATGCACTCCAATTTCTTCCACCTTGTAAACCAATTGTACTTCAACTCGGGTGGTATAAAACCCACCAGCATAAACCAAAAATTACTTGAGATTCAGAATACTAAATACTAAATACCAGTAAAAATTTAAGTTAATTAGTTGTGTGTGTGTGTGTGTATGTATGTATGTATATATATATATATATATATATATATATATATATATGCATTATTTCAGCATATTGTGTGTGCAAATATGGATTCTGTATACATGGAGGCCAAGGGATGACACCGACTATCATGATATCCTCTTACTTATTCTCTTGAAATAGGATTTCTCACTGAACCTAGATGACAGCCAGAAAGTTCCAGTGATTTTTCTGTCTGTCCCTTGATAAGGCTAGAGGTATATCTGTCTATTATTTTACATGTATGCTAGAACCTGAAACATGATACTATGCTTGCATAGCAAGAGCTTTTAACCACTGAACAATCTCTCTAACCCATAAATACTTAATATCTTTAATATATATCCCAGAAACTATCTACATTTATAGTAAAGCAGTTACAATTTATTGTGGGGAACAACCCCACAGTTGTAGTAAATGTGATATGATTCATCCTTTATAGGCATTATAGGCAAGTAGATTTGAAAATGGCCAGTTCGCTTTAGGAGATACAATTTCCTTTACCTGGTTTCAAGTAGCGAACAATGATAAGTGTGTAGTGTTTACAGGCATGTAAGGAACTTTCCTCACTTTGAGTTGTTTTTTTTTAACTAATCAATGCATATGTGAGATTCTATATTAGCCACTAAATAAATGATGACCAAGCTACAATACATAGACCCAGAAAGGCTACCTACAGAGGGAAGGTGTTGGAGAAACACATGGATATCCCTGGGAGTGGGAAATAGAATAGATTTTATGGGTGGACTCGGGGAATGAGAACCAGAAGAACCAGTAGAGAGTGGAAGGGGAGATAATGTTGAGAGATAGAGTACTGGGAGAGATAGCTGGAATTGACGGACATTTGAGATTCTGCGTTAATTAAGTGGAAACTTCCTAAATATGTGAACGCAATCTTAATGACATATTATGGGAGATATGGAGTCCCAACTGGCCATTTCATGTGAACAAGTGAAGTTTCCAATACCAGTACTGGATTGCATTCAATTTAGTTGTTGGTGAAGGGTTTCCAAGAAAATCCCAAACAACACAGGCTGTTGCCAAGAAAATCGGTTGCTCTCTGCAAATTGACAGGTGGGACCCATTGCTAAGGACAACACTCACACAGCTCATTGAACATGGAGAAGTAGAATTGGTGACCTCATGAATTCTTCATTCCTATGTACTAGTGTAGTAAAATATTCTGCATGCTGCCAAAAGAGAAATGTAGACACCAACCCAGCCTCAAAACCTTTGACCTACAATCTGTGCTGCCTATAAGCTATTCTAGGACAATCAATGGTGGCACAGCACTTAGGAGAGTAACTAACCATTGTATAATTTGACTTAAGGCTCACTCCATGAGATGGACCCCAATCTAATCACTACTTGGTGGAGTAAGAACACAGAAATAGATAGCCCAGAGACCCAGCATAAAGGCAGCCACTACTAGTCAAAATATAAAGAAAGAGAGAAAGAGAAGAAGAAGAAGAAGAAGAAGAAGAAGAAGAAGAAGAAGAAGAAGAAGAAGAAGAAGAAAAGAGAGAGAGAGAGAGAGAGAGAGAGAGAGAGAGAGAGAGAGAGAGAGAATATTTGTATATTCAGTCATCACCAGAGAAGCTTCCTCTTAAAGCAGATTGGAACAGATGCAAAAACACACCATTAGACATTTTGCACAGAGGGGACAGAAGAGGAGAGAAGGACATTTCTTGAAACACACAGCTCTAGTGGTATGTCTCTATTAAATCCTTCCCCCTCAGAGCTCAGGGAACTCACAGAAGAGATGGAAAGAGTGTAAGATCCAGAGAAAAAGGAGGGCATCTTGAGAAGAAGGCCCTCTTAGTCTGAAGCCACAAGCACAGGTCTGACACAGGTGTGTACCAGATCCTCTGCATATATTGTAGTTTTCAGCTTGATATTTTTGTGGGACTAATGATTGTGTGAAGAAGTGGGTCTCTGATTCTTGTGCCTGCTCTTGGGGCTGTCTTTGTTTTGTTGGGTTGTCTTGTTCAACCTCGATTTGATGGTTTTTGGTTTATTTTAATATATTGTATTTCTGATGTATCTTTTGGAAACCTGTTCTTTTCTAATGAGAAACAAAAAGGGTCTGTTGTTATGTCTCCCTTTTCATTTGGGGCATGTCCCACGAAAGCCTTCACTTACCAGGAAACTGAGACAGAGGAGAGGACATTCTAGTGGGACTCTAGATGAGAGAATCATGGGAGAAAGGCAAAGTAGAAGGACCCAGAGAGTCCTAGAAGCCTACAAGTAGAATATTATAATAGGCAGATTTGGGCCCAGGGGTCCCGCTCAAACTAAGGCACCAGCCAAGGACAATACAGGCAGTAAACCTTAAGCCCCTACCCAGATCTAGCCAATGGACAGAACACTCCCCATAGTAGAGTGGAGAGTGGGATATGACTTTCTCACATACTCTGGTGCCTCACCTTTGACCATGTCCCCTGGACGGGGAGACCTGGTGGCAATCAGAGGAAGGACAGCAAGTTACCAAGAAGAGACTTGATACCCTATGAGCATATAGAGGGGGAGGTAATCCCCCTCAGGAACAGTCATAGGGGAGGGGAATAAGGGGAAATTGGGAGGGAGGGAAGAATGGGAGGATTCAAGGGATGGGATAACCATTGAGATGTAACAAGAATAAATTAATAAAGGAGGAAAAAAAAAAAGAACCTTGAAAAAAAAAAGAGAAACAAAAAGGGAATTGATATGAAATGGAGGGGAGGTGGAGAAGATTTGGGAGGAATAAATGGAGCAGGAACTGGAAACAGGATATATTGATAGAGTAAATTGTCTTTTAAAAATTAGATTAATAAAATTAAAAAGGAGACAAGAAGTATACTATGCATGTTCTCTAAAATATATATGAGACCCATTTGGATTCTTAATTAGCTAAATTTTTTAAATGGCAAGAAAACTAAAGAAAATAAGCAGAAAGTGTATTCTAGTGAAACTCTGAGCACCATTAGAGGAGAAATGTGTTCTGAAAAGACTAACAAGTTTGATGAGATTTTGTGGGAAGTTGCAAGTGAATCTTGTGTCACATGGACATCTTACCATTGTCTAGCTTCGGGTAAATGGCCCTTGAGGACTGGGAAATAAAATCCTGTGATCATTGGGTGTTGGGAAGACAGGAATTAAGAACCACAAGAGTATATGTGGGGGCATGGAAATAAGAATGAAGGGTTTTTATCAAAAGAGATGTTCTTTTGAAATTTGAAGATAGAGAGAAAGCCCTTTGCTTCTCTGGACTTAATTGTGTTTCACAAAACTTCTTAAGAAGCTCTAAATCCCTAGCTCTTCTTATTATATGAATGCCACTTCTATTGGATTAAAGGCTCCCACTTGTGATCTCATTTATCACGGATTGTCACCCAAAAAAATATCTACAAAGACATGAGCTAGCTCTACTGGCTAAGGATTCTTGATGCTCCAACACAGGAAGCTTACTGCTCTTTAGGGGGTCTGAACTCAGTTCTAAACTCAAAACCATGCTGGACAAGTCACAACTGTCTCTAACTTTAGTTAGAGACAGTCTTCTGTCCTCCCCAGGCACATACATGGCATTCACTCACAGAAGACTCACACAGACACTGACACACATACACACACACATGCCTTACTCAAAGAACAAATATTTCTTTGTTACATTCTGGACCAAAGAGAGCAGACACACTTCCTTCAATACCTCTAGAAATGATAATTTCCTAATTAAATATCTAGTTTCAAATTTAGATGCCATGTAGATCAAGGTCTAATTTGTCTCTGTTTGGTGTTCAGTGAAAGCTGTCACTGTCTAACTTCACTCATTGTCCATAGTCCATTTCTTTGGTATGTAATTACCCATAACAATAATTAATCACTTTCTTTTACTCTAGCCTCTTTTAGGATAAACCATATTTAAAGGATAGCCCAGTGTCCATCAGCTTGATTCCTTCCATCTGGGAAGAAGTAGGTCTTTGATTTTCATCCTCATATTGTCTTTGACTCTATGTCCTAAGGGGTTTTCAAGTTTTTAATTAGTATATACCATGTGTTTCAACTCCTTGACACCTACTTTATATACATACATACATACATACATACATACATACATACATACATACATACAAACAGACAGACATACTATTGTTCCACCTCAAGAAGTCAAAGAGATGTGAAGATTGCACCCAAGATACAATAAATATTTATAATCCTAACTCTCAGCAAATAAGCAAACAAACAGGACACCTGTCCTGTATGAATGGAAGGCAAGCAACATCATCCTCAGTTTTCTGTTGCAGATTATCTTTAGATTCTTGGACTAGCTCTTTGTTAACTCATAAAGTCCTTTCAGATGTTGAGCCAGATCCATCCTCCTTTTCCACAGCAGGACTGCATGAACTCAGACTATGTCTACCCTTCTCCACTCCTCTGGACAGTGTCCTTTTCTCGCATATTTTCATATCTTCTAGACGCTTGCATTCTTGATATAACTTAATGTTGAATCCAAAGGAAACTATCAAGGGTTAGAGACTAGTAGTCAAGGGGGGAAGTTCTAGCTGTTGGCTTCACTAGTAGAAATTAGTTTAAAATGCTCTTTTATTTACTACAGAGAATTTCCAGCTCATCTTCCATCTCAGTAGCCTCTGTGCGTGGACTTCTGTTTGTCAGCACTCTTCTCAAAATGGGACGCTTATAATTGAACCTAATATTCCAGATGTGACCTGATTAGGTCGGTGTACAATAGCATACTTATTGCCATTCTTCAAAATCAAGTCTAATCAAATAGCTTCCTGCTGACAGTACTCATTTGATGCCCATTCTTAGCCCTCACCAATCACGCTAAATTTATACCAAGGCCCCCCATTTTATAATGACTTCACATTTTTTCCACAAATACTCTATACTTCTTCACACAGAGAAAAACCTGTCATATTTTCCACTTTTTTTCTTTATTTGAGTTAGGTGGCCACTTCTGTTTGGCATGTGATCAGTTTCATTCGTTGCCTGTTTTTATAATTGTTAAGTCTTTGCCATTCTACCTGCAAATGTTTTCAAAATCCTCTGAGTAGAGGGAAGACGCCATCCATAGGCTGTTACACTGGCTGTGAGTCTCTTCCAAGCCCATTTAGACGCTGAATTTTACAATTTAATTACTCTTGTAATAATTTTATTAACTAATTTAAATAAGTGCTATATTTCCATTCCTCTACAACATAGTATATGAACTGTGCTTGCTTTGGTTAAAAATGACATTATTCAGCTTTTTGAGTGGGGTTATGGTATATTGAGTCCATGTGGCTACACAAGCCAGAATACCCATGTTCTTGCTGGTCTACTGCAAACCACTATGGCACCACAAAAAGACCATCTTTTCCCATTTCTTTTTGGGATTTTCTAATTGTCTACTACTTAAAGGTCAAGTGTAGTTTTGGAATGTATTTATCTTAGCCTTCTTTTGTGCAAATAGAAAAACTTAGACCTAAAAATATAACATGATTGGTTAAGTTATTTTAGGCAGTTAGTGGAAAGGCAAGAATCAAAAACCACATTTCTTTGTTTTATTGCTACTGCCACTTTCTAATTTTAAAACTGTGTCCTTAACTCCCATGAAGACACTCAGAACACACCCATGCTACTTAGAAGAAGTCTTGACAAACTCAGAAACTAAGATAAAATGGTCTTTAGCCTATAGATATGCCTATAGGCATACAGTGTGCTCTGGGTGTCCAGTTTTCATAATATCTCTCATTCTGGTTTGCTTTTATAATGGCAACTGTATTTGAATGCCTTTGGATGTGGGAAGCAGCCCCTTCCCCATATTACTGTAAGTAAGCCCAATAAAATTCTTTGATTCAACAAAAAATATTTGCTTTATTTATGTGTATTATTTGCATGTGGAAAACATGTGTGCAGTTGCCACAGGAAGGCAGCATCAAATCCCCTGGAACCGGAGTTACAGGTAGTTATGAACTGCTGGGTACCACTGCTATGAATTGATGCTGGCTTCTCTGCCAGAGCAGCAAGTTTCTTAACCACAGAACATGTCTCCATCCCAGGCTGTTTAAATGTGTGTTCACTGCTCCTTTTGAGACTGTTACTTCAGCTTCATCATTCATGCTTATGCTTTTGGACTCTTTTGACTGTTTCTCCATCTCACCTTAGTTGAAAAGTGTTTACTGCTATCAACACATGACTGGCAACTAAACTGAGGTCATGAAGATGAGTTGGCATCTTTATTTTTTAAATTTTATCTATTTATTCATATTACATCTCAATGGTTATCCCCTCCCTTGTATCCTCCCATTCCTCGCTCCCTCCCATTTTCCCCTTACTCCCCTCCCCTCTGACTGTTCCTGAGGGGGACTTCCTCTGCCTGTATATGCTCACAGGGTATCAAGTCTCTTCTTGGTAGCCTGCTACCCTTCCTCTGAGTGCCACCAGATCTCCCCATTCAGGGCACTTGGTCAAATATGAGGCACCAGAGTACGTGTGCAAGTCAGACCCCATTCTCCACTCAACTGTAGAGAATGTCCTGTCCATTGGCTAGATCTGGGCAGGGGTTTGAAGTTTACAGCCTGTATTGTCCTTGGCTGGTGCCACAGTTTGAGCGGGAAAATGTGGTACATTTACACTATGGAATACTACTCAGCTACTAAAAACAAGAAATTCCCGAAATTTGTGGACAAATGGATTGAACTAGAAATGATCATAATGAGTCAGTTAACCCAGAAACAGAAAGAGTCAAATGGTATATACTCACTTATATCTGCATACTAGCCCTAGGGGCATGTCCCATGAAAGTCTTCAGTAACCATGAAACTGGGAAAGAGGGGAGGACATCCTATTGGGACTCTAGATGAGAGAACCATTGGAGAATGGCAAAGTTGAAGGATCCAGAGGATCCTAGAAACCTACAAGAAGAACATTATATAGGCAGATTTTGGCTCAGGGGTTGGCATCTTTATTGAGCTTGAGAATGGCTCTAGTAATTATGATTGTCTATTAAAGGTACACAAATAACCCCTACTTTATAAATTAATGTGAATATTGAATGAATTCATATGAAGAAAGTGTTTTGCCTACTGTAACTACAAAGTCACTCACCTACATTTCTGTACTGGTGACTCATCTGTATGGGCCATTCCATGCTAGCACTATATCCCAATTTGCAAGTGTCTTGTATTTTCATCTTTGTATTTTTCATTGCACTTTTTATTTTCATTTTTACTTATTGTATTTGTTCATTTTTCAGGGTCTCCTATATTATGGGCTAGCTTCCAACCTCTTGTGACTTTTCTCCTGTCCTTGAACTACCGATCCCCTTGGCTCCCTCTCCCAAGTACAGGAATTCTTAGAGGTATGTGGCACCATATCGAAGCCTCATTGCACTTTGTATTTTTGAATAACTGTAGACCTTTAGAAATATTGTAAAGATCAAGAACTGGTATTTGTCCTTCACCCACGATCCTCCAATGTATTATAACACATACTGTTCTCTATTTTTCCAATATTAAAAAACTAACATTGATACAACATTGACTAGAATATACCATTGGGTTTTCATCAAAATTTTCATTATTATCCCTTTTTCATTTCAGAATCCTCTCCAAGTGGTGGCATTGCTCTTATGACTTTTTTTTTTTTTTGCCTGATACTCTTTTTAAAATGGGCACCCATGATTGGACTTGAGAGTGCTAATATGGGCAATTTTGTCCAGCATATCGACTCCATTAGTTATTTCATGACCAGGCTGATGCACTTCAAGGACACCTAATCTTACCAGTCTCCAGAAAGGGACCAAAGTGCATGGACACAGGAGATAATTGGTATCTATTTGAAGGATGCACTTTCAGCAGTTACGGAGGAGCACATGAGAATAAACAGAGGGAAGAGAACGCAGGCACTGGACAGAATATCTGCTGAGGTCTCTGGATTCTGGTCTAGATATATGGCTTGAAAAAGAAGCCAGCCAGCTGGAAATCTCCTAGTCTGTATAGATTGGGGAAAATATCGTAAAGAGATAATCGTTCACTTAATTCAATGTTTATTGAGGACTTACAACTTCTACACATTATCTCTGCTGCTAAATTGTGTTTTGATTAGATACAATTCACTCTTTCTCACTAGCAATATTAACTATCAATTTTAATTACAACACACCACTACACGATTTTTCGAACATTTAAGTCACTTAAGGACCATTAACACCATGTGTTTTTTCTTTGTGACATCTGATAAATCTATGTTTAATACATTTTATCTTTATAAATTGTATTAAATGCAGCAGTAGGGTCATAAAAATTAAACGTCACATTGTAAACCTTTTCTGTATTTAGCCTACAGTGTTAAGACTATTCCCCTGTTGCTGGATTTAGTGACCACAGCAATCTTCAAAAGTAGAGTTTTATTTATGGAGGGGATTACAATAAGATTCACGTACAATAGCTGGTCTTCCTGATCTCACCACTGCCAGGACATAGCCAGAATTTAACACCACTTGATTGATTAAATAATTGGAGTGAGCTAATGGCAACAAAGCTATAGTATATAAAGGCAGATTTATTGGAAACGGTGCAGGGGCGGGGAGGGGAAGGGAGAAGGCGGGCTGGGGTGGGGAAAGCGAAGGAGAGAGGTCAAAGAAGTGGGAAAAGGACAAGGGTCAAGGGGTCAAGAGACAAAGGAGTGGAACCAAAATGTCTGGTTCATATAGTGAGTCTCTGGGGGAGGGGAAGACAACCCCTAAGTAAGGGAGAACATGTTAGCCACGCCCTGCAGCAGGACCTAACATCACCCTCTCTGAAAAGCCACATCTCCCTAGGTGGAAATGCTATATTTTGTAAAGTCAGAGTTTGGGCTGGCCTTGGCCCAGCACATTAAAATGGAGTGCAGTCCCTTACTTTCTAGATTTCAACCCAGGTCTAACTTTCAGTCTGGTCTTTTATAAGGAGAGCATGAAAAAACGAAATGCAGTTTTGTTTATGTGGTTGTGAGTGAAAAGTTATTGAAAGATTAAGGGAACCTGAGGTGAGGGTTATAAAACAAAAGTTCAGAGAAAAGAGTGAATTTTCTAAGAGAAAAATAAATAGATCAGTCACAGGCAGTAAATCTTAAGACTTTTCTGTGGTGGTAAGTAATGGAAAACAAAACAGAACAGCAAAAGAAAGCCAAGAAACAGTCCTGGCCTATATGGAAGGATGGAAAGCCAGCAAAGCAACATCCCATCCTGGGCGAGCCTTGTCTCTCTGATCCTCAACACAACCCCATGCTCCAGAGCAGTATGCAGAGGTCAAAGGTCCTGTGAACTCAAACTCAGGGACAAGGGCAAGCAGCGCTTCAGAGCTCTCTTGGCTCTGCCTGACTTTTACATCTCCTATAATAATAAAACAGTGCAAAAGTAAGCACAGCCTGCCCATGCTGTGATGTCACTTCCTCCCTCTGTCCTCTTGATGGACCTGACATGTTCTCTCAGAACACCGTTGTGATAAGGGTTATCTGTAGATTGCTGTCACACTTCTGATGAAGAAGTGTCACATCTTTTGTATGGACGTTAAAATGACGATAACAATTTTTAAAACTTTTCTGTTTATTTTTGGCCACCTCTGAAAGAAAAGAGAAAATGTATGCCTTTATTTTTACTATTTTGTTTTCTTATTGTAAATTATAACTATGTGTATGTGTTTCTGTGGGGTTATGGTATATTGAGTCCATGTGGCTACACAAGTCAGAAGTATCAGATCTTTCTGGAACTGGAGTTACAGGTAGCTGTGGGCTGTCAGTCATGGGTGCTGAGAACTGTAACCAGCCCTCCAAATGAACAGCAGGCACTCTTACCTACTGAGCTGACTCTGTAGACCCTTGCCTTTCTTATATATCAACAGGAGCTATTTTGGAATTAATGAGTCTAAACCAAGTAAATCATACTTAGATTTTTTTCTGTGAATATATGTAGGGTATAGGAAAAGATTCCTGAATGATGAGGTTACTCAAGATAAACCTGAATTTTAATTTTTCTTCAGAAGAGAATTACAATGTAATAAGAGTGGATGCCTACAACGGGATAAATTCAGATGATATCTGATTGGATTATCTGTATTTTATAGACAAAATGATTACATGCTTTCTGAAGGTGGAGTTGTCTGAGGGTATAGTGGCTCATGTCAAAGTCAGTGCTGTTTCTAGGATGTCTCTGAAAGGAAAAGCGATAAAAGATTAGGAAATGGACTTATCGTGCTGTTAAAACTTGCTTTTTAAATGCTATGACCAAAGTAAATTAAGTCTTTAGAAAAAAACGTAGAGACAAACATCAAGATTTTCCCTTTCCTACAGAAGCACAGTCAGGGTTCTCGGAGTGAACAGAAGGTTTAAAAATCTGGGTGAAATTTCTCTAAATTTGTACTATTTCTATGGTCACTTCAGAACAGTGCTCTAAATTTCATTATACTGTGACTGCTGTTTTCCTTCAGTAACTGAGGCAATACAGTTGTATAAATTAGAAAGGCTACAGACTCAGAATGTAATGTTTGCAGGACAAAACATCTGCCTAAGAGTCCACATGACACAGAGAGCCAAGCACTAGCTCAATTGGAATTAAATGACCAATGTTCATGAACTGGAAGAAAGAGGGTACAACTTGTGTTCCTGTTCCTCTGCTCTTTCAGAATTATAACTGTCATTAGGACTTTCTTCCAAGTTTTGGCAGCTCGCCTTTGTGAGAGAAGTTATGACATGTAGGTATGTTCTCACCTTCTGTTCAGCTGATGGCAGCTTGTTCTTATGTAAGGCCAGTGGGTATGTTTTTTATTTAATTTACTAATTTATTCAGATTACAACTCAATTGTTATCCCATCACTTGTATCCTCCCATTTCTCCCTCCCTCCCGCTTTGCCCTCTTTTAAACATTAACATTAAAGAACTCTAAAGTCTACAGAGGACACTTTCAAATCTTAAACCTGATTTGAAACAGAGTAAAGAATTTGTAACTATTTTTAGTGGGAGATAACAAAACAAAGAGACCTTTAGATCAGGAAGATAAATGTTCTAAGGGCTGGGATACTGAAATGTGGATACCAAACTTGGAGGTACTACTCAACTGCAAGATATACAGCCCAATAACAGATAATCATTATTTGCTTTGGCCTTGATGGTGAAGTGAATAGGTCTTGAAACTTGATGTGAGTAAAAAAAATATTTTTTGTCTCTTTTACACAAACATAGAGGGGGGGGAAGGGAGGGAGAGGGAGAGGCATTGGTCCTCTAGCTTCACCCCTATGTGTCTATCCCACATCACATACCAAAGCCTTCCTTTTTTAAAAATTGTATAGTGTGAATACTGTAAATTATCTTTTTCTGTCTTTGTAGTAGCATGAAGTTGTCTATCTGAGTACTCCTTTTAGATCTAAGAGAACGGAAGCTCACACAAGTATTTGTGTGACCCAACTCTAATTAATGTAGAGTCAATATAAAGATGTGCAAATTCAAAAAGGATGATAGAAGTCAAAGACATGCCATCATTATCTCTACTCTATATTTGATTCTTTTTTTTTTGGGAGTAATATTTTCTTCTTCCTTTCTCTGTGCTCGATTCTATCACTAAGTATCCTTGTATCTTTCTTCTTTCTTCCTTTCCTCCTCCTCCTCCTTCTTCTTCTTTTCTCTCTCTCTCTCTCTCTCTCTCTCTCTCTCTCTCTCTCTCTCTCTCTCTGAAGATACTTTATGTATTTTCTTAGTCTCTCTCTTATTCCAAGAGCAAAGCTATTTGTGATTGTTATCCTTTTCTTTTATACCTTTATTATGTCAAAATATTATTGAGGAGTCACACAATTAGATAATAAGTGTGTAAGTTGTGATTTCCCTTTGTAATTGTGTATGGGTAAAGTAGTATTTTTCTTTGTAATTTCAGAACAAGGCATCACCTATAGTTTCAAAGGTTCAGTAATATTGTCCATTTGTTCTGTTTCAAACAGAAAAATTGGTATGTACTGCAGAGAAGATATAGGGTCTTTTTTTTTATTGTCTTGTTATTTTTCCTCTTAGTGCTGATGAATGTAAAAGAAAGAATATTAAGAGAAAATAAAAAGAATATTATTGCATAGCTTATATCATTGAAATATGGGTTTTGCTTTTATAGAAAGTCATGACCTTAACGGAGAACAGAATCTCTGAAGGTATGTCAGAGAGCCTTCACAGCACTTTGCATCTAGGCTCTGGAAAAGCCTTGCAGCTGGTGAATTGTGACTAAAGGACTCCTTGTTAAGCAAATGTAAAAACCAAAGGGTATTATGGGTTCTGATTTTGCCTATCATTTAATTCTCTCCATTCATTAAAAATTTGGATACTACCAAATACTGACCTTCAATAGGAAAATATGATTAGATTTTGAAGCATGGTATCACGTTGATAAGGATTTGGAGGCCACTAGCTATATCAGCTCCTTTGATCTCCATGTATTGGTTTAACTTTCCCTTTATTTACTCAGCATTTATTGAAGATTGTTTCTTTCCAGCTACTAAGGTTAAAATATTGTGTCATAAATGTAATGATGGCTGATTTCCATGTCAGCCATCTCATATTTAAATCACTGTGTATTTTTAATAATTTCATCCTGATAACAATGTTATGGAAGAGGCACAGTTACTACCATCGCCTTAGAAGTGTGTTTGTGAGAGAGAGATTATTAAGAGCAAGAAGGCTTACTGTATGTTTCTGAAATATTTTCTATCACAAAGAACCCAAACAAACAAACAAAAAACAAACACCAACATCTCTTTTGCTGAGTGCTGTAGCCACGAGGTAGAGATGCTGCTGAACACAGTGATACAGATGACTTGGTAGAGAATGGAACTGCACAGATCATCTGCTGTCTCATATCTTCAGATTAATTTTGAGTCAAGAACTAAAGTCAGTGGAGAGAGATTTAGAAAATAGCCATAGCAAGTTTGATTTAATCCAAACTCGCCAAAGTAGTTGATATTGAAGAAGCCTTTATTTCTCATTGTATCTGAACCTAGATTAGGACTCTGCTGGGACTCTATACCAACACATTACCCTAGAGGCCGCATCCAAAGAAATTTGTACAGTGCTTTTTTTTGGTCGGACACAACTTGGGTCCTGTGAAGCAAATAGCTAGGTTGCTACCTCTAGCAGCAACATAAACCCAGTACCTTGAAATCGGTGAGGTGGCTTATCAAAGCATGTCTATGAAAATTATAGCCAGCAAGACAAATCCGAGTTCTGTGGCCTGTAGAAGTCCCAGTGAACATACAGATACCCTTTCATCCTTCCCCTTCTTTCCTATATAGAAAGATTCAGGAAACATATTCTAAGAAGGTAATTAAATAGAATCAGGCCCCATGGCATGATAAAGCACAGGAAGATTTTAACATGTTTCTCTCTGAAAGGAATAGATAGACAAACATCTCTGACCCAACAAAGCATCTTAGTATCCTTGTCTGAGTATCTCAGTCTCTAGAATCCATATGACATCTCCTATGTAGTCCTTAAGGACCAATATGCCCCCTACACTAGGAACCATGCTATGTAACCATCTGGCCCCACCAGAGTTGGCCACCCAGCAGAACCATGAGGAAATGATGTGTATCTCATCTTCCTTATTGTAGCTGCAATACCTGCAGAGACAGAACGGCTCCACTATTGTGTGTGGCCAATAGATACTGATGACAAGCTATGCCTGTGTACTCTTTCCAGACTTGCTTATAAATAGGTCTTACCAAGGAGAGCTGTACCTCATATGGTTATACACCATCTTTCCTTGCCAGATTTCTAGAAAGTAGAGACCTCTACAGTGTCACCAACATAGCTTACAACTCAATTCACAAGAGTGTATCACTGTAACTCAGGCCATTATAGCCTGACTATAAGGCTGGAACACATTAACTAGGAGAAACTCTTTGTCTTGAAAGCTACAATATCACAATAGTACAGACTACTGGTTTACCAGGCACAGAAATATCAACATATAGGACAGGGACATTGAAAATGCTAAGAGAGTTTGCGGTCTTTAAAGAAACATTTATTTTCTTGAAAATGTTCCCAAGAAAAATAAATTGGTAGCCTCAGCTAAATGGTGAGTTTTAGGAAAGCCTGGGCTGCATGACACATTATCTCAAAAAACCAACCCAACCAAATAACTGTAAAAACAAAGAGAAGTTATATAATTGCTATATAAATAAATAAAGCTGGACATAGGGGAGGGGATAGGGTGAAAGTGGAAGGGAGGGAGGCACAGGAGGATACGAGTGATGGGATAACAATTGAGCTGTAATATGAATCAATTAATTAAATAAAAAAACAATAAATACATAAAAAACAAAAAAATGAGTTGTATGGGTGTGTATCACATATTAGAGTAGAAATTATATGTGTGTGTGTGAAGAATAATTTTATATTTGAATTTTATACCAAGGTATCTAAAATTAAACTTATTTTGTGTCTACATTAAAGCTTATATACTAGTGAACCCCAAGGAGGATGATGAGCATCAAAGAACCTCCTGACGGAGATGGCTTCAAATGTGGCAAACCAAACACTGGACAAAAGTTCCTCATTTCTACCACAGAGTTCTGCCTAAAAATGGGTAAGATTGGATGCAGGCAGAGTCGACTGCCAAAATCTGCCAAGGCAGCATAAGCAAATCCTCAATAGTTCCTGCCTCACAAATATGTCTGTCAGATATACTGGGCCAGAAGATTGAAGAAGATGCTCCTACATTATAGAGAGTTTTGGGTGACTATTTAGGTAGCAAACTGCCTCTGTCATCTTCTCTTTTGGGAAGCTGCTAACCTGAACCCTCTATATACTCGGGTAATTAGCTTAATTCCTTCTCATGTCTCTGATGGGGTTGAAGACGAGATAGCCTAGTTTTACAATGAAGCTTAAGTGTTTAGGGTTTAATTTTTTAGGTCTAGATAGATGTTTTAGGGTGATAATGATGAGAAATGGTAGGTATTGATTTACATTCAGAATTTTAGGCTCACCAAGATAGGAAAGATGTTTTCTTCAAGGCTGCAAAATACAAGTAGCCAAAACACTGAGAATGTAACATTTATATAATTGTTGATTGTGTCATGGTTCTTCCTGATGTAGGTAGTTTATTGTATGTATGTATATATGTGTGTGTGTGTGTGTGTGTGTGTGTGTGTGTGTGTGTGTGTGTGTGTGTGTTGCTTTACATCTCAATCATAGCTCCCTTCCTTCTCTCCTCCTGGTCCTAGACTCCCTCCAACTTCCTCCTGTCCGTCCTCCCATACTCCTCAGAAAAGGGGAGCACCTGCCACCAAACCACCCCAACACATCAAGATATATCAACACTGAGATAGCCCTTTTTCCCCTTACTAGAAAATATCATGAATTATATAGTACTATGAGAGAGCCAGATACAGCAACACACAGCACTCTGGGAGGCAGTGGTAGGCAGATAGCTGTAAGTTCAAGGCCAACCTGATCTACAAAGCAAGTCCAGGACAGCCAAGGCTACACAGAGAAACTTTATCTGGAAACAACTCCCTCCCTCAGAAGATACTAATATAAGTGAACAATTTAATACAATTAAGAAGAAATATGATTTTAATGATAGATTTGATAAACATGTTAAAGAAACACAGATGTAAAGCTAAAGAAATCAATAAATTGAATAAAAATAAAATCCTACTAAGTCAATAGTAGAGAATTGAAAAACAGAAAAATCTACTGCTGGAAACAACTTACACTCTAAATGCAGGACAGAGGAAGTAAAACCAGCCTGGACTGCAGCTGTAGCTCCTATAGTGGGGGAGAATGTTTTGTAGGCTGAAGGACTTAAGGAGGTCATAGGACCCAAGGGTAATAATGCACTAGAATTTTTTCTTAAATGGACGTGTTGTCCAACTACATATTTGTATGTATATCCATATGGCAATGCACTTAGCCTTAATCAAAAACTTTCTTCATTTAGTTGGTAACAGTAAATGCACAAATACATAACTGGGTAAAAATTATGAGGATAACTGTCTTCTGAGTGCTACGTTCTAAATGGAACATATCTATTTCCTCATCTTATATTCAGTCGACATTGTAGAAAAAGGAGCAGAAAGAAAGAACCACAAGATGAGTAGGTATAATGTCTTTAAGACATGATATGATGGCTCGACACATGAACTCACAGGAGCAGTAGTCAACAGCATGAGATACATTATCACAGAGGGAAGAGAGGTTCGTGGGGCTCCATCACCTCCTGAGAAATTAAAGGCAATGGATCTTGATTATGGCTAGCAGAGGAGGAGTCACCTTTCTCAGTGGTGGAGCCACACGTTAGCTTTCACTTCATAAGTAAAGAATGCCCCCCAGACACATGTTCATGCAAATCAACCTTAATTAAATACAATGGGAAACACACGCGCACACACACACACACACACACACACACACACACACACACACACACACAAATAAATAAAAGATGTGAACATAAAAGAGGAAATTTGTTGAGAATACCAAGATAGGAATGAAGAAATACAGTTGAATTATTTTATGTATGACTAAAATTTTGATGGAATGAGTTAATAATTTAGATAAGATATATACTGAAAAGCTGGGCTCTTGGTGGGGTGCTGCGAGGTCTAGCAAAGTGTTGGGGAATGGAAAACCCCGGGAGGGAGCAGGAGATCCAAAGGGAGACCATCAAAGCTTGCAGATCTGGACCCAGGGGGCCTATACAAGCTGATGCACCAACCAAGGAAAATGCATGCAGTAAACCTAGACCCCTTGTTCAGATGTAACTGATGTAGTTCTCCACCTGGGGAGGAAGGAGAGACTGCTGCTGAACCTTTGACATGCATTCTGGTGCCCACGATGTGATCACTGCCCCTTGGTAAGACGGCCTAACAGGCACATAGAGGAAGAGGATGCTGGATATCCTCATGAGACCTAATAGGCTGTTGCCAGATGGTTGGGGTAGGAGAGCCCCCCTACGCAGAGGTCTCAGGGAGAGGAATAGACAGACTAGGGAGGGAGAGTGGGAATGGGAAGATAAGAGGGACAGGATAACAATTGGGATATACTGTGAATAAGTTACAATAAATAAAATCTACATTATAAAAAAATAAGAAAAGAAAGAACCAAATTTTTTAAATTTAAAACATAAGAAATAAAAATTATAATGTATGATTCTCAGCAAAATATGTAGCTAAATATTCTGCCTAACATTATAAAACAACAAAAACACAAGCAAACAAAAACAGTCAGAAAAAGAATGATACAGCTGTGTCTATAGATATATAAGGTAAAATAGTTAAATAAGGTCTTCAAAAGCCTCAGAGACCTACAGAATATGGAATGTAAAGATGTTTTTATTATTCTAAAGATTCTTTGAAAACAAGACAGGTTAACTCCTGACAACACTCACCCGACCTCAAAGAACCTCCTTATGGAGTTTGCTCCAAATGTGGCAAACAAGCCACTAGGCAAAATATCGTTGTTTCTGCCACAGACAGAACTCTGCCTGAAAATGAGCAAGCTTAGATGCAGGCTGAGTTGATGGCTGAACTCTGCCAAGGCAGGGTAATCAAGTCCTCAATAGTTCCTGCCTCATGAATAAGTCTGGCAGAGATATTGCCCTAGAAGGCCAAAGATGAGACACCAACATTATAGAGAGTGTTTGGGTGACTGTTCAGGCAGTAAACTGTCTCAGTCATTTTGTCATTTTGGAAGATGCCAACCTACACTACCAGTTCACTCAGGCATTTAAGTTTTATTCCTTCTCAAGTCTCTTGGGGGTGGGGGTGGGGGTTGAAGACCAGATAGTTTAGTTCTGCAATCAAGTTTAGCTGGTTAGGGGATAAGATCTTTTTTAGATCAAGATAAAGAATTTAAGTTAATAGAGATGAGATAATATAGATATGAATTTCATTAAGAAATTTAGACCCAAAAGATAGGAAAGATGTTTACTTCAAGTATGACAAATATAAATAGCCAAATCACTGTTAATGTAACATCTAATTAACTCATGATTGTCTCATGGCTCTTCCTGACATATGTAGTTTGTTTTATTCATGAGTAAGAAAATAAATGTACATGTAAAAAATAAATTAATTAAAAAAAAAAAAAGAAATGGTCATTCTGAGTGAGGTAATCCAGACACAGAAAGTTATGCATGGTATAAACTCACTTACAAGTGGATATTAGCCCAGCATAGATGTCCTCTGAGAGATTCCACTCAACAGCAGATCAGGACAGATACTGCTGTGGCATGCAGCCAGACTCTGACTGAAGAGCTGCGAATTGTATGAAAGAATTGGGGGATGGAAGATGGAAGAGGGCGGAAGGAGAGCTGCCAGGAGGTCCACAAGGAAACTATCAAGGCTGAGAGACCTGGACCCAGGGGGCCTGCAAAAACTGATGCAACAACCAAAGGACATTGCAAGTAGGGACTTAGACCCCTGGTTCAGATGTAGCTAATAGCTTATTCTCCACATGGGAAGTGGTGAGGAGCAGGGGACTGCCTTTGACAAGAACTCTGGGTCCCTCAATTTGATACTGCCCCTTAATAGAAAGACCATGTAGGAACACTGAGAAAGAGGATGTAGTCTATCTAGATGAGACCTGATAGGCTGTGGTCAGATGGTGGGGGAGGAGGACCCCAGCTGTCAGAGGTCTACTGGAGGGGAATAGAACAGAAAAGGGAGGGAGTATGGGAACAAGAAGATAAAACAAAAGGGATTACAATCGGGATGTAACATGAATACATTATAACAATAACACTTTTTTAAAGATTAAAGAGAAAAATATCACTACAAAAAATCAACACCATAAAACATATATTCAGAGAAAAGATATTCAAAGTACGTTTTATTGTTTATAGTTAGTGCATGTTGTTATGCTAATACTTGCTGCCACAACAATGGTTCAGTCAGAAAATAGTAGTTAAAATGAAGTTTATAATTTAATTTGTATCATGAGAACTAATGATGAAAGAAAAGGCACCTAATTGATAAAGTGAGAGAGTTCATCCCAGACCTATTTGGTAGTATGAACAATGCTAAATATTAAGTTCTTGAGGCTGGGTCTCTCTATGTAGCCCTGGTGGTCCTGGATCTCACTATGTAGAAAAGGCCGGTCTAGAACTCACAGAGGTCGGGCCTGCCTCTAACTTCCCTCTTGAGTTCTTGGAATAAAGGCATGTATCACCATACCAGGCCAATCCTGAATATTTAAAAATACAGAAACATGCTAATAGCTCAGAGCAGTAGAATTGTAAGAAGTTACAACATCCTTAAAAATGGTTGAATAACTTCGAGGCTTGGATTTGTCTTCTTTATGCCAATGATAAGAACTATTGTAGGCTTATAACCAGAGGGGATGCATGAGGCAATTTGCATTTTAAACAGATGAAAGAATGAGGGTGAACGAAGAGGACCCATTTATGAGGAACTTGTATCAGTCTCGGTAAAAGATAATTAAGAACAGACTTGTGATTGTTGAATTAAGAGTAGAGAAGAAGAAGAAGAAGAAGAAGAAGAAGAAGAAGAAGAAGAAGAAGAAGAAGAAGAAGAAGAAGAAGAAGAAGAAGAAGAAGAAGAAAAAGAAGCACATTAAGCAGATATTTAAGAAGTAAATTCTCCTGAGTCATTCAGTGGGAGGAAAAATTGAATCTGAAGTGCAGAGAGAGGCAGAGTCAAGATCATGTTTAAGTTTGCCTTCTGGTTGCCGATACTCGTCTGCACACCCCTTACTGACTTAGCTCCATGAACTCACCCCCCCCCTTTTTTTTTTTATTTAAAGCTAGCTCAAATTTCTATTTTGGCATTGGCAACAAAATGGTTTTTGACTAATTGACCCAGGAACCACACACAGTTGAATTTTAGAAAGCAAAAGAAACAACCCAAGGCCAGACCCAACTGTGATGCGGATGATTGCAGCTGACTGTTCAATGAACAGATAGATGATTCACCTCTCCAGGCTTGGAAACGTGGGCCCTGTGGGAATATCAGAGACATCTGAGGATATGGATCCTTAATCAAAACTTGTTCCTTTGCACTGAAGAAAAGAGGACTTTCAGAAGGGTTGCACTGCAGTTCACACTGTGCACTGAAGTATTGCAATTGATACTATTTAAAAAAATAACCTGATTAAAAGGTGGGCAAAATATATGATGCAGGGATAATTTTCATGTCGTTTCGCATAAAAACGCACAGATTTGCTATCTTTAATTTTTCCAAGCTACTATGCGCTGGAGTTTCATAGCAAATGTTCCTTTTTCTCCACCCAGGACAGAACTAGAGGAAATGGGTTTAAGTTGAAGCCGGATCTATTTAGGTGAATTATGCTAGAATTCGTCCTGACCTTGAAAGCTATTTGGCTTAGGAATGGATTGCTAAGCCAGGTCAAGGAATCGGTTTCTCCAGAGAGAGAATCAGAAGGATGAAGGGGATTTAGTCAGTCATTTAAGCAGAAGAAAATTGATCTTTTTTAAAGACTAAGGCCCCTGAGTAAGAAACTCCATGACTTCATCAGGGTGTCTACCAGCCTTCACTTTATACTGCTGTCTAGCTTGGCATGATAACTTCAAATTATTTCCTTAATTTTCTCAGTTGAGTTAGAAAACAGTCACAGGGTCTTTGAACTTCTTTGTTATTTTAAAGGTCAATATTAAACCACCAACCCATCATCTTTTTTACACTAATAATTCCCTTTGTGTGGCCTTTCTCATAAGCAGCAGAATCTAATATTCAGTCATTGTGATTCTGCCATGAATAGTCTTCAAGATTTCTTATCTGTCTAAAGTTTTGGAGCCTCAATTTGGACACTATAATCTAGTAAGAATTCCAAATGATGAATATAGTGAATAAAATGCCTGTGAGTTTGTAAAACAATTTTCCTCTTGTTTATATCATTCAATGTAATATCCTTTTTCATTTTGTGAAAGCAGTTCTGTCTTCAGCTGTGTGTGTGTGTTCTTCCACTGAGTTTGGTACATTTATTTCTTTTATCTAATTTTCCTTTGATTCGCTAATTTAATTCAATGCCTACAGCAAAATATCCAATAATATCTTAAATGAATCAAAATCAATGTTTTAATGAAGAAATTTCATATGTGTGTTTGTGAAGAGTTGATTTGGTCATTCCTGATATATTTTTTATAACTTCAATCCATCTGTTTTTCTTTTCCATAAGGAAACTCACAGAGACTTTCCATGCATCCTTTACATATTCTAACTTGTAGTCTGTATTTTTCTTTTGTTTCTATTATTTGCTTTGTTTTTGTATGTTTGTTTTGGAGAGTATATTTGAGAACCACATTTTATAACATCTTTATTATTGGGTATTAAAAGGTATGAATGCTAATGTTGAAAGGGAAAGGGCATTAAATAGGAGAAGGAAGGTAAAGTGTAAACAAATTCTTGCCCCTTCTCCTAAAGCTCTGGACTAGCATTGCCAAAATGCAGTTCTTGGCAATCATTGTATTGTTTTGTTTTGTTTTGTTTTAACTTTCTTCTTTGTTATATATACTAACAATTATCCTGTTTTGCATATACTATCCTGTGTGAATGATATCTTAAGTAAATAGAGAATCTGAGGTCTTCTAATCTTATGGGGCCATTATCTTATCCCAAAGTCCCAATTTTTCTTTGATTTACTGTAAATCATCTTCTAATTTGCTTTCTGGTTAAACTTTGCCTTTCACCCCTTTTTTTCTCCTTTAAGAAGACAAAATGAGCTTTTAAAAATCACAAGGCAGAGTCGGTCATTTTCTTGCTTTTTGCCCTTCTCATCCACATTCAGGTAAAATCTTTATGGTAAAAATGCTTTGAGGGCTAAAGGCTATTTGCTTCATTGGCATTGCCTTAATGTCTCTGCTGCTGTCTTCCATGTGCTTCCTCCCAGCCTTGCATGATCACTGTTCCAAAGCAAGATATCTAATACCCTCAAGCTAGTGCCTAGAGAACTCCAAAGACTAAATCTTCTATTGTCTCACATGCCACATGAACAGCAGTTCCCAGCTTTGCCCAGCTCTGAAAGCCGGTGTAGACACTCTTCTGTTCCATGCTGTCTGTGTTCCTCAGTCTTGGTATGCTACTGAAGCTGGCTTAGGGGCAGGGTGACAATTAAAGTTCCTTTCTGTATTGTATGTAGCAGAGTCTGTGCCACCTCCTTGGGTCAACAATGCAAATGAAAAAAAAGGTGTAGCACTACACTGAAGTGTCACTGAGGTGCTCTCTCTGCCTTCCTCCTCATTTTACTTATCCTTTTTATAGTTCTCATAAGGATGTATTTCCACATTCCTTGTCAGTTTTTTTGTTTGTTTGGTTGTTGGTTGGTTTTGGTTTTGGTTTTTTGTTTGTGTGTGTGTGTGTGTGTGTGCTTCTAGGGAGAACTATGTTTTCTATATTTTCACTTCTTATAAAAATTGCTGAGACTATATTAGATACTAAATAATTATATGATAATTTCATGATAAGAAAATTTGATTATTTTATAGTAATTAACATATGTTTTATAATATTCTTAATTATAAGATCATCTCAGAGATTTTAGTGGTCATATGTAGACCATTATGTTGTGTTACTTCTAATTTTTCTTCTACTAACTATTTTACAATAAAATATGTTAAACTAATTTCTACTTATATGCAATAAACATGATAGGATGAAAAATAAGGCTACAAGTCAACAGGAAATAATATGATTCGATATATTGTCAAATTTCTATATAAGGACTTTTGCGTACTAGATACTACGATGTATAAGTAGAAAATATGATAATTGGTAGACACATAGAGAGAAGACTTTGTAAAACTTATCAAGTGAACTTGAAAGGTAAAACTAAAAACTTGTATGTGTAAGGGCAATGAAAGAGGGAGCAAGAGGAAAGGTGGAGAGAGGAGAGAGAGGTGGAGATGATGAGGGAGTTGTCCCTGTATGTTGTAAAATCATATTTGTTATGGCACAAGTAAAAGGCACTTGTAAAATCTTATTTGTTAAAGCCATGATCAGTGTATGCCAAAGGCTGCTCCTTCAGACATGATTTGCAAGGATGTCAATGTGACCACACATAAAGGTCATGTTGGGAAAGTCTGAGCCAATTAATCATTCAGAAAGTAGGTTATTATGCTTGATAACATAAAGTTCAGCAATAAGCATTTTCTTTACATGACTTGAACTTAGAAGATTTAACTGTTTTAGTCATTCTGAGAAACAAGAGCACCCCAAGATGTAGCACAGCACACAGTAAACGATTTGCCTAAACCCACACAGGAAATCACAGTATACAGGAATAGAATTAAAAGTTCCTGATTTCCTTCCCTCTGCTGATGGCACTAAATCATTTGTCAAAACATTTCAGTCTTTCCTTCAAAGTCAACTGAAAACTTCTTGTGAAACACGGGGCTTCTGTAATTTACCTTCTAAAGGAAGGCTATTTTTAAAAATAGCCACCAGTGCATGACCAAATTTACCTTAGATCTTAATTGTCTTTCTCCTTATTTTATTTGAAAGGGTGCTACTAGAGAACAAACAGCTTAGCCTTAAGCCATAAGCACTTGTGAGTGCTTGCTTTCTTCCTCTCTGCCTGTGTGCTTTCTGCTTACTGTTCTACCACTGGAGCCAGGCAGCGAGAGAGAGACAAGAGGAAGGAGGGATGAGGTACAACATTCTTTTCTTTATTAATTCATTCATGTTACATCTCAGTTGTTATCCCGTCCCTTGTGTCCTCCCATTCCTCCCTCCCTCCCTCATGCTTTCCCCTTACTCCTCTCCCATATGACTGTGACTGAGGGAGACCTCTTCTGCCTGTATATGCTCATAGGGTATCAAGTCTCTTCTTGGTAACCTGCTATCCTTCCTCTGAGTGCCACCAGGTCTCCCTATCCAGGGGACGTGGTCAAATATGGAGCACCAGAGTTCATGTGGAGAATGTCCTGTCAATTGGCTAGATCTTGAACAGCACAGAATCTCCTTATCTGTCCCAATGGCAAGATAGGAGCCACTTCCAGGAAGTCAATGAAGGAGCAAGTGGGAAAAACACAGAAATAGTTCTTGGAGAGAGAAAAGACTGGGAGATAGAGTTTATAATATATATATATATATATATATATATATATATATATATATATTGTGTTGCAATAAAATAATACAATAGGTTAATTCTCAAGTAAAGACATTGGAAAAAATTGATTAAACCTCTACATATCTTTAACCAAAGTTTGGTTTTGTCACCTTTAAGACCACATATACCTGTCCCTATAAAATGCGCTATTGCTTAAAACACAACTCTAAACACAGTTAGTTCATATAACCATATATTTTCATAACTAAAAGGCATTGCCACCAAACCTTTAACGAACTCAGTATAAAAATAGCTTTACTGAAATCTTCTGCTTCCGGAAAACATTAGTGATAGAGTGTAGGCCTCAACCAGGGATATGTAAATTGTTTCTGCCAGAAATTGAACATACAGACACATGTATTTAGACATGTCACATGAGCCACACTGACAGGGAGAGAGTGCTGTTTGGCTTTGTGACCAATGGAACTGCATTGGAAATTAGCTCTTCTGCCTGAGGCTGTAGCTCAGTGGTAGCCCATTTGCACAGCTTGTATGAGTCTCTGGGTTAGATCCTCACCACCACAGGAAAAGGGCACTGAGGGTCAAAAGGATTCTGCTCCCACTGAAGTCGGCAAGAGCTCCTTTTTCCATCAAGTTTTGAGAAATGGAATAAAATCACATACAGCCCCTCTTTCTATGCCCAATTTCAAATTATGCATCTGTTTCCAGTGATAGGTATAGAATCTTGTGTCTGTATATTTTGTTGTGTCTTACCTAGAGTGTGAAGCACTGTGTATGTTTAAAGCAACCAGTTGCATTTAACAGCACTCTGCAATCTCTATTTTCGAGATGAAAATTACAGTCACAAAGAAAGCTGACAAAACTGAGGGCTAGGGCTAAGCAGTTATATTTCAAGCTTCAAGTGATTCAAGTTTACTTGAAATGACCTGATGCAAACATATGATTCAAATCTGTAAATCAGAACCAAGGAAGCTCTGCCAGGCTCCATTATTGAGTCTTGAAAGTTCCATTATTTCCAGACATCCCAAAGGAAGAGGCTGCCAAGAAAGGGGAGGAACAGAAGGCTGTCTCAAGAGGTATCCTGCCAGGGGATGACAAGACAGATATAATTTCAACACCATTCTAATTTGCTTTGCTGACCAGAAGGGGAAGAGCCCAGCTTTCTCCATCAGCAAAATACTTCACAACTGAGAACTCTATTTTAAAATTCTGTCAGACAGAGAAACCCTTTCTCCTCTCCATGTACACTTGTATCCTCCAGGAGCCAAACATTCCTAAAATGATAGAAATATTTTGAATGAGTAGATGGACACAGAAGGAAAGAGTGTCACACCAAGGGGGTGCTTGAGAAATACAACTTGTATTTTCACCTAAGAAAATCACTTATAAGTTCACTTGTATGATTAAATCCATGAGACAAAAGAATTTTTTTTAATTACTAAGTAAATTTGAGCTGATGGGAGAATATCAAAATGGATTATTAAAGAATGCAAAACATTTTGTTTCTTTAATTACTTTAATGCTTATTGAAATTTCATTTGTCTGTATTTAGGATGATATACTTGGAGGTAGGCTATGTGATTACATAACTCACTGAAATGTGAGTGCATTTTGTATATTTATTTAGGTGAGATAATTTACTCATATTTACACTCAAAAATTAATCAACATATTAGTTTATAAATATTTTTATCTACACAAGTAATTAATATATAAAATTATTGGTGAGACTGTATGTTAATATTTTTTTAATTTATACATCTTTTTTTTATTAATTTATTCTTGTTACATCTCAATGGTTATCCCATCCCTTGTATCCTCCCACTCTTCCCTCCCTCCCATTTTCCTCTTATTCCCCTCCCCTATGACTGTTCCTGAGGGGGATTACCTCCCCCTGTATATGCTCATAGGGTATCAAGTCTCTTCTTGGTAACCTGCTGTCCTTCCTCTGAGTGCCACCAGAGATGGCTCAGCCGTTAAAGGCTAGGCTCACAACCATAAAAATATGTTAATACTTTTAATGTATTTATTCATTTTAGCTTTTTAAAAACTTTTTTATTGTATATTATCTAAGCTGACCCACTGGCTTCTTTAACACTTTTTATTAATTTTTGAAATTGAAATTTTGAAATTTTTGTGAGTTTCACACATGACTATTGGAATTACTTCATTTCTGTCCCTTCTTCCCTTACCATTCTTCCAGGGTCCCCCAACTCCTTCTCAAATTCAAACTCCATACACACACACACACACATACACACACACACACACACACACACACACACACACACACACATACACACACACATGTCACGACCCCTCCACTGAAGTCTGTGTGACAAACACTACATAAACTCGAGGTGACAACCCCCCTACACAATGGAGAGCCTCCTGGAATGGGTCTGATATTCCTGCCAGGAGCAACTAATTGCAGCTCCCCTCCTTTTCTCTTTTTTCTCATTTGTTTTGAGATATTCTGCCTTTGTTTTTACTTGCTTATCAGACCTTTCCAAATGTAACTGTGTTGCTAGGAGACCCCTAACTTGGGACTGCAGTCAAGGGTCATTCAGGCAATATTATCACCAAGTTCTGCTCCACTTGTTAATAAAAACATAGCTAAGGATTAATCATAGTTTATATTATGTACAAATCAAGTGTTTAAGAAAGCTCCAGATAGTGACGGAAAAGCTAAGAAAAAACTGTCTTGACTCACAGATGTTTGGCATAATGAGAGAACACTGACCTTTGATAAAGAGGGCACATGCGTAGTGATACCAAGCTAATGACTTAAGAACGATGATTTCAGATTGATGACAACAGTATTACTCTGCATCCTGTTTTGAATTGTGTATGCCTAACTAACTTCCTTGAATGAAAAATAATATAACCGCAAAAACACTCCCCATTTCCAAAAAATGTGTATTAAAAACCAGGCTTGTTCGTCTGCAAAATACACTCAGATTCAAACACTACCCCTGGTTTGTCTCTGTCACTCGTTGATCTTTGTCCACCAATGCTTCAAGAACTCTTGTTCCCAAATGAGATGGTCCGTCACATGCAGGTACACACACACACACACACACACACACACACACACACACACACACACACACTTTCTGTTTCTATTCCAATCAGTACATATATTAAAAACCACAAGATTTCCCCTCTAGTGAGGCCGTGCTGTCAGTTTGTGGAGAGCAAACCTCTGTTGTAGCATCAGCCTGGGTTGTATAGGGATCTCCACAGGACCCCCTTGGCAAACAACTCAATCAAATGCCACAGGTCCAGAAACAAAAAGCCTTGTGTTGCTACAAGAGTTTGTGCCTGAGTGGAGCCTTCACTCCTGTGTTATAGTCTCCTTAGTGCAGGAAGGTATTCTGCAGGCTACCAAAAGAGAAACATGAATACCAACTGAGACATAAAACTTTTGACCTATAGTCTATCCTGACTGAAAGATGTACTGGGGCAGTGGTGATACAGAATTTATGGGAGTGGCCAAACAATGTGTGAATTCACTTGAAACCCACCCCAGGAGAGGGCACCCATGGTCAATAATACTAACATCATTTGGAATGGGAGACTGGATAGCCCAGATAGAAAACATGATTGGCTCAAATAAGTTAATTAATTAATTAATTAATTAATTAAATGTCTCCTAAGGATATTCTGCTATACCCATAGACTAAATTGGAGCCTTGCTCTGCTGTCATCATCAGAGATGCTTCCGCAGCAGCAGAGAAAAGAAAGTGCAGAGGGACCCATAGCTTCACATTATGGAAAGAGTCTAAATTGGAGGTCTCCATTGGATCCCTCCCCTTGGGGCTACAGAAATCCTAAAGGTTGCAGAGATATTTTAGGAGTCAGACTGAATGAAGGACATCACAAGAATCAAGTAAACAGGGTCACACGGGATAACAGAAGTTGTAGCAGGAAGCAAAGGGCCTTCAGGGATCTGCACCAGGCCTTCTGCTTATATAGTGTGGATATTAGCTTGGTGTTGTGGACCCCCTAACTGTGGGAGAAGGTGTGTCTTTCACTCTTTTTCCTGCTCTTAGGACTCTTTTTCTCCTGTGAGTTTTTCTGTGGGTTTTCCATTATCAATATGAAGGTTTTTGCTTTGTCTCATTATTTTTTTTTCATTTTGTTGTTGTTGTTTTTCATGTTGTTTTTCATTGTTGTCTCTTATAAGCTTGCTCTGTCCTGAAGGGAGACTAGTAGGGTGTGTACTAGGTAGAAAGGCAAAATGTAGAAGGAAGGACAGGAAAGAGTGGAGGATGGTAAAACTGTGGTCAGGTATGTCTTGAATGAGAGAAGAATCTATTTTAATTTAAACAAACAAACAATTAACAAACATGTGTTTATACTGATATTTCTAATGCCTTTCCTTACTTGTAACTTCTTTTTTAAAATATATTTTATCAATTTATTCATATTACATCTCAATTGTTATCCCATCCCTTGTATCCTCCCATTCCTCCTTCCCTCTCACTTTCATCCTATTCCCCTCCCCTATGACTGTGACTGAGGGGGACCTCCTCCCTCTGTATATGCTCAAAGGGTATCAAATTTCTTCTTGGTGGCCTGCTATCCTTCCTCTGAGTGTCACCAGGCCTCCCCATGCAGGGGACGTGGTCAAACATGGGACACCAGAGTTTGGGTGAACATCAGTCCCCACTCTCCACTCAACAGTGGAGAATATCCTGTCCATTTGCTAGATCTGGGTAGGGGTTTGAAGTTTACTGCAGGTATTGTCCTTGGCAGGTGCCATAGTTTGAAGCTAGGCTCACAACCAAAAATATAAGAGGTTGTAACTACTTTATAGAGCACTGAAGAATAGCTCTTCAGTTGTGTGAAGTGTTTCGATTACCACACATGTCTGAAAATATATAACAAAATAGATTTTTTATGTAGTAAAAGATCTCTTCAACTGTAAGGCAATCCCAGCATTGTTGAAATACATTTTGTATTTTAACACATCTCCCCTTTGGTTGACTGTGCTGGCCTTTGTAATGGTGCAGTCATTACCTAAAGGGAGACATTTTTCAATGCCTTTTTTCTGTGTGTCGATCGATACTGCTGAATGTTCTCATTGCTTCCTCTTGAGAAAACCCTTCACAGGCATGTCCACAGGCCAACTGATCTAGACAATCCCTCATTGAGAATCCCCTGTAGGTGATTCTGGGTCATGTACAGCTGCCAATGAAGAATAGCTCTTATCATATCACATTGCTTTGTTTCAAGCTTTTAAATTACAAATACAAGTTTAAATGTGGAAGTATGTAAAGGCACCATTCCTTCTGCAGGATAATAGCATGCATGCATGTTTTAGAGATTGTGTCTAACTGGTTTGTTCACAGTGAATTGAGCTAAAGATCATATTAAACGCAATTCACTGTGAACAAACCAGTTAGACACAATCTCTAAAACATGCATATACCATATGAAGGCATGAACTCAGGAGGAGGAATCATTGAGAACAGTCCTTTGGAAGAGGAAGTAAGGTGAGAAATGAGAACAGGGAAGAAAATGACTAAAATTCATGATATGAACGTAAGAAAAAGTTAAAGAACAGAATACTTTGACGACCTTTTCCCAAAAGGTAGTACAATCTTTGGTGACGCTGCCTAAGTCATTTCTGACACTGGCAAATTAAATATCTTGCTTTTATTTCTTATCCAGTATAACTGACCTTTATCTCTCTTTTCTCTTTTTATAAGTATTTATTTTTAATTGAAAATAGACTTCTTCTCATACAATGTATTCTGATTATGTTTTCTTCTTCCCAAATTCCTCCCACATTCTCCCCACTTCCTCATCCACTCAAATATACACCATTTTCTCTCACTTTTTTTTATTAATTAAACATTTTTATTTATATATACATTTATACTAATATACATATATACTAAACTATCTACAGCAAGAAGAACCATGACACAATCAGGAATTATATACATGTTACATTCTTAGTGTATTGGCTAAGACCAGGTAGCTTTGTTTTACTTTTTTTTATTTCATATTAGAAAATAAACAAACATCTAAAATAATGGTAAGAGTAATAAAATAAAATTGAAAAAGACAAAATAAGACAAAACAAATAGAAAAAAGAGTGAAAGAAATAGCATATGATATACATATAGTGCAGTGACATAAACATTCACACACATACACAGAGAGAGAGAGAAAGAGAGAGAGAGAGAGAGAGAGAGAGAGAGAGAGAGAGAGAGAGAGAGGGAGAGAGAGAGAGAGATCCTACAAAACCACAAAGTCAAAACCATAACATATAAGCAAGTCATCTATAAGGGGGGGAAAAAACCTCCAAAACTTCCATTTAGTTCATTTATTGTTTGTTTTCTATTCATTTTCAGTCAATCCTAATTAAGCTTTTCTCTACTTGCTTACATAATATTTTAGTTGTATACCATAGATAATAATATGCTGTATTGCTGTTTCCATTTAGTTCCACATATCTTCTTCTTTTTTTTTTCTTTTTTTTTTTAATACATTTTTATTAATTTATACATATTACATCTCAGTTGTTAGCCCATCCCATGTATCCTCCCATCCCTCCCTTCCTCCCACTTCCCCCCCCTACTCCCCTTCTTCTTATATCCCTCATAATTGCTCCAGTAACTGATAGGATTTTGGAAAATGATGTTGCTGAGGTTTGAAATTTTTGAGGAAATGTTCCAGGAATCTTTGTAAAGTTAATTCTTGATATAATACTATGTAATCAAAATATGTAGTCCATGTGATTTCATAATTTTCTTTGATTTGATGATAGAGCTGGCTGTAATCTTAGAAATGGAATGTTCTAAGATTATTTGATGTAAACTTTTTCTCATTTTTTTATAGCACATTGTGCTGTAGATGTCAGTGTGATGGTGAGTGACACTGATGGCTAGCCTTCTGTATTCACCCTCATTTCCAGTTTACTTGGTCTACTATTTATTTATAAATAGCATTAAAAATTCTCACACACAAAAATTGCTATTCCATCTACATCTTCATTCATTTATAGTACTTTGCGTTGACTTATTTTTAAATTTTACTATTTTACATACTTATTCAAATTTACTCTGACTTTTTCTCTAATTAGTACTAAATGTACTTTGTTTCCGTCTGTGCTGCATAGTTTTACGTCAAAGTGAAACAAGCTAAAATAACCTGAAAGGAGTGACCTCACTTGAGAAAATGCCCCTGTAAGTTACAAATGTAGGTCATTTTCTTAACTTGTTGTTGACGGCAGAAGATCCAGCCCTTTGAGGGCAGTTGCCATCTCTGGGCTGGTGGTCTTCAATTCTATAAGAAAACAGGCTAAGAAGGCCACAGTGATCAAGCCAGCAACCACCACCCCTTGATGCCTCTGGTCAGCTCCTGCCTCCACATTCCTGACCTGTTTTGAGTTCCTCCGCTGACTTGCTTTGATAATGAACAGTAATAAGGAAGTCTAAGCCAAATAAGCTTTCCTCTCTGAGTTGCTGTTCATCATGGGGTTTCATCACAGCCACAGTAACCTTAACTAGGATACCATCATAGTATTTTTACACAAAGCCTGCATGGATCACTGCCATTGTTCCTTCTCTCTTGTCCTCACTGTTTTCATGATAGATGCTTGATCCATCTTTCTAGCTTTATTGTATGCATGTGTTATGACCTGATTTATGTTTTGTCATAATTTGTTCACTGATGTTCTACTTTTTTATGCGATGGCTGTTGATTTCAAAAGAGGTCATAAAGGCAGAAGGATCAGAAGGGCAAGGGTGTCCTTCACTGTATAAAATACGTAGTGAGTTCCAGATGAGTCTGGGACACGTGCAGCTCTCTCTCTCTCTCTCTCTCTCTCTCTCTCTCTCTCTCTCTCTCTCTCTCTCTCTCTCTGTCTCTCTCAAAAAGAAAAGAAGTCAAATCTTGTATTTCATGAGGACACAAGTGCCATTATTTAGGGTTTTCACTCAGGACCTAATCACCTTTAAAAGATCCCACACATCAGGTTGAGAATTTGTGAATTCGGCTTTAATAGTTTTAAACTGACGATTAATTTTAAAAGTTTAATTCATTATAATTTATTCAACTTATAACCTGAATGTTATCCCTGCTCTCTTATCTTCCCATTTCCACCCCCTCCCTCTTTTACCCTATTCCCTTCCCCTAAACCTCTGACAGAAGAGGACCTGCTCACCCACCATATGGCCACAGGATATCAGGTTTCATCTGGATAGTCTGCTACCCTTTCCTCTGTGTGCTGCCTGGCCTCCCCACCAAAGGGAAATGATCAAATCAGGGGCAACAGAGTCCACTCTCCCCACAACTGTGGAGGATATGCTGTCCATTGACTAGATATGAACAGGGGGTCTAGGTTTACTGCCTGCATTGTCCTTGGTTGGCACATTAGATGCACAGCGGTCTCTGGGTCCAGATCCACCCGCCTTCAGGGTCTCCTTGTGGGTCTCCTCATCCTTCTGTTTCCTTCCATACCCCCATTCCTCTGTACCACTCTCAAAGCTCCACCTGGAGTCCAGAAGTTCTTTCTCGAACTCCCGCTGGGAGGATTCTCTGGGAGGACATCTATATTGGGTTAATTGACACAGGTGACAACTAACTGAAGAGCACACCAATAGCTCAGGCTCTAAGATAAGCAATTAATAAATGGGACCTCATGACACTGAAAAGCTTCTATAAGACAAAGGACACTGTCAACTGAACAAAATGACAGCCTACAACTGGGAAAAGATCTTCACCAACCTTACATCCAACAAAGGGCTAATATTCAAAAT
Source organism: Acomys minous (assembly GCF_964271855.1). Classification (NCBI taxonomy): domain Eukaryota; kingdom Metazoa; phylum Chordata; class Mammalia; order Rodentia; family Muridae; genus Acomys; species Acomys minous. The sequence continues at coordinate 32,329,961 of NC_140493.1, read as the reverse complement.
ATATAAAGAACTCAAGGAACTAAACATCACTAAACCAAATAACCTAATTAAAAACGAGGCACAGAGTTAAACATAGAATTCTTAACAGAAGAATATCAAATGGATGAGAAATAAAGAAATGCTCAACATCCTTAGTTATCAGGGAAATGCAAATCAAAACAACTCTGAGATTCCATCTTACACCCATCAGAATGGGTAAGATAAAAAACTCAAGTGATGCCGGGTGTGGTGGCGCACGCCTTTAATCCCAGCACTCAGGAGGCAGAGGCAGGTGGATCGCTGTGAGTTCGAGGCCAGCCTGGTCTACAAAGTGAGTCCAGGATGGCCAAGGCTACACAGAGAAACCCTGTCTCGAAAAACCAAAAAAAAAAAAAAAAAAAAAAAAACCTTAAGTGATAGCACATGCTGGTGAGGACATGGAGAAAGGGGAACACACCTCCATTGCTGTGGGACTGTAAATTTGAAAAACCACTTTGGAAATCAAGATGGCTCTTTCTCAGAAAAGTAGGAATAGTGCTACCTCAAGACCCAGCTATATTGCTCCTGGGCATATACCCAAAAGATGTTCCAGCACACACAAGGACATTTGCTCAACTATGTTCATAGCAGCTTTATTCTAATAACTAGAATCTAGAAACAACTTAGATGTCCCTCAACTGAAGAATGGATAAAGAAACTTGGTACATTTACATAACGGAATACTACTCAGCTATTAAAAGCAAATAGATCTTGAAATTTGCAGGCAAATAGATGTAACTAGAAATGATCATTCTAAGTGAAGTAACCCAGACCCAGAAAGACACACATGGTATATACTCACTTATAAGTGGACCATTACTTTCTTACATGTTATCCTATGTTATATGTTATCACTTTATTATATCTGAGTTCATGAAGAAAGCCAATTTGTTTTGTTTTTAGGCTATAAATCTTTCATTTTACCACTTTGACATGGCATATTGGTGTGTGTGTGTGTGTGTGTGTGTGTGTGTGTGTGTGTGTGTATGTGTGTGAACTAAGAAGCCCAGACTAAACTAGCATTTGTTGTTTAAAAACAACCAGGCCTTGAACTCACTAGAGATCCACTTGCACCTCTCTCTGAGTTGCAAGGATTAAATGTATGAGTCACACTGCCCTTCTGATATAGTTTGAATATTCATTACTTGATATGTATCTAGGGAGTGCAATCATTATTTGTCAAATCAAATCATGAAATTCAGAGTTTGTAAGTTAAAGTTTCATTTGTATAGATGTGACTTTTATTTATTGTAAGATTGTTAATATATATATATATATATATATATATATATATATATATATATTCCTTATATTCGTAAGTACAGTGTATGTATGTGTTACCTGCAAAAGCCACAAGCCAGTGCCAGATGCCTTGGAAATGGATGTACAGAGAACTTTGATATGTCATTTGGATGCTAGCAGCCAAGATGCAGTACTCTGCAGGTGTAACAAATGGTCTTAAGTGCTCAGCAATCTTCTCAGCCTCTACACTTATTCTCATTGATATTTAATTGTGTTAGATTTTCAAGTTTATATTTTAACATGTTGATATTATTACTGTAGTAACCTGAGTTTTTACTGTACTGAATATTCTGTGGTTGCTTTTAATTTTATGTTACTTCCTTATAGCATAGCTAATTTCAGGGTTGTATTCATTAAATAATTTGGGAATTTATTTACTTTAATGTTGATGGTCTAAGACCTTTATATTATCTAGAAAGCATTGTGTAATTTTCTTTTATTTAAGTTCCCTATTGTCTCTTTCCCTATAGCTTACATTTAAAGCAGATCATATTGGCACAGTGATTTAATTTTATAGATATCCTAACTGGAATATTTGGGTAGCAGTTAAGAGAAATTAGTATTTATGATTGTCAGTGGGAAAGGGTATGTGGAAGTCCTCTTGTAACTAATTATGCTTCAAGAGCCTAAAATCTAGAACAGGACCCTTACTTATGATATGTTCCTTATAAGACACAGCTTTTGGTAAATGACCTGAAAAAAATGTCTTCTAGTTTATTTTAAAATGTATTCCAAATTTCTTCCTGGTCTAGAGCAGTTACAACATTTTTATCAAAATGATCTTCTAGAATAATTATGGATTTATAGAAAATTCCATGAAATATACTACAGAAAATTGCTTGTTTATCTCACTCTTACCTCCTCCAGTGTTCACAGCTTATATTTCTATGGTCCATTAGGAGCCAAGATTTGAAACATTGTGATAGAGAAATTTTCAAATTTTATATGTTCTGCTAACCAGTCTTTTGGTTAACATATTCTATTTGGTACAGCATGTAGTATGATGCCACATTTAATTGTTATATCTCTGCAGTGGGAGCTGGTCTGTGAAAATTTTAGTATCCCCTTGTCTGCGACCTTGGCCATATTTAGGAATATATGCCAGATATCCTGAAGGACATACTAGTGTAGATTATACTACGATTCTTGTGGTTACACTGAGATTGTGAGTTGTGAATAAACAATATTTGTTTTTAATGCCATCTCAATGTATACCACTGTCATTAGCTGTAGATAACATTATTTACATAAGTATTTTATATTAAGTGGTGTTTGATTTACTGAGAAATTACATTTCACACACAAAGTTTCACTATAGCTATCATCTTACATATATGTATTGAACTAGCATAATTAACATGCCAATATTTATATTATTAGGAAAGTACATAGTGCATTCAAATTGTATTAGTTTGGCGGTAGAGTTCTTTTCCCAGCCACAGTATTCTCTTTGCCATGACAGATTTGAAGCCTCATTGTCCATGGGATTAACACTTAAGTGGCAAGTGGTAGATCTTAGGAATTTTCCTTTCTCACTATTTCACAGGAATGTAGATAAGTAAAGAGAGAAAGCTAGCGTAATCCATATGTTCAGGGATTGTGTTGGCAACAGCTAGGACTTGTGTTTAGCTTAATGGCAATGTTGGGGCGTGACTGTTTAGTGTATTTGCAGGGTAATGTTTGGTGGTATTAAATGTTTCCCAATCATGTGCAGCCGCGATTGGCCTTCACTTCCCTGACTCCTTTGATCTTGAAACACTGACACTTTCTATCCATTAAAAAGTTACTTCCTCAGGTCTCCTACCCAAACTTGGTGGCAAAATTATTCTCTTTCTTATGGGGTGACAGGTTTTTCCCTATGTAAGACAGGTTATCTTGATCTTAAGTGCACTACACAGCCCAGATTGCCCTCAAGCTCATGTTAATCCTCCTGTCTCAGCATGCTTTATACTGAGATGACAAGTGTGCACTACCACATTCACTATGTTGCTATTTGTCTTTAGTCTGTGATTGCCAGCGCTCAGATTTCATTTTTGCGCTCATTTAATCCTTTCTGCTCTTCCTTACTCCATGTAGATACAGACACATGGCTGGTCATCATCCTTTGCCCCGAAAAGCTCCCTTAATATTGTGTGCAGAATATGTGCTAACATGAATTTACTTAATTCTTGTTCATCTAGGAAAATGATGACTCTTCTGCTGTCAAAGGGCCTATTTTGTCAGGTATTGAAGTTAGATATTTTCCTCCTACATGATGTCAAAATTTCCCCTACATCTTATCTTCTAATTCACTTTATTCCTAGTGAGAAGTATGCCATGCCCCACTGACCATCTTACATCTACTGTAGACTGCTAAGCTGTGGAAGGTATGGTATGCTTTGCTTCTTCTAAATGGCCGCCTGACTCCCAACATTCCCTCTGATTCTTTATTACTCCCATTGTCTTGTTTATACATTTCTTCTGTCAGAGGGTCTACTTTCCCCCTTCTGTTCCTAGGTATAGTAATCATAGCTGGTTTTGACTCCTAACTAGTCATTCTGAGACTTAGACAACAGATGAGTAAGGATCTAATGACACCTTTTTCTTTTCAAACTCTAAGTTTGCTTGCTTTTGCTATTCCTTGCCATTTGGGATCAACACCATGTACTGGATTAAAGACATTGAGATAAGCCGATTTAGAGTGAGGCTTCATGCCACTGCTTTGGTTTCAGGTGAGATTAATGCCTTTCAACATAGTTGTAGGGCCATCTATATGGATGGATACCTCTTAGGTATGCTTCCTTTAATGGGTCTGCTTGTGTTAAGCTCCCTTTTTACCTCACATGGTAGGTCCTGTGCCTTGAAGATTCTTGAGTTGTACTATGGTGGCTTTAGTTGGAGTTCTATGGATACAATTAGCAAGTCTGAGGTGCAAAAAACATTGTGTGATCTGAACAAATGATGTTTTAGGAAGCACCAAATTTCTCTGAACCAGCTTGTTTACACATGCCAAAATGGTAATTTACCCTGCCAGCTCAGTTCCTTGATAAATTGAGGAAAAGTTATTAATTTTCAATGTATGTGAGTTTTTATTCTCAGTTTGCAAGAGTGAGTATATCTATGAATGATTTTTTAAGTTTTGGTGTAATTTATTATTTTTTTTTGTTAACCATTTTACTCAGCTAGTGGTCCAACACAGTAGAAAACTCCCTTTATCTTTCAAGAGCTAGAGCTCGTTCAACTAATTCTATCCACATGAATTTTCACTTTTCAATAGAAAGGAATAATTCACTCTACCTGTCATAAAAATTATCCCCATACTTCAAGCTGTGCGAACACACAGATGTTTGCTGAGGAAACCAAGCTATTCAACGATAAGTTCATTTTCTTCAGAGACCAATTAAAATGGCACTATCCTATTGGGAGTGGAACACAGCAAGATCAATTAAATGAGCATTTTATATAAAGTGTGCATGTTTCATATAAGAAGACTGCAGATTGATTCTTGACTTTGAGCGATTATAGTATTTCTACTCCTTGTCAGTGGTGATTTTTGGCATAAAGGAGGAGGCACGATCTCATTTCCTGCTTCAAACAAAAAGAATACCTGTCTTCAAATGTATACAATATCCCGTGAGTACTTCTCAGCAAGAATTTTCTCCATCTTTTCTTGATTTTTTTTTAATTCTTTGAAAAGATCATATATGTACACCATGCATCTTTTTCATATATATGCCTTCTTCCTCTGTCCCTTCACTTGCCACTTCTTAGACACATTTCTTTTGTTTTATAATCTATGTATCTTATAATCTACTGAGTCAAGTAAGTGCTGCTCATATAAGCATGGGAGTATGCTCATCATTCAATGGGGCCTTGGCCATCTATCAGGGGCCACACCCTTAAAAGTCAATAGTCATTCAGCTCCTGGCAGTCATCAATTGCCAGTAACTGCTCAGCTAGCAGTGTGGCCTTTGAAGTCCTTCCGTTCTCTCTAACGGAAATTGTAACTGGCTTGACATTATGCCAGTCTTGTTTAGGTAACCACAGGAGCTATGAATTGATATGAATATCAGTCACGTCATATGTAGAGTGTAACATTTTCCAGAACTTTCCCTTATCCTTCAGCTCTTACGTCCTTTTTACACTTCATTTATGATGTTCCTTAAACTTGGGATAAGGATGTCATTGATCATTATAGTACAGTCTTTTAGGTTCAAATAAGATCAGTAAGTTAAACAAATAAAAGAAAATAAAAAGCAAGCAAAGTGGATTTTACCTGCAACCTTAGCCACTAGGGAGACTGAGAGAGGATGCTAAGTCCAAGGCCAGCCTTGACAACAGAGAGGAAGCACAGCTCAACAGCAAACAGATGCTGAGGCAGTAGATTGGGTGGCATGGAATCCTCTGTATTTCAGTTGCACTCATATTTCCAATTTGCTAACCTTTATAAGTCGTTAGTGCAGGGTTACTCATGGAATTGTACAGGGTAGCCTTGGCTCTTGTGTGACTTTCTCTAATCTCGGATTTACTGCAACATACCTCTTTCAAAAGACTTCCTCGCTTGCCAGTGGTTTTTTCTGATTATTTCTGGCCCAGTGCTATCATTCATTATTATAAAAAAAATAACCAGTATCTCCTTTTCCTACTTGTACACTGAGACATATTTTTTTTTCTTTTGTCACGGTGAAAAATGTCGACCAAAATGATCCCAAAGTTTTAGTTAATCAGAAATTTTCTCAACAATGAGTCAACCCCTTTATTCACATAAACCACAGATAAAAACAAAACTTAAAATAATTATCCATGCATCCTTGATTAATAAAAAATAAACAATTTGTGTAGGTGTTTTTAATGTTTATTAAAAATAAGTATCTTGCAATGTAAAATATTTGGTGGTACTTGAGAAGCATGAAAACAAAATACTCTTCACTGCTCTTTACTTTGATTCCTCCTGTGGTCTCTACTTGGCTACAGTACAATTCGGCCTCAATAGCCACTTTCTCAATCTGTAAACAAATAGATTTAAATTTTAAGAAATATTTGTAGATGTTAGGAAAGTAATAAGTCTTTTACTGTCCCAAATTATGTTAAATTAAATGCTCTGTTTTCTTTGTCAGTAATATAGTGAGCCAACTTAATTATTGTGATAGGTCTGTGTCTTGTCTTAACTACATCATTTACTGACTCTCATCTGACAGAGGTATGGCTGGGTAGCATCATTTCAGCTTTCGACATCAATCGGTTTAATTACCCTTTAAAGCAAAGCAATCGCATCAGTGCCCCTTCCTGCTTGTAAATGGTGCCAAACTTATCAGCTTTATAAATAGCAAGTCTCCTCCTATGAACATTTAGGACCTAACTGAACAGGTCAGTAAGGAAATCCAAATTGCTTTTTCTTTTAAAATTTAGATGTAGTTATTGATGTATGCCTCTATTAGAGATAGATTTTTGTCCTAGGGATATTCTAGAAAAGTTGCTTACATTTTTTCACACTGTATTACATCTTTCTATAGATATAGAAACAATAATATTACTAGTGCTACTATTATTTCCCCTCCTGAGGTGCTCCAATCCAGCTTCAAACACCTCTTAATGATGCTGCAACAATTTAATTATTTTTTTTTGCAGCTTGATTTTATATGGCTACATCACATAATCAACATGAAAGTCCTCTATTGTTTGGCCATTTTAATGGCAATATCAAAACAGAATTCTCTCATGGGTTTATTGATAACTTGTTGCAAATAAATATGTGGTTTTATGTAGCATTCTCTCCCAGAGGAAAGAACATTGGAAAATTCTAGGAAATCACAGCAAAAACATTTGTCAGAGTCCCAGTGTAGTCTCCAGTAAGTGAGATCCAATCAATGGTTAGGGCTGTGTTCCCAGCCAAGGTTCACCTTGCAGGGCCTAAGAACATTAAAAAGGCAGATGTCTGAAGCACAGGAGACCCCAGAAAGAACATTTGTTAGGTGAAAATAAAAAGCTTAGTGCATGCCTTGTGATTGCAAAGGTGGTTTAGGATGGTTCTTTGTTGGCGACACCCAACAAGGGCTGATAGCTCGGATACCATCTTGGTGCACACTGAGATGGCAGAATATTATTGGTGACTGAATATGGGAGATAAAATAGTAAGAAAAATAATCTAATAATAAAAAACCCTCAGGAAATCTACTGAGATGTGATAAATATATACAAGCGCTAAGGTAAATGCATGTAAATCCCATTCAGTTATAACTAGTAGCATGTATTTGATTGCATACTTAAATACATAATTATGAAATAAAATAGTCATCTTTTGATGTCCAAGCAATGAGAAGAAATTAGAATATTTCTAGAAATAGAATACTTCTTATATTTTATTACTGGATGAACAATATTAATAAATTTCACCAATATTCATAAGTGCTTTGCTCATCTAGCTAGTAGCTGCACATTGTACTGTAAGTAAAAGCTTCTCCCATCCTCACCTAACGTTTATACCAGTGAGGCAGCATGTGTCAATCCCTGGTGTCTCGCATGTATCGTGAAGGCCTCTGACATATAATAACAAATCTGACTCAGTTTCTCTGACCTCTTCTTTTGAAATAATAACTACTCTGATTGATTAGTTTTCTTAACAATACAAAAATAATTATAATAATTACGTTTCATAAATCAAACAAAATAAAGAAACACTGAAAACTTAGATCCTAAAAGAAACAAACTCCACAGCAGTTTTCAAGGGATTCCCTCAGGACTCCACCTTCACCTTAACTCACCTCCACTACCTTCTCTCTCTGCATCTTTATGGGTTGTTTGGTTTTGCTCATGAAAAGAATTTCACAGAGAAAGTGGAAAATGGAGAAAAGAATAAACCGAGGAAGGGAATGGCAGAAAGAAAGAAGAAAAGATAGAGAGAGAAGTGTGCATAACAGTCTGTGGGTTCGTGGACATTTGATTGCTATATAGATCTTACTGGATAAGAAAACAGTGGACCTCACAAACACAGACCATCCAAAGAAGAATAGCATCTTCACCTAACAAGCTAGGCTTCTGAACGTTATTCTCCATGAATAGCATCTGGATGCTTATAATCAAGACAACCCAAAACATTAATCTGAAAAAGAGCAAGGGTGCTGTGAGGGTATAGTGATACTCAGCATTCGTTATTTAGGAGATCTACAGAAAACTTTGAAAATGGACTGTTTGGGTCCTCACTAAGTTACTGGACAAGTGAATTTTTAAAGTGCTATGCTAATTTTTAACTTTTGTGATCTAAAAAAAATAAAATGTATTAATTGGTAGCAGAGAGTCAAGACTGAGTGTTGTGGCTTTGGGATTGGGTAGGTGCAGATATTGGCTTTATTATTTTCTTGTAGGCCACTGAGCAAATCTGTCATTTGTAAATCTTTATTTGTAAAAATAATTATTTCTCCATTGCAATCACTTATGCAATAATATTTGTAAAGCAGCTGTAGCAAATAAATGGTAGAAAACTTAGTATTGTTAGTATTTTTAAGGATGTGGACCAAGATAATGCAAAGACCAACATCTATTAATATTAAAGGGCTACAGTAACAACATAGGACAATTTGAATTACACAGAAACTTATCTCAGTTCTAGGGGCTAGATTTATAAAATCAGGGAGTGATTTCTTTATAGGGCATAACACATTTGTGACAGGGATTTTTCCTTAGAATTGATATGGAATTCTCCCTATGTCTTTTCTCATCTTCCCTTCATATATACGTCCATGTTTACAGCTCCTATTTTTAGAAGCATTAGGAAGATCCTACAGACCTTACTTAAAGAGCATTTTAAATGACATCTTCAATTAAGATCACAGTCTAAGATGTTTGGAGGACAAGATTTCAACTTGTGAATCTATAGGTATGTAATACCTGAAATGTTTGAACGGCCATTTATTGAGATGGAAACACAAAGTACAGAATAAATTTGATATTTCATTACATGAGATAATATAGAGAAGTTACCAGACTGTACAAATAGTTTGTCAAATTGCAAACATCCACTAGTTCACTCTTTCTCTTCCCCTACCTATCTCTCCTTTCCTCTCCTCAGCTAGAGCTTTCTCTTTCCGTCTCTTATTGTATACTATGATCTACTAGTCTAATTTGTAGAGTCACAGAGATGAGCACAGAAGCTTTTCAACACTAGATTGGATGTCTTTTGTTTAGCCCTAGGATTGTATTTTCAATTAATTTGCACCAATTGTATCCAGGGTTCTGTTTTGTATCATCCCAGGAACAAAAACTATGAGATATATAACGTCTTCTACATGTTGAAGCATATTCTAAAAGATAATCTGTATAGCCAAGAGTTATAGCAATCGAAGAGCCAAAGGACAATCAAGCAAAGCTGGTGACTCTCAGACTCTCTCCCATTTTGTTTCATTACTTTCTGAGTCATTTTAAAAATGGGGATGACATAAGTGCAGCAAGAAAGCTTAAGAGAGCAACCGCATAGTACTAGTTTTAAAGGAAAGTAACTCCAGTTTCCCCTTAAGTGGAGACAAATGTCTAACTCCAGGGAGTGTTAAAATGACACAAATGAATCAGCATGCCCACAGAGGTATCTAGTCCTCCAACTCTATATTTCCAAAGTGTTAACAGTCCTGAGTGGAACTTGGTGTAATTGATACAGCCTCAGTCTAATTGCTTTATGAAACTTGGAAAAGTTGCATAATAAGCCATGGGTCTGCATATAGTAGGTGTCTTCCTAGTTGAGGTTATATTCTGTGACTCAGGGAGACAAGTCAAAATTCAGTTTCTTTGAGCCACATAATGGCTTACTAATAATACCACCCAATTTTAAGTGTCAAATATGAATATAAAAGTAATTCACACTCAAATTTTAAAAGTCAACTTCAAGGACATACAACATCACATTATGCTTTAGGACCTTCAGGAAAAATAAATGCCCTGCTAATAAAAAAAAAGGTTTATAATTTATAATATTAAGTTGTAAGATAAGTCTCTTATTTATGAAAGATCTCTGTTTCCAAGTTTTCCTGTTCAAAGCTGTATTTCTATCAAAGATGATGCAGAGTCAGATCTTCATTTTTTGCTGTTGTTCTTCGCTTTAGTATTGTTTGAGACAAGTTCTTTTTTTCATTTTTATTTATTATTATTATTATTATTATTATTATTATTTATTAATTTATTCTTGTTACATCTCAATGGTTATCCCATCCCTTGTATCCTCCCATTCTTCCCTCCCTCCCATTTTCAACTTATTCCCCTCCCCTTTGACTGTTCCTGAGGGGGATTACCTCCCCCTGTATATGCTCATAGGGTATCAAGTCTCTTCTTGGTAACCTGCTGTCCTTCCTCTGAGTGCCACCAGGTCTCCCCCTCCAGGGGACATGGTCAAATGTGAGGCACCATAGTACGTGAGAAAGTCATATCCCACTGCCGCTGAGCTGAGCTGGTGCCTAGGGTGAAACTGAGCACTTGGCCCAGCCTGCATCACAGCAGGGGAGCTGTGGCTGCACTGAGGTAGTACCTCAGACAGAATTGCTTGCTGAGTTGAGACAAGTTCTTACTCTGTAGTCCAGGGCAACCTCAAACTCCTGTTGTCTTCCTATCTCAGCCCTCGGAGTAATGGGTTACCATCTATTAACCAGCACACTGAGATTGTCTTTTAGTAAATGATCAGACAACATGAGTTTCAAAAGTGAGTTACTGTAGACTGGTTACTGCCCTCAACCAGAAGAACATGCCTTTCTAATACCAAGGCCTTTGCCGTTGTAGTCCTTTCTACAATGACTTTGACCTTCATCCTGTAATTTGATTTTGCCCTGAAGGATATCAACAAGTATAAAGAAAATAAAAGCTTAATATAACCCAGGATCATTATGGCTGAGTTCTGGAATAACTTTGGCTAGGTGAGTGAGTGATGTGGGTACAGTTGACTTAGATATTCTGGCTACAGTTGAGTTTGAAATGCAGAGCCCAGTAGGGCTTCACATGTCAAAGTATCTACAACTAAGCCCTATGAGGTCAACCCTCATGGGACTTGATATATTGTTATTGCAAGCCATTCAGCTTCAGATTAGTAAGAAGAAATGCTACCGCTTGGGTTATTTATTCATAACATTTGTTTTATATGTATTTTTGAAAGCTTCAGAAGAAAAAAATCATTGGAAGAGGCAATAGTCTGATAAATATTCATTGTAGTGCCTTGGTGATCTCTAAAATTCTGATGAGGAGTTCCTAGGTAAGTTAAATGAGTGCTGCCTACATAGCTCTCTTAGAAGAAAGGACTTTTACTAAGATCTATAACATTTATAAGCTTCTAGGGGTGCTTGGAGAAGCTTGGAATAATTGAATAAATGATGTATTTTGTCATATATTTTAAACTTATGAAGTAGCCAATCATCTTTGTGCTTGTTCTTTATCATGAACCAAACAAGAAAAGAACAAAAATAAAATTATGACTCATGTGTTGGCAAAAAATTCAAAAATTTAACTTTTCTTTGGAGTCCTAAACCTGTGGCTCTTTTTTATTTATATGTGATAATACTGACTTAAAGAAACAGATTTTCAGTAAAATCAGTGGAAGATATCCACTAGATTATCAGTTACTAACCAAGGATACACTTTCATTTTTAGATTTACCTAAAAATTGTATTTTTGTGCTTTCAAATGTGTAGCTTACATATATATATTTGTAAAATTAAAATATATTTAATTTGTATTTATATGTTATATATTATGTGTAAATATAATAATGTAACTATAAATCCTAGAAATAAAGTGGAAGAGAAGTTTTTTGTGTCACTGCTATTCATAAATTAAGAAAGAAGTTGTCTTACCTAAAATATAATGCAAACATAAATTCCATTGTAGCTAATCAGCTACACAGTATTTATGTTTTCTATGTTATTGCTTTATTATAATTTCATTATTAATAAAACTATTTCAATGATGATTAAGCTTTTACAATACTTTCACCATACTTTTAAATTTGTCATGTACTAGGAGTCAATCACTCCGAAAAGTCTTTGATACTCAGTTGACTCTCAACTGATATTATTCCATGGGACCCACAGTGTGATGGCCCAGTGAGTGGAAAGTACCGTAGTTAGAGAAACCCTGCCCTGTCTTCATGATGCAGTTAACTGTTCTAATTGTGGCATTCTGAAAGACTACTTAGGAGCAGAATTGAATACGGAAATGGTATATAGATGATATGGCAAATGCAATAATGGTTTGTGTGGATGTGTATGGGCAGGTGTTTCAAAACCTTTGATATAAATCTTACAGGAGAAAGAGGGCAAAGGATAGGAGTGTACAGATGACCTCTCTCCAGACCAACAATGAACTTAAAAGTCAAACTTAACTTGAGGATGTGTAGATCCTTTCCTAAGGAAGCGGAAAATAGTAAAGAGGGAGTCACTGTGTTGTCTTAATAAAGGAAGAGGTGATCAAATGCCATTTAAAAGCAATGGGCAGCAGTATTTACAAAGAGCCCAGGGAAAGACATAACTTTTCTCCTCAAATAGCTGAGGAGGAATTGGATGTGACAGAGCACAGAGAGAGAGAAGAAGATTGACAGTACAGAGCCATCAACATGTGAGGATATACTCATTGCAGTAGGCTGGGAAAAGGGCAGTGCTGAAATTAATGATACCAAGAAGACCATATACTTGTGTGTGTCACAGACCCGGCACACCAAAATCTAAGAAAAAACAAGTCTTAGAATAATACAATTACTTCTCATTAAGACTGAACGTCAAGAAACAGTTCTGTAGACATACAGACACACACACACACACACACACACAGAGAGAGAGAGAGAGAGAGAGAGAGAGAGAGAGAGAGAGAGAGAGAGAGAGAGAGAGAGAGAGAGATAACTAGGCAGACAACTCTTCAAAACTGATTCTGAAGGAAGAAAAAACTGAAGGGAAGAAAGCATGGCAGAAGGAACCATCGAGGTTAAAGAAATTTGATCAGGAAAAAAGAAGTAAAATAATAGAGAAAACGATTAGTGAGTAAAGTAAGCAAGGAAGGGCACAGAAGAAAGACTAGAGCATGTGCCATCTCCATCCGTTTCTTTGTCACCTTCCATCCCTGTCCCTGCACCTGCCTCTGCCTCTGACCCTCTCCTGCCCCTCCATAGTGTAATAACAGCAGTACAAGCTGTCTATGGGAACTATATGGATATTTCAAGTTCCTAACACTTACAAAATGTCACAATTGAAGTATACTAGAACCAAAACCCAAACACAAGTTCCTCTGAGAGCGTAATGCAGAATTCACTCTTCTGTAAATAATAGGGTCAATAATTACTTAATTAATGCGAGGTATTCACCAATGACCTTTAATTGACAACGAGTCAATTCACTAAGGTAATCAGTCATTGCTAGAGTCAGAATTAGATTTTCCTCTTAAATCTAAATTTTAAATACGGTAATGTTCTTGTGATTTAGGTCAGAGTGAGGTCACCAGAATTGCTTGAAGTCAGAAAATATTAATCATATGTAGACCAATTGGATTTAATGACTCAAAAGTATACAGTTTTTAACTTTTCTGCGATATGACGTAGGCTAGAAACACTCATTTAATATTTAACTCTATCTATGTGATTTGTAATATTTTCAGTGTATTGAAGTGTGGTGATTCTGAAGGTTGGTTCTGCACATATTAGGCAGCTACTGGGACCAATGAGCTACATTTTCAGCCTACTCTATGGTCTTAAGGTAGGATTTCACACTGTCACAATTACATAGGAGAACGGCAAGATTTAATATAGGGGGAAAGAGATAATTAATTATCTTGCTTTTCTCTGTGTGGAATTTACCATATAATTTCTTTTATTTTGAGGGTATATGTTCATGCAGCTTGGCTTTATTCTGATATTAAATTAGGACTAGAGAATGTTTAGTGCTTTTTATTTCGGACTTAGCTTGTATAGGATATGCATTATTCATGGGGAGAAATGTGGCACTATGAACACTTGCATAAATATCATATGTAGAATATTTTTAAATTTAGAAGTAGTATTTGTCCTTATGCTTCAGGAAGCAGCCTACTAAATCACACAGACTAAAGCTTTTGATAGACATTTATCAATCCACCATAGCATGCCTGCTGTGACAAGCTGTCTTCAGAAAGTGAGGATCTGTGAAGAGCAAACTATCCTGGGCTTGCTCTATAAAAGGAAAGTCAAATGTTAATGCAGTTGCAGGGTAACCTACCAGTGTAGGTCTTGGACTTGTTAGAACAGTTTCTAGTTTAAAGGCTCTAACTTCTAACAGATATGTGTGCGTCTTTGCTAGAAAAAAAATATATATAGCCACATTTGTACCCCTGCTCACTGTTACCAGCACCACTCCTGAAACGCCAGATAAATTTGATTCCAAATTTCTTCCCCACATATGTACTTATATGGTCCCAAATAGCTATGATATTATGATGCGTTCAATGTCTATTTCTTATTCCTTACTGTATTGGATCATTTCTCTTCGGCAGTCGCTTCTTCCAGGGTTCATTTTTAAGTGACTTTTACTCCTATCTCTGTTCTCTTAGTACCTAGTAGTTAAATTCTTTCAATCTCATATCTATATCTCACAAGTAGCCCATCCGCAACCCCACATTGAGTAGTCATCATTATTTGAACATATCACAGACTAATAGGTTCCAAAACCAATTAGTTTTTCCTCTAATAATCTATCTATTTATATTTGAAATGTTTCCCAAGGGCTCATGCATCAAATATTTGGTCACCGGGACGGCAAAATTTATAGATAGTGTAGAGTATTTGCTTTTGTATGTGTGTGTGTTATGTGTGTGTGTATGTGTGTGTGTACATATATGTGTATATATACACACACACATATATATATATATATATATATTATTCGCATTATATCCATATTGCAATTTCCTCACTTATCTTCTTGTTCCCACCCTCCCTCCCTCTTCCACCCTATTCTCCTCCCCTAGACCTCAGACAGGTGGGATTCTCCTACTTCACCATCTGACCACAGCCTATCAGGTCTCATCTGGATAGCCTGCATCCCCTTCCTCAGCTTTTCCACAGGGACTCTCTGCCAAAGGGCAGTGGCTAAATCTCTGTCCCCAGCTCCCTCCCATCCCACTTGGAGAATGATTTGTCCATCAGCTACATCTAAGCAGGGGGGCTAGGTTCTCTGTTTGCATTGTCCTTGGTTGGTGCATCAGTTTGTGCAGGACCCCCCCTGAGACCAGATCCACAAGCCTTGACAGTCTCCCTCATCCCAGTCCTCCCATTCCCCCAACTCTTCCATACAACTCCCAGCACTTTGCCCAGCATCCCACTGTGAGTCACAGTATCTCTCCCAACCTCCTGCTGGGTGGAGTCTCTCAGAGGACATCTATGTTGGGCTAATATCCACTTCTAAGTGAATGTATACCATGCATGTCTTTCTGGGTCTGGGTTATCTCTCTCAGGATGATCTTTTCTTTTCTTTTTTTAACATTTAGTTTATTCGGATTACAACTCAATTGTTCTCCCATCACCACTGTCCTCCCTTTCCTCCTACCCTCCCACTCCCACCCTATTATGCTCTATTAGGTCCATGTCAGAGGGGGATCTCCTCCCCCAACTTAAGGTCGCAGGTTAACAAGTCTCATCTTGGTAGTCTTCCTATTCTTTCTTTGAGTGGACCCAGGGCTCCCCACCAAGGGGAGGTCATCAAATATGGGGCACCAGAGCTCATGTCAGAGCTAGTCCCTGCTTTCCACATAACTGTGGGGGATGTCCTGTCCATTGACTAGATCAGAGTAGGGGTTCGGTATTTACTACTTGTATTGTTCTTGGTTAGTGCAATAGTTTGAACAGACACCCCTGGGCCCTGATCCACCCTTTACTTTGCCTGCAAATTTCCAGATTTTCTTCTTTTTGGTAGCTGAATAGTATTGCATTGTGTAAATATGCCCTAATATCTTTATCCATTCTTTGGTTGAGGGGCATCTGGGTTGTTTCGAGATTCTGACTATTATGACTAAAGCTTCTTTGAACACAGTTGAACAAATGTCCTTGTTGTATGGTGGAGTGTCTTTCAGGTATATGCCCAGGAATGGTATAGCTGGGTCTTGAGACTGCACTATTCCCAATTTTCTGAGAAAATGCTAAAGTGATTTCTAAGTCATTGGAGTGTTTGCTATGACCAAACTTTGATTCTGACTTTAGAAACTGAACAACTGAGCAACAGTAGTTAGCAGCATAAATACATAAACAGAGCAGAACAATGCCACCTTGGGTTACCGCAGAACAATAAAAAGTACAGGTTTTGTTCTCTCTACAGCAGTTTCAAACACCAGTTTTTGTAGTGTGAGTCTGGACTTCTTATTTTCTCTAGTTTAATTATCTTGACTGTATACTGGCAAGAATAGTAGCATCAGCCACATAGGGCTTATTTCAGGATTAAGTGAGGCAATGAATGAAAAGTACTTCGGAAACCCCCAGAGGGAGCTCCTGAGGCTGCCTTTCCTGCTGTCTTCCTCTTAGCATTATTTTTACTAGATTCTACATCCCTGGGTTAAATATCCTTCCTCTAATGGGCTTAATTTTCCAGATAAGGGACAGTTGAGAAGAGTACAGATTATTGCTAAATAAGTCATTACCTTGGTTTTAGAATAGTTTATTCTTCCAATTCTAAGTAGAAGTAAAAAAAGTTAAACAAATTCTGTCCTTTGCTACCTAAAAGGTATGCAAGAACGCTTTTTCTTCCCTTGAACTCCCATGTTTTTAAAGTGTACTGGTGTTTCAGGTTCCTGTAAAGTGATGCTGCCCAAGTGCTTGTGATATATAAGGGATTCTATAGGAGGATGCCTGTGCCTCTGTGGTACCTCACGCCCCCCAGAACCACCAGGCTCAGAGAGGCTGAGGCAACATCCTTCAGAAATAACTTCAGAAAAAAATTCTTTCAAGATGAACAATTTCTAGGGAAGTAGAAATCAAAGTGTCCGTAGGACTATTCCAAGGACACATTTTACTTGCATTTCAATTTTTGGTTATGGATCACACAAATTTTACCACTAAACTCATTTCTGTGAGTGAGTGAAGATGGCAGCATGAGAGTTTTCCTCAATAGAAAAGAAACATGTGTGAGGAAATTAACTACAGTGTTTGCGTTGGCTGCGTTGGAATACTTGGCTGAGTTTAGTTTTAGTATGTCAGTAATTTTATTATTTTGAAAAATATGACCACCATTTGTCTTATTATAAATGAAGAAAATAGTATATATTAACACCTGACATGACTAATCTCTGTCCTTTCTTAATGTGCTAAAGATTAGGCATTATTTGAGAAAAAAATTGTTTTATTCACAGAGAGGTCACTTCTGGGATGGGAAAGATGGCTCAGAAAATAAGAGTACTTGTTGCTCTCACAAAGGGCTTGGGTTAGGTCGGAATACCCTGATGGTATCTATTACACCATCTGTTATACCAGGTATAATAATAGAAACCATCTGTTATTCCAGTTCCAGGGGATCTGAGGTTATCTACTGAGCCCTAAGGTATAGCAGGCGTATCTATGCCACACATACATGCTTTCAGGCAAACATTCACATGCATACTCGTTTTTAATTAAAACGTTTTTAAAAGGGTAACTCTTGTGACTATAGACAGGAATATTAATTCAGGAACTATTCATACTACAAATATTTATTTAGGTTTTTAATCAAACATTTATTACGTTCACATTAAATACTAGATAGTATAGATATTGTTTGGAGTGCCATTAGTATCTTCTATCAAAAGAGTTCTAAGAAGTTTGGTCATAATATAAACGCATCTTCAATAAGACTTTTCTGATATCATTCAATTTAAAAGGAATTTGTTAGATAAATTATAGTCTCTAATATTAACACTAGCTAGAACATTACTATTACTATCACCAGTATATAACTTGAAAATTATCTACTCAACTCACTGATAAGTATGGCTTTAAGCCTAGAGGATACAAACATTTATGGTTTTTGAAAAAAAAAACTGTGAATAGTCATGACAACTATTGCACTTAATGATAATTGGTGTGTTCTAACATTTTGTATACAAATATGTGCTGTCTAATTTAATATCAACTTGACAATGGCTAGAGTCATTAGAGAAGAGAGAGCCTCAATAGAGAAAATGCCTACATAAGGTTGGCTGCAGGCAAGTCTGTAAGGCATTTTCTTAATTAAGAAGGGTACCAGCCCTGGGCTATTGGTCCTGGGTTCTCTAAGAAGCATGAGCAAGCCAGTTTAAAAACACTCTTCCATGGCCTCTGCATCATCTCCTGCCTCTGGGTTCCTGCCCTGTTTGTTTGAGTAGCTCTTCTGACTGCCTTCAGTGATGACCTGTGATGTGGAAGACTAAGCCAAATAAACTTTTTCTTTCTAAGTTGCTTTGGGTTATGGTATCTTATCAGGGCAATAGCAGGACAAAATCTAAACACACATTTAAATTGTCTTCTTACTTTTTTCAATATATGAAGCTGAATTCAATATTATTCAAGAGTATATAAATGTGAAAATAAAACAATTACATTCTGGCCACATTCTGTCATGCCAGTCTACTTTCATCTGTGTAGAACAGGAGTATACTGCCATTGTCTCCTATTAACGTTCTATTTATAGAAAGTGTAAGACTCAAGATAGAATTCACTGGCTTTGTCTGTTTAGTTAGCTCATTTTCCTTTCAAATGAGGCTTGCATTTTGTTTTTGTTTTTCTAATTAGGTCATTTCCTACATCATTTTTTATTTTGTTTAAACTTTATCCCATGGGCAATTCTTGAAGCTCCTAGTGTCTACCAAATTAAACTCTTTCACCTCATTGTGTTTCAATCCAGTAGCTCAATGTATTTTCAGTTCAAAACAATTTATCCCATTTCCTTCCTGTATTTCTACACTAATCACTGAGAAGTCCTGATAACGTGCCCCCTGCTCCCCCCTTTCTGTTTCTGTTTTCCTTGGTTAGGCCTCCAAACTGCTGGTATTAGTTCTTATGAATCTCATTAAAATAGTGCAATCAGGACATGCCAAATGACCATCCATTTTTCTCATTGTAAAGTAACATTATGAGACCAGGCAAATGCTCTGACAGATTATTTTGTTGCCTGTTTTCAGCTAACTTCATTTAAAACTTGGATATTGTTACATAATTAGAACAAGATTTCCAACAATTCTTATAATATTCAACTAACACCTCTAGTCCAGTTCAAATGAGCAGTCCTCTTAGTGACCATGCTAAACATAACGAACTTGCATGTCTTTTAATTCTTCCGGTGCCAATAATTCCTATGCTGTCAGTAATATAAAGTCTACCAACCACACAAAGATAAATGATCAGTTAAATAGTCCTAGAATCAATGACAAAGAATCATAGCAAATATTATCTAAGCATAGTTAAACACACTATTTTTTATTTTGGTAGTTATTAGCCAAGAAGCAAAGATATGATCTCTCTGAATTAATATCTATGGGCCAAGTAAAAGAAACTTTCCTGAATCTTTTCTCTCTAAATGGTAGTAGCCAATGGACAGCTTATTCTACATGGTTGTGGGAAGAGTAGAGACTGTCTCTGATATGAACTCTGATGCCCCTGATTTGATCACTTCTGCTTGGTGGGGAGGGCCAGTGGGCACACAGAGGAAGGGGAAACAGGCTATCCAGAAGAGACCTGATAGGCTGAGGTCATATGGTGGCACAGCAGATCCCTTTCTGTCAGAGGTCCAGGGGAGGGGAGTAGAGCAAAACAGGGAGGGAGGGGAAAACAGGAAGATAAAAGTGAGGGGATAACAATCAAGATGTAATCTAAATAAATTATAATAAAAATTATTTATAAAGGTACTTCTTACAAGCAACTTAGGTAACAATGACATAGGTAAAGAACAAAGCATTGATGTTCCTTATTTATCATTGACTTATCTTAGACATAGGAGGATTTAAATTTCTCAGGATAAAAGAATACACCCATGAGGAACTTATTCCTTTTGGAAATGGCTTATATTGATTAAATAAAGAGCAATGGACAATAGAATTACATATGAAAGCATTCTGGTGATACCAGCTTGAATTTTTAGGTATGCCTATAGAGGTTAGTCTGAATATACCAATGGTTATAACTTTTTTTTTGTACATTTAAAACAATTATAATTTGTTCACTTTACATCCAGATTGTAGCCCCATCCCTAGTCATCTCCACACTCCCTCCGCAATGCCCCCGCCCTCCACTAGTCCTCAGAGAGAGGGAGACTTTTTTCCCTATTATTTAACCTCAGCCTACCAAGTCTCATCTGGACTGCCTGCATGCACTTCTTCGGTGGCCTGGCAAGGTCATCCCACTAGGGAAGGGATCAATGTGTGGGCACCAGAGTCCATATCAGAAATAGTCTCTATTCCCCACATTATGGAACAAAAAAGTAGAGTGTGATACCTATCTACTATATCTGAGCAGAGGGCCTAGGCCCTCACCATGCATGGTCCTTGGTCGGAGCATCAGTCTCAGCAGCAGCCCCCTCCCCTCCACCAAGATTTGTTGGCTCCACTGGTCTTCTTGTGGAGCTCCTCTCTCCTCCAGCTCCTTCTATCCACAATTCTTACATATACTCCTTATACTCCATCTTGAAGTCTAGATGTGAGTCTCAGCATCTGCTTTGATCTCCTGCTGGGTGAGGACTTCTTTGTTAGGTTCCTTTTTGTTCCTTCTCTTCAACTGTTTCTGGTGCCTATTCTATTTTTCCTTCTGAATTAGAATTAAGCATTCTCCCTAGGGTCCTCGTTGTATTTAGTTTCTTTAAGTTCGTGTGTTTTAATGTGGTGTGATTTTCAGCTAACATCCACTTATAAGTGAGTGTATACCAAGCTTGCCTTTCTGGGTCTGGGTACATCACTCACGATGATCATCTCTAGTTCCCTCCATTTGCCTGCAAATTTCAAGATTTCCTTGTTTTTAAATAGGTGAGTAGTATTCTACTGTGTAAATTACCACAGTTTCTTTATCCATTCTTTGGTTGAAGGACATGTAGATGTTTCCAGATTCTGACTATTACAAATAAGGCTGCTATGAACATAGTTGAGCAAATGTCCTTGTTTGATGGTAGAGTATCTTTCAGGTATATGCCCAGGAGTGGTATAGCTGGGTCTTGAGGTAGCACTAATTATTCCATATTTTCCGAGAAAGCATCAGATTCATTTGCAAAGTAGTTGACAAATTTGCACTCCAACCAGTAATGGAGGTGTGTGGTTCCCTTTTCTCCACATTCTTTCCAGTGTGTGTTATCACTTGAATTTTTGATCTTAGCCATTCTGGCACATGTAAGATGGAATCTCAGAGTCATTTTGATTTGGATTTCCCTGATGACTAGGGACATTGAACATTTATGTAAGTGTTTCTCAGCCATTTGATATTCCTCTTGAAGTCATCTTCTTCTATTCCAGTTTTTCTTATGTTTGCTCTTCTTTTAGTGTTTTAGATTTCTTGAATGTTTTGTGTCAAGAAGTTTTTAATTTCAACAGTTTCTTTGACTGATGTATTGATAACTTCAACAATATCTGTTACACTTGAGATTCTCTCTTCCATCTCTTGTTTTCTGTTGATATTGCTTGTGTCTGAAGCACTTGTTTCCTTCCTTATGTTTTCAAAGTCCAGTATTGCCTCAGATTGTGTTTCCTTTGTTGCTTCTAATTCTCCTTTTAGGTCTTGAATATTTTTATTCATTTCTTTCGTTTATTTCTCCCACTTGTGTTTTGCCTGAATTATTTATAGAATGTATTCAATGTATTTATCTGTTTGAATGCATTTTACTGTATTTCTTTGACAGATTTTTTTACCTTCATGGCTTCTATCATTTTCACCACTCCATATTTAAAATCTTCTTCTTGTGCTTTATGGTTGTTGGTTAGTGGGTGCTCATTCAGGGCTTGCTGAGGTAGAACCATTGGTTTCGAATGCTATCATATGGCTCTGAGTTTTGTTGTTTGTGTCCTTCTAGCCATCTGGTTGTCTCTGGTGTTAGCAGGCCTGGAGCTTCCTCCAATGGGGTTGTTATTTGTGTTCCAGCTGGGCAAGGCAGGTTGGGAGAACTCAAAGAAAGCAACAAATAAAATGTTGTTTTGTTAGGGCTTCTTATAGATCTCCTCAGGATGGTGGACAATGGGTGTCCATGCCTTTGCCTAGCTCAGCTCTACTGGGTTTGCTGTCTGTGTCACAGTTGAGTCAGACAGGAAAGGAGCAGGCTAAGAGAGCTCTAAGCCCAAAGCTGATCTGGCTCCCTTCAAACCTACTTGGTATGGTGAACAGTGTGGGTTGTGGCTGGTACCTGATTCACCTCTGCTGGTGCAGATGGGTCAGGCTTGCTACACAGTGAGTAGAGAGACATTCAAGCCCAAAGCTGTCCCTCTGCCCTTCTTGTGGTGGTAGCTAATGTGCGTTGTGGCCCATGAGGGACTCCGCTCTGCTGGTTTGCTCTCTCCCAATGGTTATATCTTAATTCTGAACCTTTATATGTTTTTTAAAAAATATTTCAGATAAATTAATTCTCATTTATTTCATCAATAAGTTCTCTTTCTTGAGTATTTCTAGCCCAATGAATAGTGCTATTGTTACAGGACAGAAACAGAAGGAGATACTCATTTAAAGACAAAATTTTACCCTAAGTAAAGATATATTCCAAGTTACTCAGTGGGGATAATGTTTTTTTCAGAAATTTGAATAAAGTTAAGAACACGCCCAGTTACTTTTTGGTGACTTTCCAGTGATAAAATGTCAGGCATTTCTGGATACAAACACTACTTCACTATAGTAAACGTTCAGTCCTAAAATTGTGTGTTCTACTTCAGTGGTTCCTCTCACACTTGCTTCATACAGACAGTGTGCTGTTGTGGAACATGCAGAATGGATGGTGTATTTTGATATATTTTGTGTTTCTATCCTCATGCATTTCTATTTCCGTCTTAAGTTTTCTTCTGAAGCTAAGATTTAGTGTTTAGGTAATGTGAAATAAGGAATAGATAATTCTTAGTTCACAGACACTATGAGCTGTTATTTATGTTTTCTAGAAGTAGTGTGTGTTATAAAGGCAATTAATTTCTTAGTTTTATTTTTGTAACAAACTTTCTTCAATTAGTATGTCCATATGGTATGTGTGCAAGATCATTGGGATGTTTTCATAGAGATTTTTAAGAAGTTTCTTTTTTTCTGTATTTTTTATTAATTTATTCTTGTTACATCTCAATGGTTTTCCCATCCCTTGTATCCTCCCATTCATCCCTCCCTCCCATTTTCACCTTACTCCCCTCCCCTATGACTGTGACTAAGGGAGACTTCCTCCCCCTTTATCTGCTCATAGGGTATCAAGTCTCTTCTTGGTAGCCTGCTATCCTTCCTCTGAGTGCCACCAGGTCTCGCCCTCCAGGGGATGTGGTCAAATATGAGGCACCAGAGTACGTGTGAAAGTCATACCCCCCTCTCCACTCAACTGTGGAGAATGTCCTGTCCTTAATTTAAAATTTCTAGCCATATTTATCTTGAGTCAATCTTGTGAGCAGCCAGCATCCTGAAACTTCTGCTGATACTAAAGACTGAATTTCTCCACTAGCCATGTTCTTAAGAATAAGAATTTCATATAGACCCAAACCCCCTTACTACTCACAATATGTATTTACCAGATAGGACAATATTAATTAATTAAATAAATGACTACTTCCAAATGGGGTCTGAGATCAATAAATTTATTGGGGAGCTGCAACAATTAAAAGCATTGTCCAGCCTGGGTAAGGACTCAACAAGACTGCATCACTGAAATTCCCTGAACAATCTGATCATAAGTGGTTACATCCTGTTCAAATTCTAGGAGAGGTCTTTGGAATGTTTGAAGTTTTCATATCTTTTTGACTCTCCTGCAATCTTCTCCTACATCTAGGAATGTCTTTAAACAGCTGAGGAAGCAGCTATATATTATGTATAGTTTGCTAATAAACTGGTAACTCAAGAGTATTTAGAGAACAAAAACTTAAAGAACAAAACCATATGATATGCTGACATGTAACTGCAGATTTTTATACCTATGACCCAGATCCCTAAATAATGACCCTGAGACTTTATTGATTATGAATAAATGCCTAGGCCATAAGCTTTGGCACATTCACCAACTAGTTCATAACTTATTTTAAATGTTTACTCTTTTCTATGTGTGCCACATGGCTGGTTACTTCTCTGCAGTTTCACATGTCCATCTTCCTCCGAGTCGTTTTGAATCTCCCTGTCTCTGACTCTATTCCACAGTTCATCTCTCCTTCCTTCTCCCTAAACTCCCACCTCTTCTTTCCTGCTTCAGCTAGCAGGCCATCAGCTTTTAATTGAGAGGTGATGCTTCTATACAGTACACAAGGCACTGACAGTAAAATTTGAACTGATATTTAAATTGCAGGGAGCCTGCATTGTCCTTGTTCTAGCAAATTTCGAGTCGTTTTATCCAGGCTTTGTGCATTTCTCTCCTAAAGTTGTACATTGGGTCCAAGTTAACTTTGTCACGGAAAGGAAGATGCTGATAGCTAAATATCTCCAGAGCCACTCCCTGGGTGATGATTTGAAATACAGACAGACATTTTGTGCAGTACAAAGAACAAGCTCTGTCCATACACTCTGTACTAACCCATGCAATAGAAAATAAAGAAACAAAATGCAGACATGACCACTTCTTCTTAGGACATTGATCCATGGGCAAGACAGAAAAGTCAATTTTAATTCTCCTGACAGCCTTCTCGAAAAAACTTCACAGGATAGAATGTTACATTTCAAACTCTATCAGCTACGTTGTCTGAATGGTACCTTTGGATGCTTTTTGGACAGTAGGATGGTTTGAGGAAACATTTGATTTTCAAAGAGTGGATTTTTTTCTATGATTGTTTTTAAACTTGAGGTTTTAAACTACATCACTTTTTATTGTGCTGATTTCAGCAGTGAAGGAAATGAAGGATATTGGCACTAGAAAAAATAGATTGATGTGCCATTATTTCTATTTCCTATGGAAGTCCTATTAAAATATACTTGTAAAATACTATGGCTAGAGTTGGCTATTTCCATTAGAAGGGATATTGATTCAAGAAAGCATTTCTGTGAAAGAAAGAAAAATACAATGCCAAAAGAATTGCACTTGATGGAATTTTGTCAATTTTTAGGTTTAGTTCGGAAAATCTAAGAGAAATGTTTCCCATATGAATTGACTTAAGCATGTATTTAGTAGAAAACAACTTCAGAATAATTGGTTGCTAATTTAAATTCAGATAATGAATGATGAAACTTGATGAAAACCAAATTGGAGATTTCAGGCATTTATAGCTTGGGAGTACTACTGTTCCTATCTTGTGTAATAGACACTCAAAGAACTTAGCTTCTTATTCGCCATTACTTGCTGAAAATTTTCCAGAGAGATGAACTTTATATGCTTCATTTTGTGGTTCTGTTTTACATTTCTTGATTACTTTATTTTCTGTCAAATATATGGCTTGGAAGGTAATAATTAAATTATCTAAGAAGTGATGATTACAGGTGATTTCTGTGATTTTTACAATTAAACCAATATTAGGAGGGCACTGAAACTTACAGTTAATTCTATTAGCATATGGTGGAAAAGATAAAAATTTTCACACAGTGCAAATACTGATTGACCAGGATAGGGTTTTTGTTGAATGGTAAGTTTGGTTGCAATGAGAAAAAAAAATCCTACCATGAAACTGTAGCCCACTTAATACTTACCACACCAGCAATATATATGAATATTTTTATTATTTCTTTTTAATAATATTTATATCATTTAGCCTAGTATAATAATTAGTCATAATTGTTAGCTAAAATATATATTATTATCACATTTATTAGTGTATTTCATCTCATGATTAAAAGTGGAATCTGATTTTTTTCTTTTAATCTTTCAGAGTTTTTTTTATATTTTATTATCATTCAATATGTTTGACATCTTGCTCCATCTGTGTGGAACAGTGTGGATCGCTGTGAGTTTGAGGCCAGCCTGCTCTACAAAACAAGTCCAGGACAACCAAAGCTACACAGAGAAATCCTGTCTGGAAAAAAAATAAAATAAAACAACAACAATAACAACAACAACAACAACAACAACAAAAACCAAAACCAGAAATCAAAAAAAGAAGAGAAAAAAAATCAAGACTGACATGTTTCTCTTGAGAATTCCATGGGTGATAGCGTTACTCTTTACTGAGAGAGGACACATATCTTGCAGCAGGAACCATGAGAAGGGTGGGTAAGGCAAAGGAAGGGATGAAATTTAAACCAACCTGCAGCGAGCGCATCATGGTGCAATGCCCATATGCTTCTGTTAAAGCCGCTTCTTGAGTTCTGAGAGTTTATCTTCTTCAGGCTAGCAAGATTTACCACAGTTCTATTTTCTTAGAGTTTGCAAGATTTTTTTATTATTAAACGTTTTCTCATACAGCATGTTTTTATCACATTCTTTTGAGATGGTTGGCAGCAGCAACAACAGCCTTACGTCCTAGCCAGCCAAGGATCTTCAGAGGAAGCAATCTTCACTACCTATTGCTAATGTTACCCTCGCTTAGCTGGTATATTAAACCCATTTTAGTTCATACTATTTTCCACTTGGGGTAACTGTAGAGGGACACAACCTCATTATATATTGAGGAGTACCTGCTTTTTAAATATACTGGATTTTAATTACTTCTGATGAATCTAATTATAATAAGCCATGTTAGTTGATAGAAATAAATCCCATAGACAAAGGACTCAAGGAGATGCTGACCTATCTTTAGTCACCGCGTGCTAAGCAGGCTTTGACATGCTTCAGTGCTCTCCTTCTTGTTCTGATTATGTAAAGTGTGAGAAGTTTCAAATGTATGTAGATATCTCTCAAGGCCAAAATCAATCCTTAATTAATACAGCAAAGATATGCAAAGTCATATTCCGAGACCAAGATGGGACCTTCTCTTCATGCCCTGGAGGCAGAGCTCGGATCATGTGCAGTGACTGAAGGAATTAGTAGTGAACACAACAGTTGAAGAGGATCTCTAAGATGGAGAGGGCAAGGGAGAGGGGAAGGAGAGAGAGAGAAGCCTTAGTGCAAACCCTGTTTATTTGAATTACCTGATGTGTAACCTTCGATAACATACTTATCTTTAACTTTTCTTATGTGTTAAATAAAAGAAACAGTCTACACAAATGAAACATAATAAGTGCACTTCTTTGCATAGTTTTTTCATGTAGATGGGAATAATAACAAAATATAATAACTGCTAATAGTTGTGGACTTTATGACGTAGATTATATAAATAAAATAATTTCTCAATGTCAGCATGTTGGAGGGAAAAAAAACTTGTCTCAAATACCAAGAGGTGAACTTTAGGTATTTATGTATGTGTGTCTGTATGTATATGTGTGCTATCATATTTGAAAATAAAATATGAACATGTGGAAACAATAACCATTTGTACTAAAGTTTTTTGGTTATCTGATGCTAAAGCATTTACAAAAAGATCACATTTATTTATTTTTCTTCCTTAATATGATTTGCATAAGTAATGAGAACTTCAATTTTTAGATACAAGTTCAGAATAAAAATAACTCCTTTATGATTGATGACAAAACATTTAGCTATCTCTAATCCTTGGACTGGAACTGATTTGCGTGCAATGATTTACTTTAAGCTAGTTATAAGGGCCAAAGCTATGCATCGCATTGCATTCTCTGTTTTTATGGGTACCTTAGCATCGATTCCCTTGGTAGGGACAGGGATGGAATTCGGCACACACACTCACACCTTTGCAGTGGACAGAAGCAGATGTAAGAGGAAGAACACCTCTGATGAATGTAGGACATACTCCTAATTTTCACTCTCTTTCTCATAACCAGGTGTTCTTGCTGTGAACATCCACAATTTGAAACATAGTTTAACAACTCTGTTGTCATTCATTACAATAACAGAGCACATCTTCTGTATTCCCTTTTCTTTCTTTCTTTCTCTTTCTTTCTTTCTTTCTTTCTTTCTTTCTTTCTTTCTTTCTTTCTTTCTTTTTTCTTCTATAGTTAGGATTGAGTCCCAGCTGTATGTAACTTATACTAGCAAACATTCTCTCACTGAGCTATAACCCCCATCTCTTGTTTAGATTCTTGAAATAGAACAAGTATACTGGGGGAAAATTCATGTTAAATAAAACTATCTTGTATTCTCTCCTCTTTGGTCTAGACTAGTTATTCAATGAACACATTTCTGGTGACTGTATGTGTCTATCTACACCGATCCACATGTTTTCTGGGCTTGCTGTTCCAAGGCTGTGGCTTGGCTTGTCATGGTCAGATCTGTTGCGTTATTTTGAATTTTCCCAGATCTGAAGCCTGTTCCTGTTTTGAGCTTTCGGCGGTAAGTGATACTACCTCTGCACCTGAAATCCATTTACATTCTCAGCTGCCCATGGGGTACAGCTCAGTGTCTGCATTGTTTGGACATGACCAGCTCCAAATCCCAGGCCACCGGGCCATGGAGATAGCTGGTGAATAGTAGCTGATTATCTTGCAGATGTTCCAGCAGACACTTCCCAGCTGCAGGGCAGGAAATGGTATTTCCAATAGAGATCTAACTCCCAGATACAGATGCCCTAGTAGATACTGTGTCTCAGATAGCCAAACAAAAGCATCATCTAAAAACAAAATTCCTTCATGGAAACCATTTACACAAACGTGAACTTATCCCAGCTAATGAAAACTCATACAAGTGTTTCTTTTCAAGTAATGTTAAAAATCTTACAAAAAATGCAAAAGACTTCCACTTTTAACTTTCCTTTGGAAATTTAGCTTACTTTACTCTTTGGTTGTATAAATATACATCTTTTGTAAAGTTGTGTGTTATTTTTCTCTCTTTAATTATTACTTTTCAACTTATATGAAGTCACAAATAGTCATTTTAGTTCTGTTTATGTATAGGGACACTACCAAGTTTTTTTTGTTTTGTTTTGTTTTTGTTTTTTTTTAGAATTAGTAGAAGCTATGGTACTTTATCCATAAGGGGGAAATGTACATAACATTTTTACACGTTACATCTTCTGCATGAAATTTTAGGATTGCCTTAGTTAAACCTATTCAATGGCTTTATTGGAGCTGCAGGCTGAGGGTGGGGAACTAATAGCTTAGGAAAGAAATAACAAAACAGTGAAAATGTCCAGAGAGTAGACTGGTCAACAATCTGTAATGTACAGCTTTCCATAGACTTTTCCATTCCTGATTCCTTTCCCTCCCCACCTCTTTTGAAACCTTCCTGTGCTCTAAGACAGCTCCATGTTGTATACAATACTTCACCGGACCTCACTATGTTATGCCTATGTTGGAAAATTCATTTTTTTTCCACAATAATGCTCGGGAGGCACTGCTATGAGAATCAGGACTCAGTCGAGCCATGGCTAAATAGAGATTTTGAAGCCAACCTAGGATACATGAGATATACCTGTCAAAAAAGTTTTACTTTAGAAATTTAGTAAAAATTCCTCAACACGCAGCATGGGTTTTTTTTTTTAATACTTCTTCATATTCCTTACCTATGATGCTAAATTTTTATTATTTAAAGTGAAATGAAATGCTACCCTAAATAAAGTTGTACTCAACAAAAAATAATTATTAATTCAGCTTTTACATTTGAATTGATTGTATTAACCTAACATTTTAATTTATCACACCGAACAGATTCCACAGTCTCTTTGGATGGTGAGTTACAGAATGCAGTCCATTAGTTAAAATGGGAGCTCTGTAGTAGGAATGATGCAAAGGTCTTTTGAGAAATGTTCTTCTTCTATTTGTATCACTTTTGTTGTTGCCCATCCATTGTGTTTTGTAAGGTCTTTCTTTTTCAATTGTGTATCTTACTTTAACCCATTAGCTTGTCTTGCCCCTGCCCCACTGCTTTTTTTTCCTCTTCTCAAATAATGGGTCTTCTGTTTTCTTTGTGTGTGTGTGTGTGTGTGTGCACACGCACATTTGTGCGTGTGCTTCAGCCAGTGTTCCAAATATAAAATACTGAGAGATGTGATGTGATATTTGTCTTTCTGAGCCCTCCTTACTTTGCCTCATATGATTATCTTTATTAATTCATGTATTCCTGCAAAGGGGGTTATGAGAAGATTTTTGGTGGGAATATAGACTGGTCTGACCATTAATGATATCAGCATGAGGCTCATCAGGAGACTAAAAATAGCACTGTTATATGATCCATCTAAAACACAGCTGGTGTAACTGAGGAAATCTAAGTCTAGTATATATATATCTGGTCATTCATGTATATTGTGGCATGCTTCACAGTAACCAAGTAATGGAGTCAACTCAGGTGTCTATCAAGAGATAAAGGGATAACTTTTAAAAACATTTTATATATATAATCAGAGTTTATATGAAATATACATAGAGTTTATATTTTATATGTATATATATTCACATATATATGAGTTTTATTTAATCAGCGCTCATCTGCCATAGCCATTCTTGGAACAACACATCACCTATAGCACTTTGTCTATCCTTGTATTTGTTGTATTCTTACCCCCTGTGCCTGAAAGTTCTTGCCTCCTATTTTTGAAACTCTATTCAGTCTCAAACGCTTGATTCTCTGTGAAGCCCCCCACTGCATCCCTTCTTATTCTGATATTCCAGACAGATACTGAAATAAGAATTTGACCTTGACTCCTCTGTGGGAATCCCTTGCCACTGAGGTGCAGCACCACGTGACTTCCCTCATATGCCTTGTGTTCTCTTTCTCACCCAGGCCACGGATTGGCAAAATGAATCTTGGATAGCTATCTTGTTCAAACCTGCTGATATAAACTCAGGAGAAAACAAAGGAACAAAGAAATGAACAAACAAACAAAACCAACCGAGAACTACCATTATATTTTCAACATCTAATGCTTTAAAGTATTCGTATTTGCACCCACTTTTTTTTGTTTGTTTTTACCTCTGTCACACTGGAAAAACTCCACAATGGAAAAACGTTAGTATCACATTTCAAAATCATAACATTGTCTTTGTTTAAAGACAACATGTTCCGCTTTATCAGCAGTATGTTTGTTGATAGAGATTGGTGTCATTTGGCATAAAGAAAAAGGTTAGAAATAAATTTCTGCATCCTTCCCTATCACCTGTCAGCCCTTTTCCCTCTCTTCTTTTATGAACTCTAACATATTAAAAAGAATCCTTGAAAAATTTTCTAAAACTAAAACGAGGTGCCTAAATTCTGTTTCTCTATTTCATGTAAGAAACAGTTAAAATTATAGACATAATAAATGAAATGTGGAAGTATTTGTAGTGCATTCTACATCTTAGAACCATTATAGAATATCAACACTTAAAATTGAACTCTCTAAACAAAATTAACCTAGAAAACTCATATTTAAATTGAATATCCAACGTATTAAATGGAGCCTTTTCACCTTATAAAATTTTTTTTTTGGTCAGAGTGCATATCTCCTTATTGAATAAATAAGCATGGAGTTCACATTGGTTCTACATACACATATTTTCATTATAAAAAAGTAGTGATATATATATATATATATATATATATATATATATATATATGTAATATTTTTTAAAACTTTCAAATTTCATTTACAACTGTATCTTGATTATTAACCTTCAAACCATACTTGCTACTTAGCATTGTTTAGTGTATTCGAATGGTTCCTCTGACTGAAACTATTCTGCTTCAACTGGAAAGAGTTATATTTGAACTAAACTAGAACTCACAATTTCTCAACCTATGTAAATGTTGTTCTTCTATAACTCTTACCAAGTTATGACCCTTAGCACACTTTCTTTTCCAATCTTCTATGCTGTGGACTGGGTGGAAACATTACCTTTTGACGGACATACACAGAAGTGCGATGTCAGTATACACCACTGTGTCCATTGGCTGACAAAGCCAAGGATGTCCCGAGCAGCAACAACCATAGCATAGGTTACTGTTTTCCTGTGGGCTTCCTTCTCATTTGCACTATTTGCTGATAAATATTTATTCATCCTGTGGCATGAAATCACCTGGAATGCAGCCAGAACCAGTTTCAGCAGCCCTTTTATGGGACTTGTTTTATTCAATCTCGAGTTTATTTCCTTGCCAGAAACTGCCCCCATTTCCCTATTTTCCCACTTGGCTGGATTTTTGATGAAAAATACTAATCAGATCCTATGATCAAGCCACTATTCATGATATTTCCACAGGACCTGGAGAGATGACCCAGAGGTTAAAAGCACATACTGCTTTTGCAGGGGATTGAATTTGGTTCAGAATACCCAGGGCAGGAGTCTTGAAACTTCCTCTAGATCCAGTTTCATGGAGATTCTTCTGGCCTCTATGGGCACCTGTCCACATGTGCATGCATGTATACACAGATACATAAATACATAAATAAAATAAAACAAAATGTTAATAATATATTCTTTTTAGGGCCACTGAGATGCTTAAATGACATGGCAGAAGGACATATCCAAGTCTAGCAGGCTGTACTTTGACCATGGTGCATGGTTTCAGCACTCCCCCATACACAGGAAGGAACTACAATAAGAAATTAAAACTCACAAAATGAATACAAGAGCACACCAAAGATATCACTCACCATGACCAGGTAGGCTTCATTCCAGGCATGCAGGGATGATTTAATATACAGAAATCCATCAATATAATCCACAAGAAGCAAACTGAAAATAAAAAACCACATGATCATCTCCTTAGATGCAGAGAAAGCATTTGATAAAATCCAACACCCATTCATGTTTAAAGTTTTGGAGAGATCAGGGATACAAGGCACATACCTCAACATAATAAAGGCTATAGACAGCAAGCCAATAGCCAAAATAAATTAAATGGAGAGATACTCAAGGAAATCCCTCTAAAATCAGGAATAAGGCGAGGCTGCCCATTCTCTCCATTTCTTTTCAATGTAGTACTGGAAGTTCTAGCCAGATAAATAAGACAACAAAAGGAGATCAAGGTATCCAAATGGGAAAGGAGGAAGTCAAATTATCCCTATTTGCAGATGATATGATAGTGTACATAAGTGACCCCCAAAATTCCACTAGAGAACTCCTACAGCTGATAAACACCTTCAGCAAATTGGCTGGATACAAAATTAACTCAAAAAAGTCAGTAGCCTTCCTATACACAAATGACAGGCTTGCAGAGGAAGAAATTAGAAAAACTACACCCTTCACGTTAGCACAAGCAATATAAAATATTTAGGAGTTACTCTAACCAAGCAAGTAAAGAACTTGTTTGAAAAAAATTTCAAAACTCTGAAGAAAGAGACTGAAGGTGACATGAGAAGATTGAATGATCTTCCTTGCTCATGGATCGAGAAAATTGACATAGTAAAAATGGCCATCTTATCAAAAGCAACTTACAGATTCAATGCAATCTCTATTAAAATACCTACGCTATTTCTTAAAGACATTGAAAATTCAATTCTCAACACATATGGAAAAACAGAAAACCCAGAATAGCTAAACAATCTTGTACAATAAAAGATCCTCCTGAGGAATCTCCATCCCTGATCTCAAGCTGTACTAAAGAGCAACAGTAATTAAAACAGCATGGTACTGGCACAGCAATAAGCTGGTTGATCAGTGGAATCAAAATGAAGACCTTGAAATGAATCCACACACATTTGGTCACTTGATTTTTGAACAAGAAGCCAAATCTATTTAATGGAAAAAGGATAGCATCTTCAAAAAATGGTGCTGGTCTAACTGGATGTCTACATGCAGAAAAATGCAATTAGGCCCACATTTGTCACCATGCACAAAACTCAAGCCCAAGTGGATCAAAGATTTCAACATAAAACCAAAGACACTAAATTGGTTAGAAGAAAAAGTGGGGGAAGAGCCTGGAACACATTGGCACAGGAGACAACTTCCTGAACAGAACACCAACAGCTCAGGCCTTAAGGTCAACAGTTAATAAATGGGACCTCATGAGGCTGAGAAGCTTCTGTAAGGCAGGAGACACTGTCAAGAGAACAAAACAACAGCCTACAGACTGGGAAAAGATCTTCACCAATCCTTCATCTGACAAAAGTCTAATAACCAAAATACATAAAGAACTCAAGAAATTAAACACCACCAAACTAAGGAACCCAACTGAGAAAAGGGACTCAGAACTAAACAGAGAGTTCTCAACATAGGAATATCGAATGGCTGAGAAACACTTAAAAAAATGCTCAACATCCTTAGTCATCAGGGAAATGCAAATCAAAACAACTCATGGATTCCATCTTACATGCATCAGAATGGCTAAGATCAAAAATTCAAGTGACACCACATGCTGGTTAGGATGTGAAGAAAGAGGAACACACTTTCATTGCTGGTGGGAATGCAAACTAGTACAGACACTTTGGAAAGCTATCTGGTGCTATCTCAGAAAAATGGGAATAAGGCTTCCTCAAGACCCAGCTATTCCAGTCCTTGGAATATACCCAGAAGATGCTCTACCACACAACAAGGACATATGCTCATCCATGTTCATAGTGGCCTTATTCATAATAGCCAGAACATGGAAACAGTCTAAGTGTCCCTCAGTAGAAGAATGGATAAAGAAACTGTGGTACATTTACACTATGGAATACTACTGAGCTATTAAAAATAAGGAATTCCCAAAATTTGCCGACAAATGGATTGAACTAGAAATGATCATAATGAGTGAGTTAAGCCAGAAGCAGAAAGAGTCAAATGGTATATACTCACTTATATCTGGCCACTAGCCCAAGGGGCATGTCCTATGAAAGTCTTCACTTAGCAGGAAAGTGAGACAGAGGGGAGGACCTCCTACTGGGAC
Source organism: Acomys minous (assembly GCF_964271855.1). NCBI lineage: Eukaryota > Metazoa > Chordata > Mammalia > Rodentia > Muridae > Acomys > Acomys minous. Next base: position 32,294,832 of record NC_140493.1, on the reverse strand, counting down.
TCTAGGTGAGAGAAGTATGGGAGAATGGGGAAATAGAAGGATCCAGAGGGTCCTAGAAACCTACAAGAAGACCATTATGACAGGAGGATCTGGGCCCAGGGGTCCTGCCCAAACTATGGTACCGGCCAAGGACAATACATGCAATAAACGGCAAACCCCTACCCAGTTATAGCCAATGGACAGGACATTCTCTACAGTTGAGTGGAGAGTGGGGCCTGACTTTCACATGAACCCTGGTGCCCCATATTTGACCACGTCCCCTGGATGGGGAGGCCTGGTGGCACTCAGAGGAAGGATAGCAGGCTACCAAGAAAAGACTTGATACCCTATAAGCATATACAGGGGGAGGAGGTCCCCCCCAGTCACAGTCATAGGGGAGGAGAGTAAGGGGAAAATGGGAGGGAGGGAGGAATGGGAGGATAGAACGGATGGGATAACAATTGAGATGTAATATGAATAAATTAAAAAAATATTTAAAAATAAAGAAATCAAAACCTTTCCTGGCTCTATACCCCATGCCTCATTTTCACTTTATTTTCTTGAAAGACTGATATATCTATGCTCTCTGTCTATCTCTACCTCTTTCTCTCGCGCGCCCTCTCCCTCTCCCTGTCTCCCTCTCTCCTTTTCTCCATTTCTCCTCCCTTCTCCTTCCCTGACACATTTTCCTGTCTCCCTCTCTCCTTCCCTCTTTCCTCCCTCAGTCCCTCTCTCTCCCCCTCTCCTGTGTATGTGTTTTTTCTGTTCCTCTCCCACTTTTCTCTTTTTCTGATACATACATACACATATAGATAGTGTACTTTGTATACAAAAAAAGGAGAATGAGGTAGGAAAGAAAAGAAAGTAGAATGGAGGGAAGGAGACATAGACAGAGAAGCATACATATAGACAGGAGAGAGAGAGAGAGAAAGAATTCACCAAAATAAAAATAAAATGTAATGGGCATTCAAACACTGTGTGGAATGTGCTTACAAAACAACAGAGTATAATTTAATATGAGTCAGCTTCAATGCTGTGTAATTTAACATAACAAGCCAATAAAACCAGCTGCCTCCTGAATGTTAGCTGCCTTAGAAAGAACAGGTTCATTATTCTTTGCACATACACATATATATATTTGGAGTCATCTACATGCCAACGTTTGTCTTGTACTGTGTTGTGTTGGAAACATGGGCTAGCACAATGAAAACATATGCCTTGTTACCTTGGTGAAACACTTAACATTATTCTCCGTCTCGAACATCAACATATCATTAGGCACAACCACATTCTCTCATCTACAGCACACAGTTGTAGGATTATTCTCACGATGATGCTTAAAATTCCTCAGAGAGATCCCTGAACAGAGTCATAAAGTGAAGTAGGGAGGCTTGGATTTTTTTTTCAGTGGTTTTCTTTGAGACACGGTGACACTGCTAGGGAAATCACACAGTAGGCGAGACACTGTTGTTACTGGAGAAACAAAATAGAGAGCATCTGGGAAGTATAAAAGAAAAAAATGTCACTGAAGAATGAGTGGAGGAAGCAATTAGACAACGGGCAGGATGTAGCATGTTGGTAGCTCCTCCAAATCATTTTGAAAACTCTTTCTCTGATATGGACTTCAGTGAAAGAGGTCCTTCTATTTTAGTGTGGATGCACAGAGCCTTGCTGAATACACCACAAGAAGTACAGGTTCTAACAAGGGTTTCTCCTACGCCCCACAACACTCTATTTTCTCTTCAGATGGTATAAGTTCTTAGCCTTTTACGAAAACTTGTGCTTTATTTTTTTAGCTCAGAATGGAAAGCACTTTAAAGTTGAGCTATGCCAACATGACTTGAAGACAGTCCCCATGAGGCAACAAAAGATTCTCTGTGAGAGAAGAGTGTCCTGCATAATGCCAGATACTGAAAGGTACATGTGACCTGGTGTTACATCTGACAACGAATTGCTTGCTGGGATGGGACATTTCTGTCAACTGCAAGACTTTTTGACATTTCGTCTAACATACCTTTAAAGGAAAAAAAAATCATTCTTAAAACTGACAGATTTAACAAGGGGCAGAAAATTATTTTAAAGTGTTTTAAGCCCAGCACCACAGGGAGGTAGGAACTTGACATCCACTTTAGAGCAAAATATATTGAAAAGTTTAAAACGGAGCATTTGGGCCTGGGAAGACAGGGTAGGCTGTAAGCGCCCGGCACGGAAGCATGAGATTTTGCATTCTGCTCTCCAGAATCCAAGTGAAAAGTCATGTGTTTCATTATCTCTAACCTCCCCACAGGGGGTGCAGACAGGTAGCATGAAGGAGCTCAGCGGTCAGCCATTATAGCCAATGGTAAATGAGGTTAGTGAGACCCTATCTCCAAGATAAGATGAGAGCGATCAAGGAAGAAATTCTCATTCATGTGAATATACATGCCAACACACCCATACACTATGTGTACATGCATACATGCACACACATATATTTGTATGTTATATATAATTATTATATCATAGAGTTTGTATTCCTTCAAGGCATGTGAGTGAACCTCTTGTACCTGCAACGGTCACTGTGTTCTGGCTTCTGAAGATGAGAAGGATGAATTCCCTCCAGGCGTTTTCCACTGATGCTTAAGTTAGTTCCCTTGAAAGATGCAGCTCTAGATCTTTATCAGCCATGAAAAGGATTCACGAATCTGAGCAAGGCAGTGTGCCTATGAGACATTCATATTTGAATTTCAGCTCATTAACTTACATCTCCCCACCAAGGAAGAATAAACTATAACTTTTTATCTAATAACATCTTAGGAAAAGCATATGAGTATAGGTTTCTCTCTTCTTCATTTATTAGGTGACTGACTGCATTTTGTATAAAAAAGCAAGCATATGAGACCAGCCCTTCCAGGAGAAATGCTAAACTGAACACTGGAGGGAGCACAGTGTTATAAAACAGAACGTGGGTCAGACTGCCTGGCTTCAGTTCCCTTATGGGCTCACGACCTTGTGATCTCACTTCAGTCCTGTAAACCACAGTTTTTTTTTATCTTAAGTATGGGAATGATTTCAGTGCTGAAACAACAGTCCACGGTGAAATAGCTGCAGTCACTAAGTATACCATTTAATATATGCTTAACACATGTTTTCTGCAGTTGCTTTGCTAGATTGTAGCCAGTTTAAACATTAGAGTGCTGATATTCTGTCCAGAATATGATAGTTTTCCATTTATTAAATATTTACTACTTTTGCCCATTGATAAATACAAGATCTAATCAAGATTAATCATTGCTGTCTCTTCTCAGTTCTGCCCTGACATAGAGCATCCATCATAAGTTGTCCGTAAACAATCTCACAAGTTAGCTCACATTTTTCTGTTTTCATGGCTATGACCACAATGTAAGCTAATCTTTACTCCTCTCTTATTTTTTATTTCTTTGGTTCATATATGATGTATGATATATGATGTATGATGTATATAAAGGTAATTGTGGGGTGTGTGTGTGTGTGTGTGTGTGTGTGTGTGTGTGTGTGTGTGTGTGTGTGTGTGTGCAGGTGTTTGGCTGCTGCATCTGACCGGCTTGCTGGTGCAATTTGGGAAAAGTTACATTGTCTCTTCCTCCTAGCTCTTCACAAAAGCACTAGGATTATAAACAAATGTTGCCAGTCCTTGTGGATTCTCATGATTCAAACTCAGAGCTTCATGACTGTGTGGCAAGTCCTTTATTCACAGAGCCATCTCTCCAGCTCCCAAGTCCTCTCACTTCTGGCAAGTACATCCAGCCCCTAAATTTTCCAATTGGCATCCAGAGTGATATTATCAAAAAGAAAATTCGATTTCTTTTCTTATTTTGAGGACTGAAAATGTGTGTGAGCGTAAGAGTATTTACATGTGTGCACGTGCGTGAATGGGTCCATGCCTTGGCACACATGTGGAGGTCCGAGGACCCCTTACGGGTGTCACTTCTGTCATTCTGTCTCGTGGATCCTATGTGCCAGTCTCAGATGCTCAGGCCTGGAGGCAATGGGCTTTACCTGCTAAACCATCTTTGCAGTTCCCAAAGTGATTTCAAACACGTGCATCTCATTTAATTATTCTTTGTAAACTCTTTAAGTATCTTAAGTGGCTTCCACTCACCTAACTGGTGGCTCAGTCCTTACCATGTCTTCACCCTGCAGTTGGAGCCCTCTATTTACCTGATTCTTCCTCAAATTCATGTGAAAGAGGCTCCTCAGAGTTCAATTGTTTTCACTTCTGTTCCTCCTTTTGTTGAAAGGAGTTAATTCTTTTTTTTTTTTCATTTCTAAAATAATAATTTATTCAGATTACATCCTGATTGTTATCCCCGTCACTTGTATCTTCTTCCTCTTCCCCGCTCCATTCCTCCCTCTTTTACCCTATTCCCCTCCCCTAGGACTGTTACTGAAGAAGACCCCCTCCCCCCACCATATGATCACAGCCTATCAGGTCTCATCTGGATAGCAGGCTTCCCCTGAGTGCCACCATGCCTCCACAGGGGCCACCAGAGTTTACATCAGAGGCATTCATCCTTTGAACCTACTCCTTTGTGATGATCTTAGCAAACCTCTCCCTCCTGCTCACCCTCTTGGCTTATGAATGAATAGGGAAATATTTCATTACTTATTCTACCTTTCTTATTTGGATGTAATTTTGCATTAGATCTACCAGCAAAGTTGTATCTCATGTGTGTTCTTTCTTAGGCTTGAGAATGTGAGTGAAGTTCCATTTCTTGGCTCTTTCTGTTTGCAAACTGTGTTTTCCCTAAATCATTTCATTTGAATTCACCATTGTCTCATGAAGTAGACACTAGATTTATAGGCAGGAAATCTCCAGGAAGTTATTACATCTACTATTCACTGAATCAAATCATATGCACTGATAACAACACAGTTGCCTTCTCAACAGGAAGCATCTCATATAGTGCAGCGGGCAGCTCTCACAGGGCACAGAAATGCACCAGAGAGAACTATAAGAGAAAATGAAATAGAATATTAACCAAAATTAATCTAACAGAGCAGTGTTTGCCATGTCTAATTGTCATTTTTTTAATCTTTCAAGATACTTCATCAGTAATAACATTGCTAAGTACAAACAAAATATTTTAAAAAACAAGGATGAGCTGGGTGTGAGGGCATACTTGTGCATGCCTGTAATCCCACAACACACTCAGGAAGGTGGAGGCCGGAGGATCTTTGTGAGTTCAAGGCCAGCCTGGTGTATAAAGCAAGTCCAGGATAGCCAGGCAAAACTAGCTTAAGTTTCAAAATAAATCTCCTTTTAAACTATCCTTGAGAGGTTTCTGACCTTTATACTTCAAAGAAAACCAAAGACATGTATTAGAAAATCCTCCACTAATGGACAAAAACACATGGTGACCATGACAGTTAGAATGTGAAAGGACTCACACAGTCCTCGATGATGAATGTTTGGTTCCTGTGAGTGGCACCAAGTTGGGAGGTGCTGGATATGCTGGGGGGGGGGGGGCTCGCTAGAGCACGCAGGTCACATAGGTGGTGACTTTGTGGAATATAGCTGGTTCCTAATCCCTTTGTTGCTCTCTGTTTCCTTCTGCCAGAAGGTCCCCAGCCTACCTTACCACACATTCCTGAGGTGATCAGTCCCCAAACCAGGGAAGGATGAGGACTACAAACTGAGCACTTGAAACTGAGAATCCAAATAGACCTTTTTCATCCAAGTTGTGCTGTCTGGTGGTTTTCTTTTTTGTCACTGCTACTTAACAGCAACAACACAGTAGTAATATTTATTAAAGTTATCATTTTTATCTCCCTTCTCTTCTTCTGCAAAAACTGCACACCTAGACACAGTATCAAAAATGAGAGAAAAATGTGTCCTACATATTCTACTTAAAAGATGATTTCATAAGTTATTATAGCAATGAAGTCAGAAACTGCTTCAAGCTCACTAATACTACGGCCACATGCCCATAGCTGTGAGCTCACCACCACCACCAGCACCACCAGCACCACCTCCCCATAACTGTGAGCTGTTCTTTTGCTATGAGGAATGCCCACATCAGGGTCAGGTGTGACTCTGGACAAAGATTTCAATGAAAGTGGAAAGGCATGCAGATGAAGATGAAATGAGAAGTAAGGACAAGGGGGAAGGAGAGAGCTGGAGGGAGATAGAGATGACCTAATAGTGGGATATTTTGCTTATTATCTTTTGTTTTGTCTAGCTTTCCAATGAATTTGTTGTAAATTGTTGCTCAAATAAGTTTGTGAAATTAAAAAAAAATGCTCTGTGTACTGGCTTTTTAAAGACTCCCATTATGTGTCCCTAAAAATCATAGGCCATGTAGCTTGTCTTATAAGAACAGCTGAAAAACTCAATTTATATAAAAATCATTGCACTAAAAAAGAGTAGATTATTTTGGTGATAGCCATCACTTAAAATGAACTTGATTTCAGCCTTTAGTTTTTATCGCTTTTCCTCACAAGTTAGCTTAATAAGCTTTGAATGCCTTGCTATGAATAAGTAATAAGTCCAAGATTTCTTTTGGCAATCGCATTTTTTTTTTACATTTTTAAAGTGCAAAATATAGGAAACCAATTGAGCACCCTTCTCAGTTTTTATTCTTATATTTGTGTGTGGGGTTTATTTTTAGAAACCAAATATTCAATTAGCTGGACATATTTTGATAGGTTTAAATGTCTTTAGTGCAGAGGAAGTGTCCAAGTCTTTTTAATTTGAGTAAATTCTTAAAGAAAAGCTGGCTGGCATTAGGCAATCAGATAAGTTCTTTTCCTGTGGAGACCTGTAATAAGGTCAAAGAAACAGAGTACTTAAGAAATGTTAACTGTGGAGAGAAGTGGGAGGTGGGGATGGGGGCCCAGAGTTTGGAAGTGTCTGCTCAGGAGGCTTCCTTCCACTGGGTGTCACTGCTGATATGAGTCTGAGCCAGGGGAAAGATGTCCCTGTGGCAGCAGGATTCCTCAGGATTCCTGCGATGACTGTGAGCAGTTAGAGACTCAGACATTGTCACCTCAACCTGCCACACTCTGGAAATGCATTGTAGTAACCATGTCAGGCTGGTGAGCAGTTAAAGAGTGTAATGATAGTATTAAAACAACAACAGCAACAACAACAACAACAACAACAACAACAACAACAACAACGGGGTGTTAGAATTACTCTCTGTGGCCGAATAAGCCCCTGGAAACAATTATATTCTTGAATGGACTGAATTTGTCTTAATGATAATGTGCCTGTGTCTCTCCATTTAGGAAATCAAAATATAGATCAAGGAAAAAAATAGTTACTACAACAATTTTTAAAAAAAACAAAAGAAAAGAAAAGAAAAAAAGCACATTTGTGGAACTAGAGTTCCACTGAGGACTTTGAGATTGTAGCCTACCTGAGGTTTTTCTATTGGGTTTTGTGTGCTTGGAGTAGGCAGAGAGCACGTCAACACTCGGCATTTCTTCCCATTCAGTTTAACACAGGGAGCAATCATAAAACAAGTTTCGCTTGTTCTAGATTTTTTTCCTTTAGGGTTTTTTTTTTTGGTGTTTTAATTTTTGAGTACATTATTCTTGAAGAAACAGAGGACGGGAAGTAGATCAAAATAGACGGTTGTCTGTTAAGAGTGTTCTAGGACTTGTGAGTGAGCTAAAGCTGCGGGACTTACATAAAGCAACAAAGTGTAGACCTGACAGTTGGGAATGAGTAAGGAGACAGTGGTAGTTTTCCAAATCAAGAAATGAATATGGACAGTGAGAAACTGTGAGTTTTAGGAGTAAACTAAGGAGTGAGAATGAGGCGAATGAGGGGAGGTGTGAGAATAAAGGCGAGGAAGAGGAGAAGGGAAAACACATAAAGGGAAGGAGAAGAAATACTGTCTTCTTATTTAAGATCTTTGAAAAATGACTCATACCATGCATCCTTTTAAAGACAGAAGGTTGTGTGACAATGAGGCTCATGTTACCTGTGACATTAGTCAGTTATTAGAGTACACCGCAATGTAGGATTGTGGCCAATAGAAAAAAGAGGGGAGAGTTTGGGGCAGAAGTAATTCAGGCATCCATAACTATTTTCAAAGCAAGGTACTAAAAGCAACTTAAACACTAAACGTTGGGATTGAGAGTGCTACACATTCGCTCCTCCGGGGTTCTTGCACTCGGACTATCAACACAGATACAGTGGTTTTTAAATACCTCCAAGCAAAAAGTGACTTCGTGTACTCTTTCTTTTCTAGTGTCCTGGCATTTTGAAATCAATAATAAGTGATGATCATAGCTATCTGTAGGATGCTCAATACTATACATAGTTCATTTGTTTGTTGGCTACTAGATTCCTTCCACAGAGCACGTAGTATGCACCTTATCTATTAATAGTAAAATATTTCATTGGCAAATCTCTTATTAGATAAATAAGCTTAGGGCATAGGATTCCCACAAAGCCACTAGTTTCCATTCATTGCTCTTTGCTGTTGACCACAAAAGGGGACAGACACAGCGTATATAATTCAGGTACATGCTTAGCACTTATACCCTAATGTAACTCCAAAACCGCTCAGTAGACTATGTCCTGGAGTTCTCCTATTAACTGGGTCTCAACAACATACAAGGACAGCATAACAGAAAACTAGAATGTGCTCTATAATTACCAAAGGTGGCCTGATAAGCATTCTGATGATCAAGAAAATTTTAGTCAATAAACAGTCCTGCAGATATGATTCCTGCTCAAAACTAGCCTTCTCATTTTCAGAACATTGCTTAATATGATCTTTATGCTTGCCAGAAACTGTTTTTCTTTCTTAGCCAATTAGCATATTTCTGGTCTTAAAAATTACTATAAAATTGCATGGCCAGAACACCTATGGACCATCACTGCCTTTTTTTTTTTTTTATGTAATCATAGCTCTGGAATCAGAGAGGCTTCAGAGAACACAGATGTTCTTTCTCCTCGGTGCATTAAGTCATCATGTGAATGTATTTAAAAGATTTTTCTTTTCTACACCAAACCTGTCATTATTGCTTATTAAACTTGCAGACTTAGATAAGAGCACACTGCCACCTATTTTATATTCAGTTTTCCCCATATGAGGACAGAATTATCTTAGTTCTACATCGTAAATGGAAAAATTCTTGAGAAGAGAAAAAGATTTTTTCCCCTGCATAATTTTAACCATGAATAATGTTGCAAATTTAATTGATGTTAAAACTCATTCTGTTTGGCAACTATGTAGGCTTGACTTTGGTTTCAGTTCAGGACTCTTTTCTACAAAAAGTATGTGTGTTTAACCACTATTATATAATATATGCATGGTAAATACATGGATGTAGATTTGACTACAGACCATCTGAGTAATGGTAAGGAAATAATTATAAAAACATGAAAGTTATAAGAAAATATGAAGGAAGCATTCTTACCCACCACCAGGAACTCAGCCCATCTGACACCAGTAGCCACTTTATGAGGTAATCTGGAGACAAAAGAATGTGCTATATTACAATGACTTTTTAAAAATGTGTTACTAGACTTATCGGTGGCTGTGTTCTTTAAATAGCTCTTTGCTGATATGGAATTATGTTAAACGTGCATTTTGTTTTCTAGGTGTATAGTGTGCTTGTAATATTTCCACTTCATTTTCATCTTTCTTCATGTTTTTTTCTATAATTGCTAGGCATTATTATAAGAATCTAGTCTCTCATCTTTTGCCTCTTGTGCAATTTTCATTAAGTATATACACGTCATTATCATAGTGATTAAATGTGTATGATAAAAATCATTAAAATTAAAACTTAATATGTAAAATATTTCTGAGATTTTAAATAATTTATGCCTAGGTTATATATATTTTCATATAATATTAGCAACAGAATGTTTGTGTGTGAATGCTCATGAATTTGCCTTTTCACTGGTGAATAAATCTACAGTTGTGATATGAAACTATCCCTCAATGATTCAAGGAATTTAAAGGACACAGGCATGAAGACAAGCATAAAGAAAATAAAAACGTATGCTTCACACAGCAGCATTGGTATTCAACATACTGAGCTGTCCTACACACCGGGTGATAGAGGGCCACTAATGCATTCAGCCTTTCTGTGAAGCTCTGTTTAGAACTAGTTAATATGCATTCCCATACCAATGGGAAGAATGAAGAACTACTTTAATGTCCCTTAATGAGACTTCCTGTTTCTTAAAAAAAATAAGCCTGTACTGCTGGGATAAAACCAACAACTTTTAGACTGTAATGTGAATATACAAGAGCCTTCATTGATATTTCATGGCAATTTAATGCCTGCATAACTTGCAGTCTGTAGTGGAGTGCTGCCCAACACATAATTTTCATTGACTTACTAACATTTAAACCAGACACAATTTAAATCTTTTTAAGTAGGTCAGCATAAAGGAACAGCCTTATTGCTTGTAAGTAGTATCTTAGTGGGGATAAACTTTAATTGCGTCTCTGTCAGTGAATAATTAGTACTTTTTGTGAGAAGGAAAATTATAACTGGTGATATTATAACACATAGCTCCTTTGTAAAAGGGAATTATATTAATTTCATTCTTTTTTACTTTATTTTATTAATTACTATTGGGGGCTCTCAAATTTATTATATAGATGCCGTAAAGAAAGTAACTCTTATAGATAGTAGTGCTGGCTGTATCTCTTCACATATTGGAATTCCCCAATCCATAAAAAGAATAGTAAAACATCACAGCACTTGAATATCTTCTGCCCTTCCTTTCCTTCATCTCCCCTCTCTTCTGCTCTTGGTATCTCTTGCTCTCTACCACCCTGTTCTGCTTCTGCCTTCTTTCTTATTGGCTGAGGCACAGGCTCCCAATATCAGTAATGTTGGCTTGGAACTCATGCGGCCTGAGTTCTGACAGAACTCAAGATCTTCTTGCATTAGCCTGAGAATGCAGGCATGCAGCTGCTATGTCTGGTACAGAGCCTCCATGTCTCATGCATTGCTCTGCAAGAAGATAATAGTACATTGTTAATAGATCATGGTCCTTACAATTGACTTCATCTCATCCAGCTAAAGGTTTCCACATAGATGTCAAAGAAGACAACGAAAAAATTTTATCTTTAACATGCCAAATTTTGATCTTTGCATTATTTATCTGTTAGTGGCTATTCTCATTAGCATATGTAGTTCATGAACTTCTGGATTTGCAGAATCCATGGTGGAGCTCTCTTGAGAGGTTATGAAGCTTTTGGGAAGTAGGGTCCAGCTGGAAGAAGTAGCCAGAGGCCAGGGCTTCAGGGCTATAGTTTAGCTCTGCTTTCTGCCCCCTGTTTGCTTCTTGGTTTGCTGAGATTTTTTTAAATTAAACTTCTAGGTCCCATTCCACTTTCACTGCCTTGTCTGGTCCACTGTAATGGACTGTATTCCCTAAATAAAAGTAAAAAAAAAAAAAAAAGATCCTTTCTCCTTTTGGTTGCTTCTTTCCAGGTATTTGATAGTGGTGATGAGGATAGTAACTGCTGTATGTTTTACAGCAGCTGTATTTCTTTATTCTATCATGACCTGCCTTAGACTTTTCTGCTATGACTATACCAATCCATACAGCCTCCAACACTATAAGTGTTCACTTTCTCAACTGCATGTTTGTTTTCTAGAACCTTTGGTAATAATAATTTTTACTAAAGCAGGTAATACATTAGTGTGTGGCTTTATTCTTAACATGGGAAAACACTCTGATCTTATTATTCCAGCATATTCTCTCTCCCCTGCCCCTCTCTCTCTCTCTCTCTCTCTCTCTCTCTCTCTGTGTGTGTGTGTGTGAGAGTGTGTGTGTGTGTGTGTGTGTGAGTGTGTGTGTGTGTGTGTGAGTGTGTGTGTGTGAGTGTGTGTGTGTATGTGTGTGTGTGTAGGCATGCTGGAGTGTCTATATATCTGTCGGTTCATTCTGTGACAGTTTCTCTCAGGTCACTTTGATTGCAGATAGAGTATATCTATTTCTTGGTCATTTTAGAAGTAGGAGAGGGTTTTTCTCTGTCTCTTTTGCCTGATCTTGGGACCCGGTTCCTCCTATTAGATTGCCTCATTCACCTTGATATGATGGCCTAATGTTGTTGTAACTTGCTATGCCATGTTCAGTTGGCATCACCGTGAGGCAAGCTCTTTTTTAAAGGAAAATGGAGGAGGAGTGGATATGAGTGAGATGGTGGCTAGGGGGCCTAGGAGGAATGGATGGAGGGAAAACTAGGGTCTGGATGTAATGTATCAGGGAAGAATAAGTTTATAAAAGAAAAGTGGTCATGAAATTTTTGATAGACTTGACTAATGGAATATCTAAGCAGCATTTGAGGCAATATTAAGGCAAAGGAAACAATGCCAATTAAAAAATAACTAGATTTAATAATACAATAAAGTCTATTAAGTGGATCAAAAGCTATTATTCTATTTTATTGAATAGCAGAAACAGCATATTTCAGGAAAATAAAATATATTCCAAACTTTAAAGACCAAGGTTGCCTGCAGCTATTGGAACAGTGATATTCTGATAGCTATCTGTCTTAGTCAGGGTCCTCTAAAAGAACAGAATCATCAGAAGGAATGGCTCACTACATGGGAATAGCTTTAAGACTGGCTGAGATAGAAGGTCTATGCATAGACAAGGCTTCATATTGGTCAAAGATTCTCTGTGAGTTAGGTGCCATTCTTAGTGTGGCATGAAGGAGGATTTGCAATTGTTTTGCTTCTTCTCATACAATGACCAAAGACCCAGCCTTAATTGTTCTCTGCATTCTTCACAGCTCATACAATCATAAGTTAGAACTGTGTAAGGCTTATGAGAAATTATGCTTTCAGAAGAAAAGAACTGGACACTGATGCTGGGTCACACCTGACAGGATTCATTCTTTTCAGCATGCTGGACACTGACATCCTGCATCCTCCATGTTCCATCCCCAGGCTCCTCAGTTGCTGTTACCCATCAGAACAGCACAGCATCCAAGACAGTGTTGTAGAAAGCTTCTGATCCCAAATGGTCCAGCGTTTCAGACTGTCCCACACAGGACTCCTATTATGCCTGGAATTTCACAACATTTAGTAAATGGACCATAAATGCTATCTTTGGTTTGCTTAACAATTCCCCTCCCCCTTTTCTTTGGCCCCATCAAAGGTATTATTCGTCCTAAATCAGCCTGAAGAAAACTTAAGAGAATGATGTCCCATTTCCTCTGAGGTGGGTTGGGGAGGTTTCTGTTTACTCTCTTGATCTACAGATGTTTATTTTCATTGGGAATTGATTATAAATTATTATTGGTCTTATACAGAGAGAAAACTAAGTTGGACTCAAGGAATGTCTCTCTTTTATTTATCTTTCTTTTGTAGGCAAAGAGATAGGAGCAAAAAAAAAAAAAGGAACGGAGGTATGCAAATATAGAGGGAGGATAACACAAAAGGTAGATTATTGAATCTACTCAACTCAAGGCCTTAATTGTTACTCATAAGTAAGATTATTTTTAATTCATTGGTATTGAATTTTTATATTGTTGCAAATCATGGACATGCCAAATACTAGTCTACTTTTATAACAAAAATACAAATCCTAGATCTAATACATAAATATGATTCTATAGATATATAAGGTAAAATAGTTAAACAAGGTCTTCAAAACTTAGAGACCTACAGGATATGACAGTTAAAGATGTTTTTATTATTATAAAGATTCTTTGACAACAAGAAAAGTTAATTGCTGGCAACACCCAGCCTGCCTCAAAGAAGATGATGAGCATCAAAGAACTTCCTTATGGAGTTGGCTTCAAATGTGCCAAACCAGCCACTTGGCAAAACATCCTCATTTCTGCCACAGACAGAATTCTGTCTATAAATGGGCAGGCTTAGATGCAGGTAGAGTTAATGGATGAACTCTGCCAAGACAGGGTAAGCAAGTCCTCAATAGTTCCTGCCTCACAAATATGTCTGTTAGATATATTGGGCTAGAAGGCTTAAGATGATGCTTGAACATTATAGAGAGTAATGCGTGACTGTTCAGGAGGTAAATTGTCTCAGTTACTTTTTCATTTTGGAAGCTGCTAACCTACACTTCCAGTTCATTCAGGTATTTAAGTTTTATTCTTTCTCAAGTCTCAAGTCTTTAGTGAAGACCAGAGAGTTTAGTCTTACATTTAAACTTAGTTGGTTAGGGGTTAAGATGTTTTTAGATCAAAATAGATGTTTTAAGTTAATAGAATTGAGATATGATAGATACTGAGCTTCATTCAGAAATTTAGAACCAACAAGATCGGAAAGATATTTACTTCAAGTTTGCTAAATATAAATAGCCAAATCACTATGAATGTAACATTTATATAATTCCCGATTGTCTTGTTGTTCTTCCTGTTGTATGTATTTTATTTTATTCATGTGTAATAATATAAATGTATACATTAAAAACATAAAAAATGATATAAAAATAGTTGGCTCATATCATTTGGTCTGGCAATCCAACAATAGTCATTTTTCTCTCAATCTACAAGACAGCTAGAGAACTCCGTATCAGCTCAGTCCACAAAGCAAGATACCTCACAAGTCCCATTCTGCTTATTAAGGGTCTGCTGTATTCCTAGAGGAAGTCATCAGTCCATCTGTGGAAATCTGGATTTTCATGCTAGTGAAGCTTGTCAGCAGCAGTCTAAGCCATAAGGAAGATGCACTTGCCAACAAAGCAATGGCAGGCAGGCAAACAAAGGCTGTAGGTTTCCATTCAGGACTCCTTATGCAATGCTGGAAGATACTGCCCTTCTTTGGTAGGTATTTGCCTCTTAAGTTAATACATCTTTTAAATACTCTGACAAACGTATTAAGAGACATGTCTCTTAGTTGATCCCAGAAATAACCAAGATGACAACCAAGGTTAATCACAATATAATATCATTTTGTAAATGACAATCTAAAGTCAAATATTAGCTGACGTTTTCTCATCCATACAACTCCTCTATGACAAAGTCAAAACTAATCTGCAGATGTAAAAATCCACAGAGAAAGAACCATACCTCCAAGCATCTAACATGGGACCTGCTGTTTACTCTGGTCTCCTATAGTGGTAAAATAAATGATGCTCTCTGACTTACAGTCCATGGTGCATTCAGTTACACCACAGTGCCTTTCTGGGATGAAGTTGGCAGGAGATTATTTGAGGATAAAGTGACTGCCTGTTGGTATAGAAAATGAGTTGTTGAGCTTGTGGAAATGCCTTCTGCTAAGGAAACTTGGAAGATGATCAGAGCAAACAGCTTATTAAGAGTGAATTCCAAGATGTTGATTATACTAATAGTTAAAATGTTATCTCATTATTTGCTATCAAAATTATTTGACTATAAGTATGCTATATGACTAATTTCATGGTTTTCCTTTGTACATAGTGAGTGAATGTATTAATGTGTATTGAATCAGGTGTAATGAAGTCTAGTGGCTTTCTGGTTCTTAGGAGTGATAAATACCCTAGTGTGCAGAACATGAAAATACTGACCACCATCACCTCTATCTGCACATCCCCCCAAAAACAAGCTGATTTGACAAAAGCAGTGGTTGAAAATGTTAATACAGATGATAAGGAAGAAGAGAAGTATTTATACATTATCAATTTATAAAGAACAATGATATGATGAATATGCAAAGGTACTTGCATCTCATTAAACTCATTGATCTCTTCAGACATACTATTTGGGTTATCCTTCACCCATTCTCATTAATATTTTAAGCTTTGTTACATGTTGTGCCAGTGTTACATTTTCCTTTCCAAACATTATAGATCAATTAAAAGCAATCTGATCAGGGATGTTGTATTACACACAAAGCTGCATCAGTTCCCTGAAAAAATAGTTCAGCTTTCTCCTAGTTATCAAATTATGGGGGGAGAGGAGGAGGAGGAGGAGGAGGAGGAGGAGGAGGAGGGAGAGAGGAGAGAGAGAGAGAGAGAGAGAGAGAGAGAGAGAGAGAGAGAGAGAGAGAGAGAGAGAGAGAATTTGGTGACGATTTAGATAATATTTGAATAGTAAATTTGTGTCTGGAAGAAAGTGCTAGAAATGACAGTGAACAGTAAATTGCAAATCATATTGACCTGGTATGCCCTTTGAGATAATTGGAAGAAAGAGGATTTGAATATCAGTATTTTATTTCTGTGTTGTGTAAAAGACCACCAGAACTTCAGAAGCTTAGGATAGCAAATTATTACTATTTTTCCTTAGTCTGTTGTTTTACTTGCCTAATGTGAGCTTTCAGCTTTTTTCAGTCTTTCTTAAGGATTTTCTTCTTTGGTGCCAAGCTGGAAATTTAAGGGCAGATGATACCCTCCTTGGCTAGACTTTCAGCTAAGCAAGCTGGAATCTCAAGGCCTCCCCTGGCATCATAATTCATCTTTATAAGTGTCTGCCCAAGGTACCTCATTTGGACCTCCTTAGAGAACGAATGTTTAAGACAGTAGGATTATTTATATAATGGCTGTTTTCCCCCTGAGGTGAACATGCTAGGAACCCAAGACAAACACAATAAAATCACATGTCACCTTGCTTCAGAAATCAAGCAATCTTTTGAGTATTATTTTATAAGGTGTTAGACAAAATTAATTGGGGGAGGAGACTACAGAAAGGCAATGGAGGAGAGCCAAGTGGTTCAGCAGACACATTTCTTAAGAATACCATTCTCAAATTGCT
The DNA here is from genome assembly GCF_964271855.1 of Acomys minous. Classification (NCBI taxonomy): domain Eukaryota; kingdom Metazoa; phylum Chordata; class Mammalia; order Rodentia; family Muridae; genus Acomys; species Acomys minous. The sequence continues at coordinate 32,278,207 of NC_140493.1, read as the reverse complement.
TAGTGCATTCTTACTTTTGCATCTCTATGACAACAATATATGTCATCAGTGACTTAAAATGGGGAAATACTTCTATTTTGGCTCAAGGTTAAACAGGTTTGCCCTCCTCCATCAAGGGGTCAGCATAGTAGAAGAGTTCAAATCCCTGCAGTAGGGATAAGTGGCAGATGAGGTTTCCATGATAGCAGGCCAAAAAGTAGATATTATACAAAGTATGAACATGTTGCACACAGCCTTCAAAAGTGTACCCCTAGTGACCACCTCTAACTAATGAGGCTGCGTGTCTTAAATGGTTCCACAATCTTCAAATAAAGTGGCACCAGTACAGATGGGAGGGAAGCACTCAAAACATGTTTTTTGAGGGGACATTTTAGTTTTAGACAAAACGTTATGTAATGTCGTTCTATTGTGTTAACCACTTTTAGGGCTTTCTTTGGGGTATAATCAGTGACTAAAGATTGCTTGCAACATCTATGTGAGGAAATCCAGGAAACTGCAGCTTCCTATTAGTTATTTATTTTTGCATACATCATGTGAAGTCTTATTTAAAAAGCTTTCTAACTATTTTTGTTCTCTCTGAAGCATGTCCAGATCATCTTTCCTGTCCTCCTCCAAGTATAGAAGTATCCTGGTTATAAATTTCAAAGACAATTAGACAGCCAGGTAAATTATACTCAAAATCATCTCTTATTATGTAAAAAGAAAAATTTACAGCTTTCAAATATAAACCCACACACACACGCACACTTTAAATACATGAATAGTGACACTTTGAATCAAGTCTTCTCATTTATTGGTTTGTGAATGATTTATTAGACAATCAAAGTGTTCTGGGAAATCTGTAAATGAAATCAAATATGACAAGGTTCATGTTGTGAAATTAATGTGTTTGTGAACCATTTTCCATGCCTGTAATTCTCAGGCTTATTGCAATCATCTGGAAGGCTTGTTGGAACACAAATAGCTGGGCCTCACCCTATGAGTGTGGGATATATTAGTTCTGTGATGGGAACTCAGGATTTGCATGTCTGATTGCCCAGGAAATACTGTTGTTGCTGGTCTGGGAACTAGACTTTGACAACCACTCCCCTTCACAAGAATCTCTTCAAGATTTAATTCTTGCTTGATTCAGGATGAAACAACTAAACTAACAGCCCTTTTGCCTCTGAAATGATGCCTGGAGATTGAGAATAATACCTGGGTTTAGTATTTTCCATGAATAAAGCTAGACTGACCTCAAGGGATTCACAATCCCAGAGAATTAGAGTTAGGAATGACTTAAAGTCAATTGGCCAAATTCAATATTCAATAATAGAAAACCCATCATGTTTCATCAAAATTCAGTTATACAGATGAGGCCGTAGAGACAAACTAATTTCCAGACAAGCAATAATATAATGATAAGACCCTGGAGTCTCAAATCAGAATCCAGGATGAGTGTTTGCTGCTTGTATTATTTATTGGCGAAGTATTTCTCTCTGTCTCTCTCTCTGTTTCTCTCTCTCTCTGTCTCTCTCTCTCTCTGTATCTCTCTCTGTCTCTCTCTCTGTTTCTCTCTGTCTCTGTCTCTATCTCTCTCTGTCTGTCTCTGCCTCTGTCTCTCTCTGTCTCTCTCTCTCTCTTTCTCTCTCTCTCTCTCTCTCTCTCTCTCTCTCTCTGTGTGTGTGTGTGTGTGTGTGTGTGTGTGTGTGTGTGTGTGTGTGTGTGTGTGTGAAGATTTGGTCTCTTATCTACGAAGTAAGAAACGTAATAATAGAATCAACATTACAAAGCTGTTATGCAAACTAAATGAGGCAACCCGTGGAAAGCCTTTCATAGTTACTGTCCAGATTGGCGAGATATTGAGGTCATTACAGACCAATATTTGAGTCACTAGTTCTGTTGTTTTACTGATAACTGCAGTCTATGCACTTCTTGGTCTTTACTCTCTGCAGATAACTAGAAGGCAACTTGAAAAGATCAGTTGAGTCTTTCTTTAGAACAGAGAGATACAATGTTACAGGCTGTCTAACTGCATTCCCTACAAATCAGGCACCTGGTTCTTTCAGTTCACAAGTTCTGCTCTTAAGGAAAGAAAACAAAGATATCAGCTATACAAAGGATGGAAGCGTTCCTCTCTCCTTGCAATTAGAATTTTAGTCTCATCGAGTATTTGCTTTCACACAAAGAAGGAGTCATGTAGGAAAAGCAAAAATACATAGTGCCATAAATCTTCTGCCAACTTCCTAAAACCTATGAAAAGATGAAATACACTTTGTTCCCTGAGTTTTCCGGGGGTACCTTGAAGGCTTTCTCGCCTATAGGGGGTGAGATCATGCGGTGTACTGGAAAGACTCTCCAAAGTCTTTCTGGTGTTTTTCCATTTTTAGCCCTGATCATGGTCCCCATTGTTGCAAATTTCTCTTCCCCGAAACAGCTTATTCTGTAGGGTAGTTTTGTGTTAGCACTTTCCCCAAACAACCTGCAGCATCCTACTTGCTGCATTTTTATTGAAAAGGTGTTGAATAATTTGTCCCAAACCAAACGCTGCTATACTGAGACACCCATGAACCACAGTCTTTGCTCTACTTCAGAAAACTTGATCACTTATGCTATATTCTCATATACTATCTAGTGCTTACTATTTTTTTTAAATCTTTTCCATTTATACCTAATACATCCACATAACATAGGGAGTTAGATACCAGAGTATTGGTTCTCAGCCTTCTTAATACTGTGACTGTGTAATAAGTTCCTCATGTTGTGGTAGGCCCCAACCATAAAATTATTTTCATTCCTACTTCATAGCTGTAATCTTGCTACTGTTATTTGTAATGTAAATATCCAATATGCAGATGGTGAGGTGATCCCTGTGGAAGCGTCATTCATCCCCAAAGGGGTTGCTACCCACACGTTGAGAACAGCTGTACTAGAAGGTCGAGAGCATTTGAGAGTAGACTCCTGTAGCAGTTTGTAAAATCAGGAGCTGAAATTAGGAGAGTTTGATTTGTGGCTCAAACAGAATTGCATCTGAGTTACATTTCTGGGCCTGGGTAGACACATGAAATTTTAAATTAATCTTAAAATGCACGGTATGATTGTTCTCTACCCAAGGGTTTTCTAATAAAGCACAAAGATATATCATTGTCCCTCCCTGAGAAATTTATTCAAATGGAATTGTCAATCCCTTGGACAAGAAACCACCTCTCAAGACACTATTTGCTTCACAAATTTTTTTTTTATTAATTTATTCTTGTTACATCTCATTGGTTATCCCATCCCTTATATCCTCCCATTCTTCCCTCCCTCCCATTTTCCCCTTATTCCCCTCCCCTATGACAGTTCCTGAGGGGGATTACCTCCCCCTCTATATGATCATAGGGTATCAAGTCTCTTCTTGGTAACCTGCTGTCCTTCCTCTGAGTGCCATCAGGTCTCCCCGTCCAGGGGATATGGTCAGAGGTGAGGCACCAGAGTGTGTGAGAAAGTAATATCCCACTCTCCACTCTACTGTGGAGAGTGTTCTGTCCATTGTCTAGATCTGGGTAGGGGTTTAAGGTTTACCGCCTGTATTGTCCACACAACAAGAAAATTTGCTCAACCATGTTCATAGCAGCCTTATTCATAATAGCCAGAACATGGAAACAGCCTAAGTGTCCCTCAGTAGAAGAATGGATAAAGAAACTGTGGTACATATACACTATGGAATACTATTCAGCTATTAAAAACAAGGAATTCCCAAAATTTGTGGATAAATGGATTGAGCTAGAAATGATCATAATGAGTGAGTTAACTCAGAAGCAGAAAGACTCAAATGGTATATACTCACTTATATCTGCATATTAGCCCAACGGGCATGTCCCAAGAAAGCCTTCACTTACCAGGAAACAGAGACAGAAGAGAGGACATACTAGTGGGACTCTAGATGTGAGATTCATGGGAGAAAGGCAAAGTAGAAGGACCCAGAGGGTCCTAGAAGCCTACAAAAAGAACATTATGATAGGCAGATTTGGGCACAGGGGTCCCACTCAAACTTGCTTCACAAATTTTAAGAGATAGTATAAATACTACCTAAAAATGCATGTTATGAAAATGATCTCTCTAGCAATTGTCTACTCTTGAGCCATGAGAATATTTTCCTCACCCATGACCTGTGACCTCTCATTCTTTTTCATGAGATCACCTCATACTCTTGTGCGATACACTGGGTGTCTTCTATACTTTGTTCTGTGTACCTTATCTGAATCCTCTGATAAAGATCACAAGAACAAGAGAGCTGAGGAGAGAGATCCTAGCAGCACTCGTTTTTTTTTTTTCTTGTTGATCAAGACCCAGAGACTTTCTCATTGTTGAACACCTGAGTCAATATTTCACAAATATATAAGATATAACACAACACAAGCAATAAGACTAAAGATGTTACTGGAGACAGGGTTATACTGAAAGTTATAAACATTTATGAGATCCTTCATGTGCTGGAGATGAGAAAAAAAGAGATATGAGGATTTTCAAAGCCATTGTGTGTGAAATATCATTGTCTGAATCAAACGCAAGCTTCCTTCGTCCTGTCTCTGGTATATGAGACATGTTGCCAGCTTATCAGTTCTTTCTCATTTTTATTTTCTCAAAGTAAATATTGAGGAATTAAAATCCGAAAGGTACAACAATATTTGTGCTTGTAATAAGAATATGGATAGATAGTTATTCTGATCTATGTTACTCACAATTTTAAGAAAACCAATATTGATAGAGAATAAGATATCTGTGTAACAGATGCCCATCTTCCTCTAAGAGCTCTGAGTATCAGACGTTTAATCGAAGATTTCATGAGACAGAAATTCTGAGTAGTGCTGTCCTCTGCCCTACATATTCTCACTTATCTAGAGCAGTAAACATAGGCTCCATTGAAGAAAGGAGAGGCAAATGATTGGTATAATTGCGTTCACTTAATGTTTTTATTTTTTGCATCCATATGTGTGCAGAGTTTCTGAAGCAAAACTTATAAGCAAAAGCAGAGAATTGAATGGATACCAAATATTTCCCTTTCATGTAAGAAATATGCATGACTACTTCCCTTGCTTGATGCTAATTCAATTTTATAGGGTTAGTAAATATTTTTCCTCCAAACTTTAATATCAAGAGGGCTTTTCAATTTAGAAATGAATATATTGCATCTACCGAGGGCTTTACCTTGATTAACCTTCCTAACTAACAAGGGAGATTGCTTGCTGTGAATATGTTCGCGTGTGAACCTCGAGTTGGTATTACTGACATAAGAGGTCACTCTGCTGGGGTCCTTGCACCAAGGGAGGAGAGTGGTGAAGCTATCCTAATTGTGGCCATGAAGAGCATGTAAGTGCTTTCATTAAAAGTCAATACTCATGCCGATTTTAAATTCACCATCTGGCCCTCTTTGCATCGACATTTGAAATGCAGAAAGCTGATTTAGTTACCAGATTCCCTGCATCAATTTGCCATATATTTCTAGGCTACCACTTTGCCATTCCTCGGAAATGCACATTAAAGCCAAGTAATATGTTCCCCATAGTTAATTCTGTATTTATTTACATGTTTTGAATCAAAATTACAGCATATTGCTAAACATAGTTTAATTTACTATTTAGTGGCGAATAGACTTGATTGTTCTTTCAAATCTATCTATGAGTCCCAGACCTTGAATACCATTTAGGATTTTATGTTTAATATGGAGAAAACTGTATCTGTAGTTCGCTTGGTCTATGTAAGGAGGGCATATACGAATTACTGAGATAATCCTAAATTCTCAGTCACCTCTTTGGAAATCACAAAGAATTTGGTAAGCAATTACTGCCTAAACTCTGATAGCATGTCTAATTTTGAGATTTGTTTCTAATTAAATTGTTATATATGTGTAATTTTTATTTGGAGAATGTGCTATAAAGTCATACTAGTCCTACTTTCATTTTATTTTAGAAATGAAGTGATTTGCTTGACTCCTTTTTACTCTTCTACTGGTTTAGAAAACAGCAACCTGAGTGGACAAAGGACAATGAGGCCCATGGAGATTTTAGAAATTATTCTTTATTCTCAGACTAAAACCTTGTTGGAGCTTGGTATATGATAAACATTATTCAAAAAATCCATAAGTAGTGAGAGCTCATAGGAGATGATGAATACATAAATATTTCCATGGATTTAAAAATATAATAACCAGATTAACTCATGAATCTACTTTCATTACTTTGGTAATAAAGTAAGCAAGGTTTAAAAGAGGTAAATACTAATCTATTTTCGCAGACGAGAAACAGTTGAAGTATTATCAAAACCCTATATTTGGGGCCTGGAAAGCAATAGCTTTATGGCAGAATACTTTTCTGGCATCTACACATCCCCGAATTCAATCCTAGCATGGACAAAATTAAATAAAAAGGCAGTTAATGTTTAATGTTGAAATATGAAAAAGCTATCATGCTTATGTGCCTCCACTGACAGAATTTTCCGATATTGACTCATGGACTATGTTAATAGATTTTGCACTTAATGTGCTGCTGTGTAGTGAAATTCGGCCAAAGATTATACTATACTTGTAACTAAACCTCAATAGTAACAGGGTCTGTCCCACTTTCCCATCTAATAGCCCAATATCATGTATGCTTATTTGTTGCCATGAATGTGCAGTCACACACTTTGTTTTGTTGGCACATAATTTATTGAGCCTTAGGTTAATCCCACATTCTGTATTCCTTTCCAAACCCAAGCCTATCATTCCTTATATTGACTCTATTTTTTTGCAAATTATATATATAGGTCCCTTTGCATCAGCTGTTAGAGTAAAGTTGGTGTCAAATTATATGTTATACTTGTTCTTATCACTTGCTGTATTCTCAATTTAAAGATATTAACTTAAATAGTAAACTTTTTGTTACCTCCCCAAAACTATCACAAAAGCCTTATATGACAAAATAAATGTTAAAAATTAAAAATAATAGCCGGGTGCAGTGGCACACATCTGTAATCCCGGCACTCAGGGTGGCAGAGGCAGGCAGATCTTTGTGAGTTTGAGGTCAGCCTGGTTTACAAAGCAAATCTAAGACAGCCAAAGCTACACAGGAAACCCTGTGTCAAAAAAAAAAATCATAAAAACAAACAAACAAATAAGTAAGTAAATAAATAAAACAAATGAAAAAATTAGTAGATTTGCACATTAAAATTATGAATAAATTATTTATAGCCATCATGAATAATGTAGTAGAGTTGCTACATTCCTGGATGTTTGAAAATGAGGGATGGAGACATAAATTTGTGGGAGAGACCAAGTTTTACAGGGAGCAATACTGACGGCAGTCAGGAAAGAGATAGGATGTCCATGTCAGGAAAGGCATGCTTAATTTAACCCTCAGCTATCAGAATCATGACCTGTATCATCCATGTCTCAGCCAGAATTATCAACACTGTCCTAATAAGAAAGACCCTCTATAGATGCCATCAGAAATTTAGTGCTCTTAAGTATATAGATCATTTGATGGCATTTCAAAATGTGACCATTGCAACACATATTAGAAGTGTTTCTTGGACTCCGTTTGTTGCTTAAGTAACTCAGGCAAATGTTGGTGCTTATCATAAACAGTAGGAAAATGAGTGCTGTTAAGATTTCATCAGTCTGCCTCCGTTCTGGCTTTAATGATGGTATACCCTGATCCTGAACACAAATGTACTGGCCTATAATGGAGAATGACTCATTAGGTTGCCATGGCATAATAAAAATATTATGTAACTCAGACTTTACTGAGTATAAAGTGATTAAACAGTAATGCTTACAGCTACTGTTGCTTTGGGCAGTTTTGATGGTGCTACATAGCAAGTGCCATGGGTGTTGCCTGAATCGAGGATCTGTAGCTAGTTATGTCTCCATCAGGAACAGATTTCACCCACCAAAGATCCTTTTAAAACCCATTCTTTATTTAGAGGGGGAGAGCACATGATCAGAGAGGAAAATAACGTTTTTCCCCTTAAGACAAACCCAGGGAGAGGGGAAAGGCACACAAGATTCAATTCAGAGCAACACAGAATTCTGCAAAGCTCTTTAAAAGGCTAGCAAAAATGCTAGTTGTAAATGTAGGTGCTGTGTGTGTTTAAGCCAACAAAGCATGTATTAGTATGGACCCAGAAGTTAGAGGAGAAAATAACACAAAGCCAAAAGCTGGCTCAAACCTCATCATTACATATAATGCTTAAGCCCATACTTTATTAGTTTGTAATTTTCATTATTATTGATGTTATGTATTTTGTGGGGCAGGGAATTTAGCTATTGACCTTGAACATGCTAGAAAAGCACAATACCCAGCCGCACTCCCTATTATCAATTAAAAACAGTTATGTGTCAGGCATATGCAAATCATGAAAAAGAAAATTCAGCAGGTATAGTTATTGATTATACACTTTATATTTAACACATGCACCACATTTTATATAAAGGCCCATATCAACCAACATATTTACCAAAATAATTTAAATGTTAAAACAATTTCAATGACCCATGAACAAGTACTGTTTTACAAAGAACATATACTTTTAGGTGCTTAAGAAATGGACTTCAAGCTTGAGAAATGAAATAAATAACTGAACAGGGGAACTTACTTACCAAAGCACCGTTTGAGATGGGTTTTGATGGTTAGTAAGTAGGCTCATTGTGTTACTCGTAGGGAAGTGTGTAATGAGAGTTCAAGAGAGGACAGTGATCATAGTGTGCATATTTTTTTCAATCCAAAAAAAATAAGTTTATTTTTCCAAAGATACTATAAATAAAGTGAAATGACAACTCACGTTGTATTGTAGATGACTTATTAATATTTAGTATTGATTCATATTATTAATAATAACATGGTTATTTCTCACCTGCTTTTAAAAATATTTTATTAATTTATTCATATTACATCTCAATTGTTAGCCCATCCCTTGTATCCTCCCATTCTTCCCTCCCTCCCGCTTCCCCCCTACTCCCCTCCCCTATGCCTGTGACTGAGGGTGACCTCCTCCCCCTGTATATGCTCATAGGGTATCGAGTCTCTTCTTGGTGACCTGTTATCCTTCCTCTGAGTGCCACCAGGCATCTCCATCAAGGGGAGGTGGTCAAAAATGGGGCACCAGAGTTTGTATGAAAGTCAGACCTCACTCTCCCCTCAACGGTGGAGAATGTCCTGTCCATCAGCTAGGTAACAGGAAAAGGGGAGGAGAAATCTGGAAGTGATGGTTTATATGCCCATTGCTCGTTGAAGGTTTTTAAATAATACATTAATTTTTCCACAAGCAAAATGTTCATACTGTGGTAGTGCATAAGTGGTAGGTAAGCTGAAGAGAATTAATAATAGAAAACAATCCAACAAACCAGCAAATACTCAGACCCAACTTTGGCAGGGGTCATAGTACAGAACCTCTCACAAATGGCGGGGTATCTGATGTTAGAGTTCCTGAGTGTTGGTCTACGGGCTTCTGTAAGAGCCTTAGGGAAACTAGGATATTAAGGAATCCTACGTGGCATGATAGACTTGCCTTTCATAATGGTCTCTACCAGTTTAAACAGGCAACACCTAAGTAACTAATGGGGATCAAAATAGAATTATTTCTTAACTTTGTAAAATAGAAATTGCAAAGGAAATTGAGAACTCAGAATGATATCGGCCAATTAGCTGGAAAAATGTTGGATCAAAGATAAGGTAATGAGGAACTGCTACATTAAGCTGTTAAGTTTACCATGGGTACAAATGACTGAGCTATCTGAAGGGGTTTCCTTGTTTTCTGCTTACTAGCATCACTGACTCCATGATTAATGGCTTTTTAAGTTATCTCTTTCCTCAGTTTTCTTTCCACAGTTTTTCTCTATTCAACTTGGAGAGCAATGATAATTTAGAAATGCCCATGTCCTGAGATGTTCACGATTTTTACTTGAAACAAGTTTTTAGTGTGTTGCCCACAGTATTAGTGCATTGCCCAGACTACCTTAGAACTCATGATTGTCCTGTCCCTGACTCACAATTAGTAGTAATTCCATGTTTGGACTAGTCCATCATTTTTGTGTTGTTAAATTTATTTGAATATTTTTATTTCCTCTATAGATTCTAAAGATTAGGATGATTTTGGTTTTTTACCATGCTTTTTCTGACAGAATGCACTAAGTTAGGAATATGTATATTATATCATGTCCGTATTCCTAGAATAAATACCAGTGGATCATGGTGTCAAATCTCATTTCAAAACAGTTGGAGTTGATATGAAAATATTTTTAATTCTTGAGAACATTTATATTTATTCTTTATCAAGGATATTTATCTATAATAATGAAAATAAAGTAATTACAGGAAACTATATAGATTTTCTTTTTAAAACCAGAAGTATAGCTACCATATACTCTAGCTATTCCATCACCGAGTAAAATACAAGACAGCTGAAACCGATATTTAAAGTGACATGCTTACTGGCCTATTCTCTTCTGTACTATTCAGAATACCTATGAGCTAGAATTATCTAGTTTATTCTTTAAAGAAGAATAGGTAAGGAAAATGTGGCTTATTCTCCCCTCATTTTATTAAAAATAGATATTTTTCTCATATAATATATTTTGATCATAGTTTCCCCTCCTTCTATCGTCTCAGTTCCTTCCCACCACCCCTTTCATTTGATTCCACTCCCTTTCTGACTCTCATTAGAAAAATAAACAAACAGAACAACAATAAGAAAACAGGTTGCTATTAGCATGAGTTGGTGGTGGAGAATTCCCCTTTTCTAAGAGGAAGTAGAGGGGAGAAGTGGGGAGAGGTTGGGAGGGTGGTACTAGGGGAGGGGGAGAAGATGGAGGGGACTGCCACAGGGATGTAAAATGAAAGGATGGATGAATATATATATATACATAAATCATTTTTTTAAAAGAACAACAAAACATGCAAATTAAAAATAGCACTATTGGAACAGACAGCTGCCTGTGAACTAAGATGAAAAGATTTCAGTTCTTGCTCACCATTTCTGTCTGAATGCCGTGATGTTTCTCAACATGATATCAATAGACAAAACCTCTGAACCATAAGTGAGCACCAAATAAATGTTTTTCTTTATAATAGTTGCCATTGTTATGGTGGGCTTTTTTTTTTCTCTCACAGCAATAGAAATCCTAAGACAGTGAGTATTTAAGGGAAAGTGTGGAAACCTAGTTCTGTGGAAACTTTCTGAATGTATGAGGGAGATCCTAGCAGGGAATCCTAGTCGTGGTAGATATAGAGCCTGAATGGCCATCTTCCCTAACTTGGCGTGGCTCCTAGCAGTGGGTGTGGAGCAACAACCCAGCTACAGAGTCTTCAACCCACAACCTGTCTTGACTGCAAGAAGTGTTAGGGGCAATGATGGTTTGGAGTTTGTGGGAGTGTGTAGAGGGGGTTTTAATCCCACAACATGCCTGCTCTGGCAAGGGATAACCTTCAAAGAACTTCTAGGTCTATGTGATGCTACTTGAATGACACACCCTTAATCCCTCTGGCTGGTATACAGACACACCCATAGTTCACACGTTTAATCTTGAACAGTGAAGGTGAAGTTAGTTTGTAGAAGGAAGCAGCCATGTCTGAAAGTGATGTCTAATTGAGAGGCAGACAAAGTGACAAATCAGAGAAAGATTTGACAGATGTCAACCATCATAATAAGAGAGAGGAATGAGAGCTGACTGAAGGAGAGCAGTACAGAGAGAGCAGAGAAGAGGTAGTTTTACTGGGACAGTTTTGCAGAGCCAGGTTGTAGAGAGAGCAAGCTAGACAGAGGAACAAGACAGAGGAACAAGAGAATGAGAGGGAGCCAGAAGATTAGAACAGATGGCTAAAAGTAGTCTGAGGACAAACAGAGCAATCAGTTAGGAACTGAGAGAAGCCAGTTTGGATCCATCAGCTTGGAGGGGAGTTTGAGCCAGAACAGCTGATTTGTACCTGTCAGGCAGAGTTCAGAAAGTGGTAGAAAAGGGTCAGTTATCCAACAGTAAGTCTCAGAGGCTAAAAACATTCTTGGCCTAAATCATATTGTACAGAGGCTAGAAGCTTCCAGGATGAGGCCTAGGTTAGCAGATGGAGAAAGTAAGGCTTGGAGACAATAGGCCCACTCAGAAATTATTAAGGTTCTTTTCCCATCACAAACCAGAACTCATTTAAAAATCAAATATTCAACACATTCCAGTCAAAGATAGACTAGAAACACTTACATCCTCAAGAATAGCAACAGGAAAACTTTAAAAGCCTTTGTTTTCCACATTTATACCTTTATGCTTCTATAGGAATGGAAGTTAATGTACATATATTAAAACACTGAAGTTCTTACTGTACACTATTCATGAATCTGAGACAAGGTGTCTTGGGAGTAATTGTTGACTTTAGGGGACATGACAACAGGCACAGTGCAAAGGGTGCATATTTATAACCAAGGCTGCAATGAAGTATTCTTCTACAAAGGAGATAAGTGCTGCAAGACACCACAGATTCATTATGTATTTGACTTCAAATTAAACATTGATTACCATATGTTTATAAATATTTATCATTATCAATTTCATAGGACCAATACTCAGTGATGCCACCCAACATAAGGTTGTATCTAAGAGTATTAGAGCTAAAAACCAGCATTTTATTCAGCACAGGAAGATGGTGTAGTCGACAAGTAACTGAACATTTCAAAATAACTTCATGAACAAATTTAAATATTTCAAACAAATGATAAATATTTAAAGTGACAATATACCAGTAACCCTGATCTGATCATTATATATTGGATACCTGTTAAAATATTAATAACACACTTAACTTTATAAATATGTAAGTCACTTGCTGTTGATTAAAAATTGACTTCCACTTAACTGAAAAAAAATGCTATAATTTTTATTCTATGTTTACTGTGGATTTTTTATAACATACTATTACTATGATACTTCTGCACATATGTCCGAGAAATGGCACTTGCTTGAAGATGAGTATATCCTACTAATTGGATATTACTCATTTGTATATCTTGGTTTGTGTAAGAGTGGTTCATTTAAGACAGTGGTTTGGTGTTCCTGTGTAATTTATTTACATTTTTCTCATTGGTATAAAACTAGACGTGATTTGTTTCTGTGCCTTTAGTCTCAGCACTTAGGAGAGGTAGGAGGATTACAAAAGTGAAGCTTGGACTGCATAGAGAAGAGGAGGTCAGCCTGCACCACACAGTGTTACCTGACTCCAAAGCCCTCAAAGCTGGGAATGTAGCTGAGTGGTCAAGTGTTTTGCTGGTTTAATCCTCAGCTTGGGGGGGGGGGGGCTCCACTCTGGTCCTCATTAATGAAAAACAAAAGGAATAAAATCCAATTGTTGTTTTGTATTAAGACCAACAGATTTGTAGAATGAATCCTTCCTTCCTGTGCCTTCTCCATGATGGTATGGAGACAGAGAAAGCGTTGTTCATTTTCTTGCTGCAGAATTCTGTCTGGGAGTGGGTGCAAAAACTTGCATTCATTTTGCAGATTTTAACTACGTTTTGCTTTTCACAGGCAGGAGCTGAGTCATGTAGGCCACTATTTAGTAAGAAAAAGGAAAAGACATTGGGAAATAATAAAAATTTTAAAGAAAATTTAAAAGAAAGAAAGAAAAGAAAAAGAAAGAAAAACCTTGGGATTTCTTTTCAGTGAGTTACCTTTGTCTGGATCAACAGATAAACGTGTGACTGCTAACTATGAGTGTACAGTGGTCCACAGGGGCTAGCCTAAATGTGGATGAATCCATTCACTTCTTGCAGATCTAACCTAATACTCAGTACCTTGAAGCCAGTAATTGAAGACACATTGCTTCTGGTCAGTGCAGTGATTTACAGAATCTTTCATTTTAGCTCTTATAATATGAACTGCTCAGAGTGAGTTATATTTCATGTGGCCAGACCAATCCACCCAGGTTCCTAAACCATTTAAATGTCACCGTTTACATGAGAGAAATATAGCCACACAGTTCTGTGAAGATTCCATATATGTGCAAGTGAAATGCAAAGAGCATATGCTGAGCCGTAAATATGTTCACGTAAAGCACTCTAGTCCTCCTGTGAGTGATCACATGCCAAGATACTTGAAGAAATGCAAATAAAGTGCTTAGAAGTGTTTCTGGCACCTTGTAAGTGCTCAATAAATGTTAACTATAACAATAATATTATTGTTATTCTTTTCCTTCTGTTTCACCTCCTCTTCCTCTAACTTTGCACTTTCTTTTCTCCTGTTCTTGGGTTCTGTAGTATTTATAACAATACAGCAGTGCGTGTTCTCAGTCATCCACTTTAAAATCGTTAATGATTAAGTTTCCTTTGTACTTTTCTAATCAATTTCTTCTTAAAGTCAGATTTGTTTTCATTATTTTTTATCTGTTTTCCCTGCCATGCTCACATGTGCTGCCATATTTAATGCTTTTCCTCAAGAAAGAAAACATGAATGAGAAAAGGTTTTCACTAACTAAATATTCACTAGAGAGCTAATACCTGAAAATATATAAAGATCTTTAAAAAACCTGAATATAAAGAAAACATACAACCCATGTGAAACTAGGGTACTACTGATTTAAACAGAAAATTCTCAAAAAAGGAAAGAGAGAAAACTTAAATAATGTTTAATATCCTTACTCATTAGGGAAATGCAAATCAAAGCAGATTTGAGATTTCATTTTATACCAGACAAAGTGGTCAGATTGACAAAACAAGTGACAGATCATGCCAACAGTGGTGTAGAGTAAAAGGAATACTCTTTTATCGCTAAGGGTGAGGCTAACTTTCATTGCTACTGTGGATATAAATTTGTTGGTATTTCAGGGAGCTGGAAATAGATTTTCCTCAAGATCCTACTGTAACATTCATGGGCATACACCCAAGGATCTTGTTATTCTACTACATAAATGCTTGCTTTTCCAAATTCATTGTTGCTATACTCATAATAGCCAGAAATTGAAAACAAACTAGACGCCTGCCAATAAAAGAATGTATAAAGAAAATGATTTTACATTTATTCAATAAAAATATGCAGGCTGCTTAAGATAAATAAGTTATACAAGTTGATTATTAGCTGATCAGATTGTGGCCATGTCAATTGCTGATCTACTTTTGTCACAGAATATACATCTTAGGTGTGGCAGATGAGTAAGACTGTATAGAAAGACAAGGTAGGATAGTTAGATAAGGTCTTCAAAAACCTCAGAGACATGCAGAATATGACATTTAAAAATGTTTTATTACTTTAAAGATTCATTGACAATGAGGTTAACTCCTGGCAACACCCAGCCTACCTCAAAGAAAATGGTGAACATCAAAGAACCTCCTTATGGAGATGGCTTCAAATGTGGCAAACTAGCCACTGGACAAAAGGACCTCATTTATACCATGGACAGAATTCTGTCTAAAAAAATGGCAAGCTTGGATGCAGGCAGAGTCAACGGCTAAACTCTGCCAAGACAGGGTAAGCAAGTCCTCAATGGTTCCTGCCTCACAAATATGTCTGTCAGATATATTGGGCCAGAAGGCAGCAGAAGATGCTTCCACATCATAGAGAGTTTTAGGTGACTATTCAAGTAGAAAACTGTCTCTGTCATCTTCTCATCTGGAAAGCACTGCTGGCATACTCAGGTGATCAAGTTTATTCCTTCTCATGTCTCTAAAGGAGTTGAAGACCAGGTAGCTTAGTTTTACAATGAAGCTTAGCTGTTTAGGGAGTAAGATGTTTTTAGGTCTAGGTAGATGTTTTAAATTGATAATAAAAAGATGTGATGGAGATTGGTTTACATTCAGAATTTTAGAAGCACCAAGATAGGAAAGATGTTTTCTTCAAGGCTGTCAAATACAAATAGCCCAAACACTAAAAATGTAACATTTATATAATTCCTTATTGTGTTATGGTTCTCCTTGCCATAGGTAGTTTTTGTATATATATGTAATAATATAAATGTATATGTAAAAAATAAAAACATGTTTAAAAATATTACTCAGCCATTAAAAATATGATTATGAATTTCTCAGGTAATTGGCTAGAACTAAAAAAAATCATTCTTTGTGAGATAACCTGTAAAAGTTTTTGTTTCTTCAGAGAAAGGGATGAGATGGAAGCCATACCCAAGCATTATGGATACATGGCCATGGCTGAGCCTAGAGTGTTTCTTTCTCTGTTCTATGTATTCCTAGGCCTAGACCTGGAAGGTTATAACTCTGTATAATCTAATCTTCTATAAGCCTGGACCTTGAAGGCTTCAGCTTCCAACCTCACTCTGCTAATCTAGGATCAGAATGTTTTCAGCCTCCAAGACCTACTGCTGAATAAACTCACACTTTCTAGCTCTTTCTGAACTCTGACTGGTTGGTTCAAGTCAGCTGTTGTGGCTAAAACTCCTCCCAACCTGACAGATTCAAACTGGATTGTCTCTAATTTTGACTGAATTGCCCTGCTTAGAAAAACTGCCTCTGCATTCAATGACCTGAACTGCTGTGACTGCACAGAACTGAATGGAAAAGCAGAAACTCAACTAAACTCAATGGAACTACACCAAACTGAACTCTCTTTCCTGTCCTGTTCTTACGTTCATTATGTGGGATGAAATGTGTGCATTAAGCACCTGCCTGTATCCCAGCTAGATCATAAATTAACCCTGGGTGTGTCTCCATTCCAGATGGATCACATAGACCTAGAAGGACTTTAGATGTGATCCCTTGCCAGAGTAGCCATGTTTCTGAGTTACAATTCCTCTATAGTAATTGAGACACAGAAAAAAATATAGTATGTACTCCTTAATATGGAGATGTTAACAGTTAAGTCTGTGATAAGCAAGCTATAATTTATATAACCGCAGTGTTAGGTATAGAGTAAGGGAACACAAGGAGGGATTGATCTCCAATCTCCTTAGGAAGGATAGTTATGGATGGACAAGGTAAATACAGATCCCCCCCACTGGACAACTCTCCTGACGAAATAAAGCTTCCACTTCTGGGAACAGTCTGTATCTACTAAGTTGTTGGTCAAAAGGGCACCATGGGAAACCCTGGACAACACAGAGTATTAGCAAATCTATTGTTTGCTTACCACAACCTGAAAGCAAAGTTCTATTGCCAAAGATGACACCTATACAACTCACTGAACACAGAGAAGTTGATCTTGTGCCTTCTAATGTCTTCATTCATATGGTTCCATGGTACTGGAAGCCACTCCTCTTACTTACAAGGAAACACTAAACATCTTATATACATTAGTTATCACTTAAAACAATTCACTGCTTATAGATCATATCTCCAATAGGTCAACTCCTTAAAAGACATACTTTGTTAAAAGTTTTCAAATAAAAAGGCAATTTGAGTGGACTTATTTCCTTTATAGAAATTGAGCTGATAGTTAATAGCCTTCTAAAACTGGAGGCAACAGGCCCCAATATTTTCACTGCTGAATTTCTTCAAATGTTTAAGGATGGCATTTCATTAGACCTCTACAGTCTTTCAGCACACACAGTCACAGTGAATTCTTCTTAACTTTAATTCCAAACTCAAGTACAAGCCTAATAGGAAGATTTTCCATGAGAGTAAATGAAAAAAATCCTTAATAAAATAATAATAAAGGCAATGATACATAAAGACAATACAAAAAATCTAAGTGATATCTATGCCACATACAAGAGTCTGTTTTAAAAGTTAGAAATCAACTTGAAAATCATGTTAATACCTTACTTTAATAGACAAAAATCGCATTACTAAATAAAGACAGAGAATTTGACAGAAATCCAAAAAACATGCCTGATATGAGTCTTAGTAAATTAAAAATACGGAATATTTTTAACTGATAAATAGAGCTATCAAGAAATATATTGCTGAATTGTGTTGAGAAATTTGATTATTTTCTCATAGCATTTGGGACCTGGCAACTGACTTTCAACACTGTACTCGGAAATTTTAAGAAAAAGCAAAATAGCAACTAACTAAATAAATAAAATAAAAAAATCTATTGATTAGAAAGAAAATAAGTAAGCTATCTTTGTTTCAAAGGACATAACCCTCTATGTAGGAAGGCTTAAGTAGTTAACACAAAGCCCTTCTTCAACTGATAAATATTTGTTATTTCTGTTACTTACAAGGCAATGATTTTATATAGCAGTAATGAACAAGTAGGGCATGAAATAAAAAACAATACCATTTATACTGGCAGTTCTAAAAAAAGAAATTTTACATCTATATTTTTCTTTCTTTTTAACAATTTCTTTATTCACTTTATATCCTGATTGCAGCCACCTTCCTCCCCTCCCAGCCCCCCTCTCATTCCCCATTCTCCCTTCTCCTTCTCTGAGGAGAAGGAGGAGGTCCCAATGGATACCAACTTGCCCTGGCACATGGCAGCCCACTTAAGGGAACAGGATCCAAAGGGAGGCAGTAGAGTAAGAGAGGAACTGCACTCTAATTGAAGACTATGTCGATGTTCTGTCCAGAAAACTGAAAACTGGTAACATACTTTAAATATCTACAGAGTAGAAGGATAGCCTCTGCTCATTGACATGAATAGCCAAGATATTCAAGGTGTCAGCTTTTCCAGTTCATTATATAGACTAGGGTAATTTACCATATATCTTCACAAGTGTATTTGATATATATATATATTCTGTAGGAACAAAGAAAGGAACAAATTTTGAGTTCTAGCAGTGTGTGCCTTTAAGCCTAATAAAGTAATCCAGTGTGAAGTGTGAGGATATTGAAAATTCATTAATAAATTTAGTAAACGGATTAGAGAAGCCGTAATAATCCCTGTAAATAAAGCTAACTAATCTTTGGCAATGCAATGTAAAAAGGAACATTGTAAGAAACAGTTGCTAGAACAACTGTACAGTCATGAGGTAAACAGCTATAGACTCCAGACTGTCACGCACAGAAATAAAAATGAACAACAGGCATAAATGTTGAGTGTGAAACTATAAAAATCCTAGATGATAACAAGAAATAAATTTCTGACGATGTTGGTGATGTTTCCAATTGAACACAGCACAAATGAAATAGCAGTTATTATATGAAATACATGAAGCTGTCAAATACACAGAGATATAGACTTCCTTAAACTATAAAACCCTGTTCTATGAAATACAGTGTTAAGAGAATAAGATGATATGCCACGTATCAGGATGTATCAACTGCATAGAGATATCTCTACGTGAAAGGATCACTATCCAAAGCACTACTCAACAGTAAGAAAAATACAATAATAGATATCTAAGCACAGAAGGCACAAACATGGTGAGTAAACAGGAGGCAAGATCACCCTCTATGTCACAGACCATTAAAGAAATACAAAGTAATGCAAGAAGCAACCAGGATATATCTTTCAGAATAGCTAAAATTAGGACAGTAACAACACCAAATACTGCAAGAATCATGGGGAATCTACTTTATGGTTGATGGGTATAATAAATTAACAAGACCAGTATGGAATACAGTTGGTTATTCTCTAAAATAATAAAATTGTTTCTTAGGATTCTACTTAGTAATCTTGCTCTTTGATATTTAGCCAAATGAGCAGAAACAAATCTATAATACCTGAATATTGTTTTACTCAAAAGTATTAGAGTTTGAAAGGAGCTGAGATGCTCTTCAGTAGGCAAATGAAGAAATAAACTGGTGCTTTTGGGAAATGTACCAGTCATCACTATATAAAACTAGACGATGAAGCCATGAAAGTCATTAAAGCCTAATTTCACATTATCAGGAAATATGTATTTACAAATGAAAGATGCCAATCTTTGGCTACAATCACATAATTTCAGTTAGAATGTTGTTAGTATTTATTAAAAAGGCAAAACTTTAGAGACCCTAAAATGCATAGTGTTTATTCAGTGAATAGGGAGAGAGGAAAGAAAACAGCCAAAATATAGGACTTTTAGGGTGGTTAAAGTGTTCTGAAGTAAAACTTTCATGGCTGTCATAGTCTATTCTATATTTGCCCAAGCCCATAGAATCTATAACATTACATGTGAGCTGTTTCAGAATAATATACTTTGAACAATTTTAATATGTCAATTTAGGTTCAGTGATTATAGGACAAGTACTAGACTGGAGACTGTTTAAAAGGCAGAGGGGCTTTTGTAGAGCTATCTGTGGAGCAAGACATATATTAAAAGCTTCTGTGTATCCATAAAAATGTTTCCTGTTAACTGGAAACAATTCTAAAAACATCCCATTTAAAACTAAAGCTAAAGGATTGGAGAGATGGCTCAGTATTACTCTTTTAGAGGATTCTGATTTGGTACCCAACACTCCTATGCCAAACAACAAAATTTCCAGTCCCTTTCCAGGGCATCAGACACTCATTTTTTTGGCCTTTAGAAACACTTCACACATGTATTCACAGACGTGAATTTAGGCAAACAGTCATAGACATGACATAAACACAAGTGAGTCTTAAAAACAAAAGCATAAGAGATAAATAACTCTAGTTTGCATGTAATTTCTTCATCAACAGAAACAGTAATGCCTTGGCTCAGAAATCCTATTGAATTAACCACAAAACTGAAAAAAAAAATGAAAATCAACTCAGAAATGTCATGGTATTTTGAAGGAATTTGTTGAGTTAGAGAGAAGTAGTCCATGATATTAGCATTAAAATGTGTGATACAATTGGGGATGCAGTGTATTCTCAGTGCTTAAGAAGACTGGTTGCTGTTTTTGAAAACCTTGGTTTGGTCACCAGCACCTGCATGGTGTTTTAGAACTTTCTGGAATTCTAATTCAAGGACATCTAGTAACAGGCACTCATGTGTTGGACATATATGCATGCAGTCAAAACACTCATGTACATAAAAATTTAAAAATACCATTAAAATAGCATATTGGTAAAACTGAATATAGATTACTAAACTATAACTCCTCATTGGTCAGATGATAAAATGTGTAACTTACCTTACTCATAAATTTGGAAGATTCCATATGTATAAAAGAAAGAAATGCTGTTTGATATAAACTATAAATGCCTAAACAAAGATGAAAAGAATTTTCATTAGTTACTTTTTTGGTTTTTGTTTTTCTTTAGAGACAGGTTTCTCTGTGTAGATTAGATATTTTTCCTACTGCTATGATAAAACACTGGACAGAAGCAAATGAGGAAGGGAGAGCATACCTCAGATCATAAGTTGTAAGACACAGTCCTCTCCCCCGTGGCTAGAGAGTAATGACAGAAAAGCTTGACACTGCTGCTTACATTGTGTCTGAAATCAAAAAGCAGAGGGAGACACATAGTCAAGAGGGGTCTTTCTAGATTTCCTTTAGACTACTTCATAGTGTATTGTCATGCTTATTCTAAATTCAGTCAGGCCATCACTTAAAATTAATCATTGCAACTTTGAAATATAGCCATACCTAAGATAGACATACTTAAACTTGCAAAAGGTATCATCAAAGATTAATACACAAATTTAAAGGGGTTCTACTGCACAAAGGGGTCAGTGCAGAGTATTTTCAGAGCAGTGAAAAGTTACTTTCTAAACAGTAATATGGGTTCAATAAGTGAACATGGTAGTTACAAAATGATCATCAGTGTTTGGAATTTGTAACAATAATAAGTAAATACAAAATATGGTAGATAGATAGATAGATAGATAGATAGATAGATAGATAGATAGATAGATAGATAGATAGATATAGATTGATTGTAAGTAGATATTCAGATAGATGTTAGAATGTATGAGAAGTATTTACTTGAGTCATTACTGTTAGAAAACAATTCACTGGCTAGTGAGTTGACTCAGGTGATGAAGGTACTCATCCCAAGCCTTAGAGCAAAGGTAAATCCCTGGGATGGAGACATGATGGTGGAAGGAAAAAAAAATCTCCAGCACGTAGTACTCTGACATCCATTGAGATTACATCCCAATTGCCATGCCTTCACTTTTATCTTCCCATTCCTTGCTTTCTCCCTCTTTCACCCTATTCCCCTAATCCCTAAGCCTGTGACAGAAAGGGACCTCCTCCCCCACCATCTGACCACAACCTATCAGGTCTAGTCTGGATAGCTTGCTTACCCTTCCTCTGAGTGCCACCAGGCCTCCCCATCAAGGGGAAGTGGTCAAATAGGGGCCACCTAAGTTCAAGACAGAGGCAGTTCTTGCTCTCCACACAACTGTGGAGAATGAGCTGTCCATTTGCTAGGTCTGAATAGGGGAGTCTATGTTTACTGCATGCATTGTCCTTAGTTGGTACATCAGTTTGTGCAGGCCCCCCTGGGTCCAGACCTCACAACCTTGATGGTCTGCTTGTAGTTCCTGGACCCTGTGGGTCCTTCTATCTCCCCATTCTTCCATACTACTCTGACCTGGAGTCCCAAAAGCTGGTCCCAGCATCTGTTCCAATCCCCTGCTGAGGGAAGCCTCTCAGAGGACATCCATGTTGGGCTAATATCCAATTATAAATGAGTATATACCATCTATGTCTTTCTAGGTCTGGATTAACTCATGATGATCATTTCTAGTTCCATCCGTTTGCCTACAAATTTCAAGATTTCCTTGTTTTAATAGCTGAATTGTATTCTATAGTGTAAATGTTCCATGGTTTCTTTATCCATTCTTCAACTGAGGGGCATCTAGGTTGTTTTCAGATTCTGGCTTTTACAAATAAGTTTGCTATGAATATCGTTGAACAAATGTCTTGGTTGTGTGGTGGTGCACCTTTCAGATACATTCCAATGAGTGGAATAGCTAGGTCTTGAGGTAACCATATTCCTAATTTTATGAGAAAGTGCCGGATTGATTTCCAAAGTGGTTGTACAAGTTTGCACTCCCACCAGCAATGGAGGGGTGTTCCCTTTTCTCCACATCCTTGCCAGCATGTGTTGTCACTTGAGTTTTTTATCTTAGCCATTTTGATGGGTGCAAAATGGATTCTCAGAGTCATTTTGACTTTCGTTTCTCTAATGACTAGGTACATTGAGCATTTCTTTAAGTGTTTCTCAACCATTCAATATTCCTCTGTTGAGAATTCTCTGTTTAGGTCTGAACGCCATTTCATAATGGAGTTATTTGGTTTGGTGGTGTTTAATTTCTTGAGTTCTTTATATAGTTTGGATGTTAGCCCTTTGTCACGTGTAGGCTTAGAAAGAACTTTCCCTAGTCTTTCGGCTGTTGCTTTGTTCTGTTGACAGCATCTCCTGCCTTACAGAAGCTTTTAAGTTTCCTGAGGTCACATTTATTACTTGTTGACCTTAGTTCTGTTCAGGAAATTGTCCCTTGTTCTAATGAGTTCAAAGCTCTTTCCCACTTTTTCTTCTAACAGATATAGTGTATCTAGTTTTATGTTGAGGTCTTTAATCCATTTGTACTTGAGTTTTGTGCATGGTGATAATAAAATTATTCCTAAGTACATTTAATGTGTGTATTACCATCCATAGTACAAGAACAGCAGTGGCCTCCACTCAGTAATTCTTTAGTCTTAAGTAACTGGTGACAAGGCTGCTATGAGAACAGAAAGCTGAATGACTTCTGGGTGTGATGCATCCAGCATATGGTTTTAGTTTTCTGTTTTATTCTACAAAATAATTTTTGGATTATTTCATGATTTTACAAAGATGTTATGTGTGAGGTTACACAATTACATTTTAGTACTATTTCATACAGGAACTAAGGTTAATATAAAGTTAAATAAGTATGCTACAGATCAAACGTTCAACTTGTCTGAGGAAATGTATGTTAGCTATATAGTTAAAATACATTTGCTTAGGAATCTTCTGTGACATCATCACCAGAGTAGAAATGATATCTGTCAAAACTCTCAGCATTCCTTAGTTGTCTGTAGAGGTGTGTGTGTGTGTGTGTGTGTGTGTGTGTGTGTGTGTGTGTGTGTGTGTGTGTGCACGCATGAGTGTGTGTGTGTGCATGAGTGTGTGTGTGTGTGTGTGTGTGAGTGTATGTGTGTGTGTGTTCAAGGTTGAAGCCACCTGGGCATCCCCACTCACTTTGCATGTCTGCTGTTGGTGTTATTCAGGTTATGTCCAGGTAGTCATGTGAAACTTACTGGTGTCATTTCTGACATTAGCAGGAGATACCTTGTCACAGAAAACTCCCCTGTCCTCTGGTTCTTACATTTTGTCTACTCTTCTTCTGAAGTGTCCCTTTCATCATTAAGTGCAAGAGTGTTTTGTAGATGTATGTTTGGGATTGGACTCTAAGACTCTATATTTTGATTGTGTTTGTTTTTCTGTAATGTCTGCTGCAAAGAGATGTTTCTTTGTCTCAGAAATAAAAGAAAAATGTGTGTATATATACATATATATATATGTAATGATTTATGCATATATGTCCACATGTATATATGTTTCATATATGTATTTATAAAGTGAAATTAGTGAAATACAAAGTACAAAATGTGTGAAATTTTGTTTTACTCTCATTAGAATGGCTATGATTAAGAAAACAGTTGAGAATAAATACTGGGTAGTGTGTGTGTGTGTGTGTGTGTGTGTGTGTGTGTGTGTGTGTGAAAGGTGAACCCTCTTTCACCATTGGTGTGATTGAAATCTAATATCTTAAGTCTGGAAATCAATGTGCAGGTGTCTTAACAAGCTAAAACTAATTCTACCTTACGAGCCACCCGTACCACTTCTTTGCTTTTGCCCAAAGAATGCTTCATTCTACCTCACAGGTAGTTGCTCAGCTGTGTTCATTGCTGCCCTATTAACAACATCCAGGGAAAGAAAACGATTTCAATACCCTTCAGCTGAAGAACAGATAATTAAACACACACACACACACACACACACACACACACACACACACACACTGTAATAGAATTCAAATGTAAAAAGTTAAATCATGAAAATTATAGAAAAGTGGAAGGACTGAGACATAACACAAACTGTGAAGGACAAATACTATGTTCTCTCCAATCTATGATTCCTAGCTCAAAATATTAAAAAACAGTTGCACTCTTTGCCCCTCATCAAAGATGCTATTTTTATTTTTAGAAGAGACTGTTGCAGAATACCGCAAGTTCAAAATGCATAGAATGACATGTGGTGCCAAGAAAACATGAAGAACGGCAATGTCAAGTAACCTTAACTTGTCAGTATAAATGAGAGAATTTTCATGAGGCCCCAACACTAGATTTAGAGATACGTGCAACTGATGTCTGCTGAGAGCAGGAGAACTAATCTTCCCACATAAGGAGCCTCCTAGTTGATCACCTAATGACAAATCATCAATTCAAAACACATATCCATAGGAGCAGCACTACATAGACTCAACAGCCTGTGTTTGCATGGTTGTTTATATATAGTGTTCTGGAGACTTCATGGTATTTTTAATGAAATAATCATTCTTTCTTGATAGACAGAATGGAACAGATTGTCTCCGTAAGATGGGTGAGCCTTATTCAATCAGTTGAATGCCTGAGCAGAACAATAGGGAAGCCATTCTTTACACAGAACCTGGTAGTTTCTGACAATCCTGGCTTCTAGCAAAGTACCAGGTTGGGATCAAAATCAGAAAGCCACTTTTCAGAGATTAAATTAACCAGCCCCCATAACCACTTAAACCCTGTCTTTGAAATAAGAATATCCTATTTGTTTTCCTTCTCTAGAAAACTCTCACACAGTCTTTTCCTCAATAGATGAGAACACTAAACTCACCTAACTGCTTTCCTACTGTTTAATGTTCTTTTCTGAACATCCACAATGCAAAGTAGACTATTATAAATTGTGAAGCCTAAATATATATTTAAATGAAAGCAATTTGTGAAACTGGAATGCATTATTTCATCAATTGGTCATTACACACACACACACACACACACACACACACACACACACACCACACACACATACACACACACACACCACACACACACACACATACACACACAAAATAGGAAAGTTTTATTCCTTTCATTGCTTTGGAGATTTTCACTTGCCTTAAAAATTTTAAATACTAACAACAACAATAATAATTCATTATTATTCTTTCAATGAACTGTTATACAATTTATAATCAACATTGACTTTACCTTGTTAGTTTCAGGTCATAAGTATAAGAAAAAGCCAAGTCTTAAATTATTCTATTGTTTATCATAAAATATTTTGTAATATGTAGGGCTCTTCACGGTTATTGTAACTGCATTATTAAGGCTATCATATCAAGGTCATGTCTCAGAATACTGACTTAGCAGCTGGCCCGTAAATATGGTTTGGAAACAGGCTAATTAACTTATGCCATTCAAATAATAATAGCAACGAAATCGATGTTAACACCGAGCCTTCCAACAGTCTGCTGTGGTCAGATTCCAGGGAGAAGACAGATTTAATTACATGTGTGTATTTTTTAAAGTTCACATGTTAATTTGAAAGCTGAGTAAGTTGCAGACGTGTCTCAAGATCAGTGCCTCAAATGTGGGGGCCGAAAGCATGGTCCTTGGCAAAATCAAGTTGGGAATCATTAATCATTTTAAAGTAAATGTTTCTCTATCTGAATGTCTGCCAAGAGCCTGGACAGAGTGCAGACTCCCAGAAGGTCCACTCCTGCTGATGACAACAGTGTTTGTTATACAGTGTTCAGCATTACAAAAGAGCCTTTCAGTGCCTGAGATCTTGAAATGATGCCTGTTTCTGGGATTTCTGATAAAGCTTACCACTGCTCTGCATTGCTATGAGCGATATTCAGATTTTTTAATAGATGATGTTTCATACCATTACATGCATCAGTTCCATCCTTCATGCTGCATTGAAAAGCTCAGCCAAGCCAGCTGCGGACAGTGCTGGAATTTTCCTTGCCAATGATGACATTGCTTTCTTTTCTGAACCTCTGGTGGATTCACATACAGCCTGACTTGTAAGAGAGTTATTGGCAATTCAGATAATGATGGAGTCACACCTTGCCTTTCCTTTACTTATTTTTTTTTATTTATCATAACTAGATAGACGCAAATGGGTGCTGTGAATTACTTTGTGTTTATATTGCTTCATTCATAATGTGGTTGTCACATAAAATTATCCGCCTACACTTTACCAAGAGCCATCACACACTGCCCTTTCATCTACCAGGGGAAGGCTACCCACAGGATAAATTTGGCAGTGGTACAGGTCACTGCATAGTGTGATCAAGAAAGTAAGATGACAAAGGCATTCAAGGAATGAAAGTTCCCATTAAAAAAATTCATTTTTCCTTGAAGTGTTATGATTAAGCATTTTAATATGGAATCTTTTAGAGGTCAATATTTAAATAACGGATTTCCCCCATTATACAATGAGCAGAAAACAATATGTATATTACATAACTAGAGAGCTTCCAAAGTACCTGTTTTTCTGCTGAAGAATCAATGCCCTGCACTGTTGATCTAAGCAAAGATAAAAAGAAAATAAATATACAAGTAAACATATTTTTTTTCCTTTACATGGGGAAGTGGGGAAGGTTTTTTTTGTTTGTTTGTTTTTGGTTTTTTTTTTTTTTTTTTTTTGGGTAAAGAAACCAGAAATAAGTCTAGCTCCATGGTACAGAAAAAAATGGAATTGTTTTTAATGCCAGCTTCCCAGGTGTATCTAGATGGTGTTTATATACATTTATTTTACCTTGGGAGCTATTTAAAAATCTAAAAGCAAAGAAAAGAAAATCACTGAATTCTAATGAAAGGAAAGTAAGGGTGGGGAAAAAATCTACTTCAAAACACAGGAAGACTCTTAACAGCACCGAGTTATGGCTGGCAGAGAGTAAAGCTAGAGGGTACACTGCCTGGTCTTTGATGGGGAGATCACTTAAGACTTGTGGTGAGAGATTCAAGCTCCCTGGCAGGCCTGGTCTCAAGTTCTCTGCCTTCTCTGTTACTAGCAGTGTTTCGAATTATTCTTCTTGCTTCGCTGGTCTAACGCCATTTCAGATCTAGGCTGCTACTGCTTCAAAGGAGATCCTTTACATTACTTGATGTCATTTGTCCTCTATCTGCTGCTGGTAAATGTTACTCCCCTATGGGTTTGTAAATTTTTCCCGTGCTTTGTTTCTCTAAAACTGTAAAGATCTTGCCAAACATCCTTTCTATGGAATGACGGCATCACTATTCCTGAGCTCTTGGGCTGTCTTCCTGCATTTCCTCTCTGGCCTTATTGATTTTCTCAAATGTTTCACGTTTGACTTGACATAGATTAAAATTCAGTTAATCAGTTTTCTTAGGTAGTCATGCATGTCTCATTCTGTTTCAGGAGTTTCAACCCTTTAGATTATTCACAATGCTTCTCCCATTAAAACTAACAACAAATATTAATAGTTTTAAAATACTTTAAAAAACAAAAACATAAAACTCTGTCCAAGAGATGTTGTTCAAGGGAGCACGGCTGCAAATTATGAGCCTCAAGGGTTCAGAGAACTAATGTTTCACCTCGTATTAAAAGCACTTGGTACTTGATGGCAAGATCTTCAAAGAAATAGAAATGAAACCCAGGTGGTGTATACCCATGTGTGGTGTACAATGCTACAAAAGATGCCTCTTATGTCAAGCCAGGCCCTCTCAGAACAGGATCCCCCAAACACTCACATCTCCATCCTTTGCCATGAACACTGGGAAAGTTTTCTTGGAGTCTGTTAGGCCAGAAAGATTCATAAGCATATTCTAATAAGAGTTAAGTTTGAGACAGCATCTTCAACAAATGGTGCTGGTCTAACTGGATGTCTACATGTAGAAAAATGCAATTAGACCCCTATTTGTCACCATGCACAAAACTCAAGTCCAAGTGGATTAAAGACCTCAACTTAAAACCACAGACATTAACCCAGTTAGAGGAAAAAGTGGGGAAGAGTCTGGAACTCATAGGCACAGGAGACAACTTCCTGAACAGAACACCAACAGCCCAGGCCTTAACATCAACAATTAATAAATGGGACCTCATGAGGCTGAGAAGCTTCTGTAAGGCTGGTGACACTGTCAAGAGAACAAAGCGACAGCCTACAGACTGGGAAAAGATCATCACCGACTCTTCATCTGACAAAGGTCTAATATCCAAAATATATAAAGAACTTAAGAAATTAAACACCACCAAACCAAATAACCCAATAGAGAAATGGGGCGCAGAGCTAAACAGAGAATTCTCAACAGAGGAATATCAAATGGCTGAGAAACACTTAAAGAAATGCTCGACCTCCTTAGTCATCAGAGAAATGCAAATCAAAACGACACTGAGATTCCATCTTACACCCATCAGAATGGCTAAGATCAATAACTCAACTGACACCTCATGCTGGCGAGGGTGAGGAGAAAGAGGAACACTCCTGCATTGCTGGTGGGAATGCAAACTAGTACAACCACTTTGGAAAGCTATCTGGTGCTTTCTCAGAAAAATGGGAATAGGGCTTCCTCAAGACCCAGCTATTCCACTCCTTGGAATATACCCAGAGGATGTACTACCACACAACAGGGACATATGCTCAACCATGTTCATAGCTGCCTTATTCATAATAGCCAGAACTTGGAAACAACCTACGTGTCCCTCAACAGAAGAATGGATAAAGAAACTGTGGTACATTTACACTATGGAATACTACTCAGCTATTAAAAACAAGGAATTTCCAAAATTTGTGGACAAATGGATTGAACTAGAAATTGTCATAATGAGTGAGTTCACACAGAAGCAAAAAGAGCTAAATGGTATATACTCACTTATATCGAGACACTAGCCCAAGGTGTACATCCCCATGAAAAACTGTACCTACCAGAATAATGGGTAAGAGGGGAGGACATCCTATTGAAACTTTAGGTGTGAGAAGCCTGGGAGAAAGAGGAAATGGAAGGATCCAGTGGGTCCTGGAAAACTACAGGCGAGTCTGGGCCCTGGGGTCCTCCACAAACTGTGGCAACAGCCAAGGAAAAAATAGGCAGTAAAAACCTTGAACCCCTACCCGGACTAGCCGATGGACATTCTCCACTGTTGAGTGGAGAAGAAGATCTAACTCTCACACAAACTCTGGTGCCCCATATTTGATCATGTCCCTTGGATGGAGATGCCTGGTGGCACTCAGAGGAAAGATAATAGGTCACCAAGGAGAGACTTGATACCGTATGAGCATATTCAGGGGGAGGAGATCCCCCTCAGACACAGACATAGGGGAGGGGAGTAGGGGGGGGAAGTGGGAGGAAGGGAGGGATGGGAGGATACATGGGATGGGCTAACAACTGAGATGTAATATGTATAAATTAATAAAAATGTATTAAAAAAATAAAATAAAATAAAAAAAAAGAAAAAGAAAAAAAAATGTTACCTTATATAATTTGATAAGAAATTAATAAATAATACATGTGCAAAGAGAAAAAAAAAAGAGTTAAGTTTGATAGGAAATCAATAGCTACATTATTATTATTATTATTATTATTATTATTATTATTATTATTATTTGTTAGCTAAGAAAAGAGAAGATCAAAAAATAAATCCAAAACAACAACAACAACAACAAAAAAACCCTCAAGCATCGAGTCAACCAAACAGAAATCCTGGGCTATAAATAAGTTTCAAAGCAATTGTATTGAGTCTGAGGTGCCTGCAAGGCATGTATGCAAGTCCTTAAAGGGAAGTGCTTTTATGCTAATCTTCACAGTATTCATATATATTATTTTAAAACTATAAGCATCACAAAATTAAAAAGTATTAAAGCACATGAAAATGCCAGGCACAGGAAGCTAAAGTCAGGGAAGAGTCTAGAGAGTAAACATGCCCAAGAGGGCATAGGTATTGAACTCTTCATATAGAAAAAAAAAAAACAAAAACAAAAAAACAAAACAAAAAAAAAACCCACACATTTAATGAAGTTGACGAAATATATGGCCTTAAAACCTTCATGTTAAAAAATTTTCAAAACTCAGCAAAATTAATAAAACAATCAAATAAGGACTGGGGAAAGAAAATTACAGCAAATAAAATTTTAATTTAATCGGTAATTTTCAAAGAAAAACCAACGTAACAACCTGAATGAGGAGAGAAGAGGGTCAAGTCGAAGACATTTTCTGGAAGTTGGTATATAGAAACTCAAAGAGAAAAAAACGTGGGGACGGCTAAGAGGCATAGAAAATAAAGCTATAAATTCTGAGTATGTTTAATCCGTGTTCCAGAAAAAGACATAGTTAGCAGGGAAGATGTGATCCGTGAGTATTTTATTCATTGCTCTTCATATAAAGTCTGAACTGATGAAAGAAACAGACTTGAGAATCCCAAAGGAACTCAAAGAATAGTACAATAAAAAGAACTCCAAGCTTACGTTCACTGAAAGGAACTTTCAGACTATCAAAGCCAAAGTGAACATTCTTACAAACCAACTAGAGAGGGAAATGAAATAGCTCCGAATCACAGAATGTAGTTATCTATGGAAAGTAGGAGGCTTAGTTTCATTTGATTTAACATTTAGCACTTTTATCTTTATCATTACTATGTTCCTCAAACTGAACACCATCACCAAATTCTTCAATTATAATCACATATTGAAAAACAGCTAGCATAGTAATAACTGAAAAAATAAGCAATGCACTAATTCCTTTGAACAAAGAATTATCTTTAATAAATACACTTAGACATGTATGTTCACTGTGCAATGACATTTATTGGAGGGCTGAATTCTAAATATTACATTGTTTCTGCCTATTTATTCAATTAATGCTTTAATTATGAATAATATATGTATGTAAGCTGGGCATGGTAGTGCATGCCTTTAATACTAGCTTTCAAGAAGGCAGAGGCAGGTGGATCACTGTGAGTTCAAGGCCATCCTGGTCTACACAATGAGGCCAGGCCAGCCAGGACTACACAGGATTCTGTAACCAAAAATTTTTAAAAGTTCCTAAAAGTCTAGGTCCTTACAAACGTTGGTGATAGGGATGTGTTGGATATTATTCCATTTTGTATGTGATATGTATTTATTTATTTTTCTTATTTATTTACTTTAACAGCTTGATCTCAGCCCCCTCCCTCCTTTCTTCCTAAACTCCCCCCCCCCCCCCCCGCACACACACACCCCTCCCCTTCCCACTTCCCTCTCTCCTTCCTCTGGATTGTGAACTAGAGTTTCATTAAAATATGTAAGTGGCCGGATGCAGTGGTGCATGCCTGTAGTCTCAGCACTCAGGGAAGCAGAGGCAGGTGGATCTCTGTGAGTTCAGGGCTAGCCTGGTCTACAAAGCGGATCCAGGACAGCCATGACTACACAGAGCAACCTTGTCTTGGAAACAACACCAGAAATAAAAAATAAAAGAGAGGAAAAAGTTTAAATGCGCTCTGGCTTGGAACAGAGCAGCATTTCCAACAGTTTACTAAGCAGCCATAAGGATGCCTCTGCTATTTGGTAATATTTTATACAGGGAGCAGAGCTATTAGCATTGGTGATTATATAATCTAAATATCAGTCAATTCTGAAAAACAAGGAAGATGTTCTCTGTCTGTCCTAGTAGCACTCAGCTCTGTTGCATTACAAACTTCTGTTTCAGTCTTGGTTCTGAGCACACAGCATTTCTTGCTCTCAGCATGCGATCAGGCCAGCAACTCTGATGCACACTGCCTGAAATCAAATTTAGCCGAGATTTCATTATTTATGCAAAACAAACAAGCATATCCATCTGAATGCATGTAAATTTTCTTTAGTCCATATAAATGGCAACCTTATATGAATACCAAGGAATTATTTTAAAATAAATTTATTTACGGCCCTTTCCAGTAAATACTTAGTTTGCGTATTAATTTTGAGACCTTAGGATCTGAGTTGATTTAAATATTTCCTGGATAAAGAGGGAATAGTGAGTTAAGAAGCCTTGTTTATGGAATAACAGCAAGAAAAGCTGTCCACATTCAACACGACAGGCATAAATTTCTGTTTATAAAAATGAGGATCTACATTAAGCTTGGATCTACACTTTCATGACTAAAATAAAGAGGTAAGTTCCCAGTCAGTATCAGTATTTAAGATGTGTGATTTGTGGACAGTAGTTTGCGAATGTTGTATCTTTTTTTAATTTGGAAGAATTAAACACAGTCTATATACTTAAAAATATTTGGAAATTTTCTATGAAAGCAGCCATCCATTTTTGCCTTCACCAGTCGTATCATGTGTGGCTCTTTTTATTTACACTAAATTTTAACGAATATTCCCTAAGAGTATCTCTTCTAGTCACGTGTTTCTTCTCTTGCCTTTCGTTTTTTTGAAATATGGTCTCTCTGTGTAGCTTGAGCTGTCCAAGGAACCGTGGCATCCCTCCTGCCTGCCTCAGAGTCTATAATGATGAAATGACAGGCAAGTGCCACCATGCCTGGCTTCTGCAAGGTGGTTTGATAATAAAAATCAAATCCCTGATAGGAATGAATATAAATTGTGACAGAACTTTTATTTTAAATCTGACTTTAAGTCTGGTATCTTCAAATCAAATGCAAACGACTGAGGATAATCATCATCATTTACAAGACTAAGGCAGGAAAAAAAAAAGGAATACTTTAGGAAAAAAAAATAATTAAAACGTAAACTCTTGGGGTGAGAATTTAAAACTGTATACATTGTTCAGAATGAAATTTGGCGTACTTTTTATCCCCATTTATCTCTATTTTTGCCAAAATATTTTTGAAAAACTTTAAATTGCCGACTCTCAGACAAGTGTGTATACTAAAAGTATGGGGAGGGACATGGGGAGAGTTGTGCTTTATCTAGAGTGTAATTTCGCAGGCGGCCTTAACTGAAACAATGTTTTGAGTCACATCCAGTAGATGGCGCCAGAGAGCAGGCAGCAACATCCCCTGAATGAGCCGCAGCTTGAAATACAGCAGTTGGCTTTCCAATAGCTCCCAGCCTGTGATTCCTGGCAAGACGCTGAGCAGAGGGAGAGAACAGACAGTTTTATAGATTCTGTCACTCTTCTTGGAGGAGCCAGAAGACCCTCTGGTCTATTGAACTGGAGGATTCCTTTCCTGCTGAAACATTTGACGGCAGCCAAGCGACTACGTGTCCCAAGACTCTTGAATAGGACGTCCGGAGTCACTCAGATGGTCTTCCGTGCTGGAAGGCCTTTCCGGGTCTGTGACTGATGGCAGGCAGCAGGATGAAAATCTGGACAGCTACTCTGTGTTTTCCCAGAGAAAGCTAGCTACTACAGCATTTCTTAAAGACCATTAAAACAAACAAACAAAACTATGACTCATACCTAGACCGTGAAACGCTATTTTCATTCATAAATATAAAAAGAGACTGTACAAATAACACAGTTTAGGGGAAGAAGAACAATACAATTAAGAATTGTGTAAACCGAGTGTAAGAGATTGTCCAAGTAAATAAACGGTAAGTTCGTGTCAGTTGTCTGTAGAATGATGGGATACAAATGTTGGAAAGTTGTTTTTTCCCCCCGGGGCCACCACATCTCCTTCCAATTTATCCAGGAAATCTCACAGCTTCCTGAATGTCCTGACTTCTGATAACTATCTTTGGGAGTCAGAAACTGCAGAGCATATGAAAGGTGCAAATTTGCTCATACTCCTCCACATTTCATAATATCTGGTTTACAGAAGTAAGTGATTTTAAATTTCTGGGATACAAGTCTGATGTGTCGTCAGAAAGAGTGAAATTAGATTTTTTTTTAAAGAGGTAAAATTATGGAAGACTTTTCTACAATACTTGTGAATCTGTACTAATTCAGCAGTGTCTGTTGGGACATCCTGCCATCGAGGACTGCTCTGTGATCCGTAGCCACCCACATGTAGCCACTGAGAAATCGAAATGCAGCTAGTAAGATGGGGGCGGTGAATGGAGGCAGTTGCTTAATTTAAGATTAGATTTAGGTATGTGCTCTATTGGCAAGTGCTGTTTGAATGATGGAAACCAGCCAATCAGAAGGACAGAAATGGTAAGAACCTGCTGAGCAACTGGGACCTGGAACTTACTTAAAATGAAGATCTGTCAATCTCGTCATTTATTTACTTGGAGGTATGGTTAGGTGTGTGAGGAAACTGAATGCACTGGCCAAACAAAAGTATAAGAACGCATTTCTAGTCCATTTTAGTATGCGAGAGAGAGAGAGAGAGAGGGAAATTGCCAGATGTATGTAGCTTAACTCTGCAGTTTACACAAAAGGAGATTCACTCGTATTTGGAGTCGAAAGACACTATTTGCGAAGCAATGTTTCTCATTCTCACGACGGAATGCCTGGAATTGAGAGATGGTTTCCAATAAGTACACTGATCTACCCAAAGTATTTCAGGACTTACTGAATTCTGAAGTGTGTCTCGTGACAATGAAAGATATCTGAAGGCTGATTAGGGAACACGGGCTCAAGTGGCTGAGGCATGAGCCTGTGGCAATACTCAAATCTGGCTTGCACAATTCAGAGTCCTTGTATTTCCCTATGTGAATTAGCGCCCTTCCTATTTGTCCAGAAGGTATGCTTAACAGCACAGGTTTGTTTGTTTGTTTGTTTGTTTGTTTTGTTTGTTTTGTACTTTTTTTTTTGAAAGACAGTAAAGGTTTTTACCCTGGCTTGTAGTCTGAGAGACAAAGGGGGAAAATCACATAGAAATCTCGGAGCTGTTTGAAGTTTGTCTTAGCATGGACACATCAGTGCGCAC
Organism: Acomys minous; assembly: GCF_964271855.1. NCBI lineage: Eukaryota > Metazoa > Chordata > Mammalia > Rodentia > Muridae > Acomys > Acomys minous. The sequence continues at coordinate 32,242,671 of NC_140493.1, read as the reverse complement.
ATTATGAATTCCTGCCTCTCCCTTTGCAAAGTGTGTATTGATTTTGATTGGGACACTACAAATTATTACAAACTTAGGTAAATAAGGAAATTATTTTATAATGCGTACACATTGAAAGTTCAGAAATTCTGTAGCTCAGTTCTGTGTTCTACATCAAAGAGTCAGTGTCAATGTCCAACTCAAAGTGTGGGCAAAGCTGAATTCCCATTTGGTGCTTGGGTCCTCTGAGTTCAGCGACATTCTTGGCAGAATTCAGTTTCTCGTGGTTGTGGAACCAACGTTCTCAGCTTCCAAAGGCAGCTGATACTCTGATGAACTCAGAGTATCTTTTTCCGTCAAACCAGACTCAATTGGTTTGGAAATTTAATTACATCTACAAAACTCCATCAGCCTTGTAATGAAATATCATCACTACGTTGACATCTCATCTCATTCTCAATGTGGCTAAGATTTAAAAGGAAGGCTTGCACTGGGCCTGTGGAGCAGACCGTGGGAAATGTGGGCTTGATTTTGGAATTATGTCTACCATATCCAGCCTCAACTCTGTATTCATATCTCTAAGCTAATGCTACACTTTCCTGCTTTAACTACATAGGCGTACATATTTATCGATTCTAATAATGACAAGCGCAGTGCTAAAGTCAGGTTGCTTTTTCATATTGATACTACATGGTTTTCTAGAAGGAGGCTAACTTACATTTCCATGAAAAAGATGCAGAACCATGTCTTTAAAGTTTGTACGTGTAATTGTAGTTTTTATTTCATCAGATGATGGAATGAGTTGAGAGCTGTACTCAAGCTTTACTACCAGAGGGCTAGGGCTGAGCCAAGAGCCTTTCTATCTAACTATCCCCGGGCCTAGGCCTTGAAGCTTCTAGCCTCCACACGTTCTAATCTTCTACAAGCCCAGACCCTAAAGGCTTCAGGTTCCAGATATGTCTGCTAGCCCAGACCTCGAATGTTTTCAGCCTCTGAGACTTACTGCTGGATAAGCTTACCCTGTCTAGTGTTAGAATCCCTGTGACCTGCTGAAGAAAGACCCCAAGGCAGTATGCAAAAACAGATTGTTTTTATTCTAGCACGCTAGGATCGCCTCTCCCCTCTAGAGGGCGACCCCAAAATGAGCACTCAAGCTCAATATATCCAGTTGGAGGGATTTGTGTTAAGCTTCAATTGATTGGTCAGAGTTGAGACAAGAGTGTATGAGGGGATTCAGGATTGGCTGTTTGTTTGGTTACTGGGGACCTTTTGAGTGACTGAGGTTTTGGCTTTTACTCAGCAATTGGTCTTTAACGTGATTGGATGGGGCCAGCTGTGTTCTTTACCAAGGCCATGAAGTATAAAATCATGGCATCTAATGGTTTTGTTCTATAAGTTGATTAGCTGCCCGTGAACTGTCCATGAGTTGTCCATAACGTTGACTTTTCCAGGACTATTTAGAAACTTAGCCTAGTTAGAGTGAAAACCTGAAGCTTGTCATGGAATTGGCCTAGTCAAGCAAACTGGGGTCTTTGGGGAGTTGAGGTCTCTGGGGTCCCTGGGGACTATGAGGTCGGGTCCCTTCACTAGCTCTTTCTGAACTCTGGTTCAACTCAGTTGTTCCGGCTCAAAACTCCTCTCTAAGATGACTTATTCAAACTGGCTTCTCACAGCTTCTCAATGAATAGCTGTGCTTGAAAAAAAAACTCCATATTAATTCCATAAACTGAGCTGCACTCCATATTAATTCCATAAACTGAGCTGAGAATTGTACCACATTGCACTGAACTGTACTGTATTCCTGAATTCTATTGTTCTCTTCTCCCTCCCTCCCTCTCTCCCTCTCTCTCTCCCTCTCTCTCTTTCTCTCTGTCTGTCTCTGTCTCTGTGTCTCTGTGTCTCTGTCTCTGTCTCTGTCTCTGTCTCTCTCTCTCTCTCTCTCTCTCTCTCTCTCTCTCTCTCTCTGTGTGTGTGTGTGTGTGTGTGTGTGTTCTCTTAAGTAGCTTCTCTTTCCTCACTGTTCTCATGGAGAGTTGGGCATATACATTCTGATACATTCTATGAAATCTTTTGAGTTGTCACTTTATCTGTCCCTCAGTTAGACACCTTTGTTTGGGATTAAAGTGTGTGCTAAATTCCATCCAGAGAGATTAGAGGTGTGTATTCTAGCTAGAGGGATTAAAGGTGTGTACTAAGGGCATGTCTATATTCCATCCAGATCACAAAGACCTAAGTCTTTGGATGTGATCCCTTGCCAGAGCCACTATGTTGCTGGATTTAAATTCCTCTACATATATGCATGTAAAAGTGTTATCATAATATACATGTGAGCATAGATCAAACCACACACACACACACACACACACACACACACACACACACACACTTAATTTACAAGATAGTAAAGATGAAGTTGTAAAAAAACAAAACAAAAATAGTACATGCTGAAATCAATTGTCAGTTTCTCATGCATCAAAAAAACGAATGTATTGTGATAATGGCAATTATTTTAGAGCGATGGGAAAATTAACCAGTGATATAAATACAGAAAAGGTAAATGCAAACTTAAGAAGTAAAAATGAGTAACCTGAGATATTGTGTATTGCACTGTTGGATTTGGATTCTTGTGTAAAGTAAGTTTCTTAAGATCCATCTAATCCTATTTTTTCTTCTGTGTTCATTTTTTGTAATACATGAAAATATGTTTTATGAAAAACATGCAGAAATTGGTGAACATTTATGCCAATTTCAAAATATCCACTTAGTTTCAGAGTAAGGCACATGTTAGCAAATACATGGAAGACTCTAAATTATAAGAAAAGCGTGTTTATGTAGGTGTAATAATAATAACAAATGTTGAAAACTGAAACAAAATTTTCATGTATCAGGAAGTAGTCCTGCATTTCTCTGAAGCATCCTTCAGACACCTTTGCTTAAAGAAAACCCTGCTGATTCTCCTTGGGATCGCTATGACTGTTCTCAATGTCTAGACCCATAATTTCGTTAAAACCCTAGCAAGCTGTAAAACGTTAGACTGGCAAGGAGGTACACAGGATAGTGGAAGAAGAGCCATAAAATTGTGTCTTAGCTTGCATTCTATTTTTGTGAAATATACCAAGACCAAAAGCAACTTTCTTGGGAAGGAAGATTTTTTTTGCCTTCAGACCTAATCATAATCCTTATCAAAGGAAACCAAAAAAGGAAATCAAGCTGAACAAGATCCCAGAGGCACCAACCGAAGTAGGGTCCATAGAGGGATGCTGCTCCTTGGCTTGTTCTCTATGGTGCCCTTAGCCCCTCCCCCAATAAACCAAAAACTATCTGCATATAGAAAGTATCACCCACAATGGACTGGACCCTTCGACATCAATTCTTATTTCTAATAATGAACAAAAATCCTGTAGCCTTGCTGATAGACCGATCAGTTGCAAATATTCTCTCAATTGAGGTTCTGTCTTCCGAGGTGACCATAGCACAGCATATATGAAGTTGGCAAGAAATAACTAGCACAGATGGGGATAATTATTTGAATGAGCTGGTTTATGAGTCTCTAGGGCAGTGTTTCTTAACCTGTGGGTTGCAACCCTTTGAGGGTCAAATGGCCCCTCACCGGGGTTGAATATTAGATATTCTTCCTGTCAGATATTTACATTAGGATTCAAGACAGTAGCAAAACTACAGTTCATGATATAGCAATAAAAAAAATAGTTATATGGTTGGCAGTCACCACAACCTCAGAAACTATATTAAAATGTAGCACCCTTGGGAAGGTTGAGACCACTACTCTAGTGAAATAACAAACGACAGAAAAATACACATACACATATTTAATTGTGTATACAAATACAGATAATGAGAAAATACATTTATATATGCATGTATACAAATGCAGAAAGAATGATTTTCTGTGGCTTTTCTTGTCATATTTCTCAACTCGCCATCTTCAGAGGGCATGGATATATTAGGAAAGTCCCTAAAAGGTCTCCTCATTTCAGATACACTGTTCATTATGCAGCAGTGGGTGGATTTTTCCCTTTACAGCCCTAGACAAAATAGCCTTGTTCTTATTTGCTTATTCAACCAGAAGCCTGAAAAGCCCAGTCAACTAGGTGGCTGTCTTAAACTCTAGTCCAGTGGATTGTTTATCCATTGCCAGAAGCATTTTTTCATTTGGAAATAAAACATCTAGAACAACACCAATACATACTTATACCATACTTGTAACAATAGATGTAAGGTGTGAAATGTCTTTTTATACCCTACTTGGTGTGGTGGTTTGAATGAAAATAGCCTCCTTAGGCCCATATATTTACATGTGTGGTCCCCAGTTTGGGGAACTATTTGGGAAGCATTAGATGTTATGGCCTTGTTAGAGGAACAGCATCACTGGGGTGGGTTTTGAGATTTCGAAAGCCCACACCAATTCCAGTCTCTCTTTGCCAGCTGCCTGTGGATCAGGATGTAGAGCTGTCAGCTGGTGCTCTAGGGCCCTGCCCATTTGCTTTCCATCATGGTAGTAATAGACTACCTCTCTAAACTATAAGCAAACTCCCAGTAGAATCCTGACTTCTATTAGTGTTCCTTTGGTCGTAGCATCTCTTCACAGCAACAGAATACTAGCTAAGAATGCTCGCTCATTTCCACTCCTTGACCCTGTTAACTGGTGAATCCCAGGCATGTCTAAAATGACTCACAAGCTAAAGAATCTCGTTTCAAACCTGTAATATTGCAGCCTGGCTGGATCTACAGCTGTCTTTGCGAAAGGAGTTTCCAACATGCCATCATTAGCAAGTAGGAAGGAAATAGTGCTAGAGATTTCCATTGATAGGGATTCACGCTCCTTCCTAGACTTCATTAACTGTGCAGTTCCTTGGCCAGAGGCGACGGTGTATATACACATGAAACAGTTCACTATACTTCATAAATATGTAGATAAGTAAGTCAACTAAAAAAGAAATAGCACCATGTGAAACACTGTGTAGTGGGTAGCGCAGTCTGTATTTTCATGGCTATTTTGGTACAGGCATTGATGCAGTGGAGATATATTTGTAACTTCAGCGTACAAATGAGGATAAAAGAGTAAAGTGCTGCTTCTTCTACAATGTGTCAGATTCAGTAGGACTTTCTCAGGACCTTTATTCTGTTGTTGTTGTTGTTGTTGCTGTTGTTGTTGTTGTTGTTGTAGTCGCTGTTGTCTTGAGGACAATACATTTGACTATAGCCACCATGACTATCGGCTTTCATCAACATTTTCACAGCCACCTCCGTTTTGCTTCTGGCACTATTTCACTTTGTTTAGTTGCTTCTAGAGCTGCCCTTCCAGTTAATGAGTTATCATTGGATAAGAAATTATTATGACCTGTCATATTTCCTAGATAAGATTTATATGATAGTTAATATGTGAATATATTCTTTGTTATTTCAACTAAATTACGAGTTCATTTAAGACAGGACACAAATCATTTTCAGGTTTACATTTCTCATAATAAACAGCAAACCGGTTTTCATAAAGAGGTGTCACATTTAACACAGCTAACTTCCAATTATTGAAAATAATCTGTTTCTCAATATTGTGAACCAAATGAATATGTTCCCATGAATCTATTTCCCATTATTTTTATGGGAAGATAAATACTAGTTTCATGGCAACATCAAATTCCTATTCTCCTAAAACACAAAGAAATATCTGTATATGAATATCAATTTAATATTTAAAATAGTTCTTTCATATCATGGAATATAATTTATGCATCTGTTGAAGAATATATTTGTTTCATGAAAACAACACCAAACACAAATAATGTCTTTTTGAATAGCTGGTATGTTCCTGAAATATAGATGTACTCTTGAGCTTGAAAGCAATGGAGACAACCTAGTGATCATTTTGGTCATAAGGTTAAGATTTCCGGTGAAGGTACATAAATTTGTAGGACAGACTATGACATAATCCTATTATTATGCCTCTTCATGGCTTTTTCTTGTGGAGCATATCTGTTTCAATGTTCTAGAAAAGATAATGTGACTATTCTCTTCACATATCTAGATCTCCATAAATATATATCCGTAACCTTAATTTTTTATTTAAAAACAAGTGAGCACACTAATAGTAACATTCTATACACACAGCTGAAGAGAAATAGTTCTTTAAATTTCACTCCATTTTGAATGAACACACTGTTCTGAATCAGACAAATGAGGTTTTACTAAGCATAGCTCTTGAAAGAGTTCCTCAAAATAAGAAAGACATATTTGTATAAGACTTGGCAATCAAAACATGTTGACAGAATATTTAAAACATATTTGTAGACGGCTGAAAATTTTTTAGCTATTGGCACTGTTTTCTGGACATTTAATGCATTTTACATTTCTTATCAAACTATATTCCTTTCAGTACAACAGTTTCTCAAGCATTTGTAGCACACACTGATACTCATTTTTTTTTCTTAAATCTAATCCTGGCAATCCTACACTTGGAGAAACAGACGATAAATAATTTCCTTTTTATGTTCTCTTCTGCTTTACAGATGACTGGCAGAAAAGCTGAGTGATATTTTCTGGCACCTACAGTGAGTCATCATGAGCTGAGGCATTGTGAAGTTAATGGGTTTCCCTCTCTATGACTGAGAAATAGTAAGGCATACAAACACACTCATTATTAATAAGTATTTAACAAGCTTAATTTGTAAGCAATTGATGATTCAACATTGTCTTAAAAGCTTTGTATTCAATTTTTGCTATTATTATGATAATGGTGATTATGGTGTGTGTGTGTGTGTGTGTGTGTGTGTGTGTGTGTGTGCGCGCGCGCGCACACATACTGACAAAGCACATATTTTGGGGTCAAAGAAAAACTTGCATTAGTTGGTTTTTCTCTTTCTACCATGGGAGAATATAGGGCCTAAACTCAAGCCTTCAGACTTGACAGCAGGCGTGTTTACTCACCAGACATCTCACTGATCTTCAATATCTTGATATGAAACTCTAGTTAACATTATACATTCAGGTTGCAGTCAACTCTTCTATTTGTCATGAGAATGTAAGTCAAAATTCAAAAAATTACCAGAGCACTTATTTTTTATGATCCATGCAATAACTTTCCAAACTTCTATTATAATTATTATTTTCCCATTCAAAGGAAAATGTCATATGTTCTTTAATTTAAATTGAAACAATTTATTAGATATCTCGTAAGAGCTATAACAGGGCAGAGCCTCTAAGTACACTTTTAAAAATTGCTTGTAGATTAGAAGTTTTTACTACCCTAGTGGATTACAAAACTGTATCCTATGCCCCTTAGCCAATTACACCCAAATAATATACACAATTAAATATTGAATTTTAACTTAAAATCACTGATCAATTAAAACATAGGTAAGTCGTTTCTTCAACCCTAACCATCAAAACTTCTCCTTGCAACAAATGGAGAAAACTATATAAAACCACAACAAAACGAAATCCAAAGATATGGAGTCCAGTCCCAGTGGACACATCTACAAAACAATCCCACACCTAAGTTTCAGGGAATATTGTGTAATAAGGGACAGAAAGGTTATAAGAGCCAGAGGATAAGGGAGTGTGCTATCACATTGTATCTCCTAGTAATGTCAGAAGCCACACCTATGAAATTGAACCAACACGACTGCCCAAATGTCAACTGACCATGGGTGACACCAAGATACATACCAAACTTATGGAAGAAAAGAAGGGGAGGCTTCAGTTCAACACAAAAACAATACAGATGGATGAGAAAAGCAGAGATCTGGAAAGATGATCCTCCCTGGGGAACAGCACACCAATTGGTTCTTCAGCACCAAGCAGTAAGCCCAGAAAGCAAATGTACAAGTAACACCATAAAGACTGAACAGGTTTTATTTAGAAATGTATATATGCATAGACATATACATATATACATGCAATAACAAATAGTTAAAAGGGGACCACAAATTTGAAGGTGAACAAAAGGAAAAGGAGAAATTATTATATTAATTCATCCAAAAGTAAGAATATGATAATTAGATCACTTCTTTTAATATCTCAATATCTAATTCTCATCTACTTGAGAGATTTTGCTTTGATCTCTGCTATACATGGATTACTTATAGAGCTTGTTTTTCATTCTTTATTTTACAAAGAAACCTAACTCACAGTAATGAACTCACGATGAAGAAACATTGAAGCCATATGATTTGCCATTGTATAATGATGCTATTTAATTTTAAACTAGCATTTAAATATAAAAATTCCACCAGGGATGTAATCTGAGGTATCTTAGGAGGGTGAAAAGTAAGACAGAAAAGCCTGTGTTAGGCATGCTATGCATTTATCTTCCAGGCTGGGTAGCTTCATTTCATCTGCTGTATGATCCACTCACTGTCTTTCATAAAAGAATTATAAACTCTATTCTCAGATTCTTTAAGACAGCTAAAATGAAATGGCAATGAAGGACAGTGAGGGAATGTTCTATGGCACGTTAGACAGAATCAAAGGATCCAGTTTCTAGCCTTGGTTTTTCCACATTTGTGATCTTGGGCTAAAATAATGTCCTAGAAGACAATTTTTCATGTGTCTTATGAGTGCAGTGACTGCGCAGTTTCCAAACTCCTCACAAACATGTTATTTTGTAACTCTATGAATAAAAGAGGCTCATGAATCCATAATGGGTAAGAGTCTGATGTTACGCTGTCTCTGGCTGAGGGTAGCTGTTTTTGTGCTGTTGTTTTGATGTTTTCTATTCCTTTCCTAGTCATGTGTCATGTTCTTCTACCTGGAAATCCTTGCCAAACTCCACTTAGTGTAAAGACAGGACCCACTCATCACAAGGACTCTCATGGCGTGTGGCCTCCCCTACCTGGGCAGCACTACTTTCTCTCCCATGGAAGTCCTGCTGAGCTTGGCAAAACTTGCTTTTAGCTCAGGCATGAAAACAGCTCTTAAACGTTTGCACCCTCTGCACAGCATGTCTGTGTAGTCTAGCATTTCTTCAGTGAGGAAAATTGACATTTTCCTTGGATGTGTCTTTGAACATGTAAGTTCTTTTTATATAAAATATGAAACTATGGAATCTTGATAATTTCACCTGATATTCATATCTCATTTTTATGCCCCCAATTCCAGAATCAACACCCGAATACCTGAGAGGTTTTTTTCCAGGTATGTGAACTTTGTGTTATTGATTTAAAACATATTAAAACCCTTTTTACCTGTCCAGGTGTGTGTGTGTGTGTGTGAGCGCGCACGCATTTATTTGTGTTAGAGAAAGAAATCTGCCCCTAGGTTATCACTGTCATTCACTACTTAATAATTTGATTTTTGTTCTTATTTTTTACCTTCTAGAAAGATATACTTCATTTCCCTTCCTTCTCCTCCTCTTCTTCCTCTTCCTCTCTCTCTTCATCTTTCATCCCTCTTCTCTTATTCCTCTTCATCCGCTTCCCCATTTTCCTTTGGCATTGAAAAAAAGGTACAAACTTCTTAAGGCACATGACCTCATTAGGTGAAGGAAATTTGGTAGGTTTCAGTACTAGGCATAATTGCCTTCAAGCTGAGCCTTATGTCCAATAGAGAGGTGTTGGCTAACACCAAAATGTGAGTACCACTATGGATCACCTAGGGATATCTTTACATGCTAGCCATTGTTGTGGATAATAAGTATTATGAATAAATGGGAATATTCTTTCTGTGGAAGCTTTCCTAGCACCTTTAGATTCTACGAAAACGAGTCCAGAGGGAGGACACGTTCAAAAGTAGAAAACTGATGGCAATAGGAGGCAGAAAAGAAAAGAAGACATCTGATTATATTTTATTATCAAAAAATAAACAAAACTGAAAAAAAATCACCACTGAAAAGTCATCGTCAAATGCTTCTATGAACTGATACATATGAGAAATGCTTTGGATTATTATATAATTTTGTTGTTTATGATTTATAAAAATCTATATAACTATTGCATAAAGTGGTTTAATCTTAGCTTTACTTGTATGTTCCACATTAAGTCATAGGCTGATATTATTTTCTCTTTATTGAAGGAAAATGACAGAGATTTGGTGGAGGGAGGGAGAGAGAGAGAGAGAGAGAGAGAGAGAGAGAGAGAGAGAGAGAGAGAGAGAGAGAGAGAGAGAGAGAGAGAGAAGGTCAATCTTAAAATCAAACCATTATTTATTACTGACTCAAGAGACCATTTTATTCAGAGAATTACAAATAACATGTTAGTGAGGACTTTGGAAACTCTTCAGTCCACTGGACTCAAAAGACATGAAAAGTTTCCTTTAAGACATTACTTTATAAAAGATCACACATCTGGCAAAACAAGGATAGAACCTAGAGTCTTTGATTTCATTTAATATGGCATAGCATAGAATATTTCCTTGCTGTCCTTAATTCAGCTATTTGATTTTAGATGGCTTAAATCTTCTAAGAACAGATCCACATTTTCTCATGAGTATTCTGTCATTTGTTTTGTAGGAAAGACAGTGAGAGGATGACACTGAAGAGGAAATGGTACCACCCAGCATGATATATATATCATGCCTAAAACAGACTTCTTTGTCTTATTTTTTCCTACTAAGATACCTTAAATCAAATCCCAGTTATAATCTTTAGATATAAATATAAGTGCAAACTTAAATAAAGCCAAACACAATGACAAAGGAGATGGCTCCAATGTTCCTTTTCAATGGTCTCATCACTCTATCTATGTGCAATAAAGAAAGAGGCACATATTATGCATGTGCCTCAGAGATTGAGCATTTTACTCAGTGTAATGAGAAACAGCTAGAAAAATGTAAAAGTGATATGATTTCTTTTATTTAAAAGAAAACATTTTTTCTTATTTTATTTATTTACTTATCTATTGTAAAATATATCCGACGTGTAATTGTGCCTATTAATCAGGTGCTGCATGATTAGTGTCATATGGCAGCGTGTATCACAATTAACTCAGTATAAATATTTCCTTTCCTCAAACGAGCTATTGTTTTGTCTTTGAATGCCTCGATGTCTTTCTCGTTCTTGTGATATGCGAGTTGTTGTCAGCCTTACTTGCAATTGAGTTATCCCTCCAGGTTCAATATCAGTTACCCATGCTGTTCTTCCTCACACTTTTCTGATCCCTCATCAACACTGTTCTGTTTCCTTTTTCTCCAAATAAATTGTCTTTCCTAAGAGATAAGTCAAACTGCTAAGGGGAGGGGAGACAAAGTTAGTGACTGAAGAAGTGCAAATGAGAAAGGTACTAACAGAGGGAAGGAAAGCATAGATTCTGAAGACAAACTTCAGTCTGATTTAGAGAGAGGGGGATGGGGCAGTGTCAAACTGTGTGTTGGAGATAGGGTAATCAGGTCTTCCTGTCTGGGTTTCTTACTCTATATTTAAAGTTAGAGTCAGCAGTTCACTAAGATGCACTCACCCGATGGCATTCTGACAATCGGGATTCTCCGTGCATTGAGTCTGACAGACGGAAAACTTGCCTCAATGTTTGACACCAGAAAACAGTAAACAGAATATACTCTCTTAGTTGTATTGTCCTCCTAGCCATTTCAATAAGGGACACATTTTCACAAAAGGAGTCTCTCTGATGCTGACACACTAAAATAGGTAATTTTTAATTATCATCATCATCATCATCATCATCCATTCTAGGATTGTTTTAAAACCTACAACACTAGCTGTTTCTTTTGTTCCTCATCCAAGAAGCCTTTATTTTTGTTGCTCTTGTTGGCCTTGGGTAAAATACATCTTCTGAGATTGGCATTCCCCAGTGACTAAGTGGGAAATTACACTGTCTGGAAAGTTACTGTGAGTTCCACTGTGGTTTTGGTTCAGTGGGTTTTTATGTATTTTTACAAATTTTGTACATACACGCAGAGGCTCTTGGCACTGGCCAGAATTCAAAACTCAAGACCATGAGTATGAAGCAATGACTGATTCCCAATGTTAGATTCAGTGTTTTAAGTACATTGCAATATGTATATGAAGATATTTTTTTCTGAAGTTGGGACAGAGATGACTTGGTAAAGGTTTAATTAATATTGTGTAAAAGGGGCTTTTTATACAACTTATTTCATTATACAGCCTTTAGATCATGAGAGGCATATATTGAGTCAGAATCCTGGAGCCCAGAGGAAGTGTATTTAATGTTCTAGAAATTTCTTATGCATATCTAGTGGCTGAACAAGATCGCCTTTAGTTGGTTTTCACCTATTTTGGAAACCACTTTCAGCATTTAGTCAACTTTATCTTAGCAACAGTTGATGAAATCAAAACAAGTAATTGTTTGGAAATTAAGACAAAATTTATTTAAAAAAATAGAGAACAGCTCTTTCAAGCACATAAAAAACTGTACTTACTAATTTAATTTCCCTCCCTTGTGACAGACTCAAATAACCCACTAGGAAAATCAGGGCATATGATCTGTTCCATTGAAAATAAAATTTACATTGAGACAAAAGGTTCTCATATGCATAATGATCTCCAAAATTAACTGTAAATCACTCAAATAAAATAATGTCAGCTAATGAATCTTATGATTATTAGTGAAAGATTAAGTATCCAGAATTATGAAGCATATGTCACCGAATTTGCCTTTGACCTGAAAAAAAAATGTGTCCTTTATTCAGGAATTTACGGTACATGCCTACCCATAGGGAATGGTGGAGTTTTATTGAAGAAGTTTTGTGTATCATCATGATAATCTGCCCTGGCAGAAGAGGGTAAAGCTCCAGAGAGAGCATAGGAATGTGATGCTTAAACCTCCTGCTTCTACTGAGCTTCTTTCATGGTAGCTTTATTTTGACCACTGCGTTTTCATGTGCTAATAGATGTCAGCAAGTCTGGTCTGCTACCACATTGAAATGCTATTAGGATTCTCATGTTTTGCTTGGTAATCCCTTGAAATCTTTTGACCAAGAGATCTGTAAATGTCTGACTTTTTTTTTTTTTTTCTAAATGAGGGTTTCCAGAATTGGTCCTGTGGAGGGAGCGGCCCACTCAGATATTGAATGCCATCTTCCTATAATGTGGAAAAAGTGGTTGGTGAACTTTGGCTCTTCCAGCAAACACCCCCACCACTTGCCTTCCATGAAAGAAGGAACAAACAGACATCTTCATTGTGCACAGAGTGAAACACACCCGTTGGGGATCACGTCATTATTTTTTTTTTAAGTGAATGAAAACATCTCAGTGAACTGATGAAATGTGAAAGTGTAAACAGGTTACACCCTTCCTCTTTCAGTCACAAGGCCACTGGGCTGTCACTTCTCCATAGTGTTCCCTCCCCGTCTAGTAAAGGACCCTACTTGGCTTGCAAGTCATGTCCCTGTCTGAGCTACGACTGATCATGCCACCCTTGAGTCACCACCAGAAAAACCCCACGGACTGGCCGCTTTCCTGTTTGTGGTGCAGGACCGTTATTTGAAGAAAATCAATTCCTCATCATTTTTTCCCCTTTCATCTCTGTCGTTTTCCCGAACTTCTTACTTTTCTTTCTTTCTTCAGTTTTTAATTATCATGCCTCTCTTAACTTATCCTCTTTTAATCCCAAGGGTTATTTTAAAAGGAGGCTTGCTCACCAGTTGCAACTCTCCAAGGTCTCATTTGGAAAAACTAACCCATCTCTCTCTGTCCCGCAGCTGCCAAAAGCCATCATGAGTCATGTTTTTGACCCATTGACAGAAATACTTCATATGAATAGTTGGCCTATCTCAGAGTTGTTCAGTAACTGCCTTCCCGTCCTGGTGATCCCAGCTCTCTGATAGGATGTGGCATTTCGCCAGAGTAGCCTACCTTGTCTTTACTTCCTTCAAATTTCTAGGGCATCCATTACACCTGGCTGATGCAATCAGATTGAGAGGCTGATCTGAAGCCTGTGTGAGCGGCTGGCAGGTTCCATCCTGGCCACGAAGTAGCCCGTGTGCACTGTTTTAAAAGTTACTGCCTCTACACTTAGCTGAAGCCCATACACTAAATATGGAAAAAGTAAACCAAGGTTGTTTTTCTTTTCACTTTACATCCTGATCATAACACCATCTGTCCTCTCCTCCCAGCCCCACCCTTCCTCTCCCTCCAGCTGCCTCCCTTTTTCCTCAGAAAAGGGGATTTTTTCCACCCTTCTCATCCACTCCATTCATCAAGTCACATCAGGGCTTAGCATGTCCTCTCCCCTTGTGGCCTGGCAAGGCCGTCCTGCCAGAGGGAGGTGATAAAAAAAAGCTGGTATCAGAGTCCCTATCGGAGAGAGCCTCTGATCACCTAGGATAATTGAGGACTTCTTCAGACATCCTTACTATTATTTTACCCTCCTCCCTCCATATTTATGTGCTCCTTTTTCTAATTAAAGTTTCTCTCCATTTTCCCCATCTCTCGTTTACATCCTTGGTAACCTGCCATTCTCCTCCTTTTTTTCCCATAGTCTCCAGGTACACTTTTACTTTCCTGTTATCTGAAGTTAGTCTAGAAAACATATTCACATCAGAAGTCTTGATATGAGGAACCACACATGACAGAAAACTTAAATACTTGTGTCAGTGCCTAACATGATTTCCTTTAAAGATTATCTTTTATGAATAAACAATTTCACTATATTTCAATATTTTATGTATTATGTATTGTGTATTTGTATCAGTGTTCTGCTTCATTCACTGTAATTCTGTTTTATTAGGCATAACTTTATAATACCCATTTAATCAGAAAATATGGTGTCAGCATAACATTTTACTTTTAAAGAGTGGTTCTCCACTGTCCTAATGCTGTGACCTTTAAAACAATTCCTCATGTTGGGGCAATGACCAAAAATATTTCCCTTGCTACTTCCTAACTCTAATTTTGTTACTATTATGAATCATAATGTAAATATCTGTGGTTTTTTAGTTGTCTTAGATGACCCTGTAAAAGGTTATTCAACCTCTTTCAAAGGTGTCATGACCCACACCCTGAGAACAATTGCTTTAATTTTTTTTTTTTTGTGGAGGCTTTAGGAGTCTGTTGTTTCATTTGAATTTTAATATTTTCCTGCTTTTGTTTTTATAAACTGTAGATAGTTTTGGCATAAACTATTACTTTAGAATTGTCAGCTAACTAGAGTAAGTCAAGTTTTTTTAAAATTTTTATTTTATTAATTTATTCTTGTTACATCTCAATGGTTATCCCATCCCTTGTATCCTCCCATTCTTCCCTCCCTCCCATTTTCCCCTTACTCCCCTCCCCTATGACTGTGCCTGAGGGGGACTTCCTCCCCCTGTATATGCTCATAGGGTATCAAGTCTCTTCTTGGTAGCCTGCTATCCTTCTTCTGAGCTCCACCAGGTCTCCCCCTCCAGGGGACATGGTCAAATATGAGGCACCAGAGTACATGTGAAAGTCATATTATTAGATAAGCAGGTAGAAATTAAATTTTTGGGCAGTATCTGGTTGGACTATTGTATACTGTAATTCCTTTGTTCCCCAAAAAAGAGCTAGGAGAGAAGGCAAGCCATGGTAAACAACTATGTGTTACTTCAATAAAGCACTTTTTTCCTGTTTACCCATTGTTTTATTTAGTGTTTCTATTGATGAGATGAAAACACCATTACCAAAAAGCAAGTTAGGTAGGGAAGAGCTTATTCAGCCTACACATCCAGATCATAGCCCATCATTGGAGGAAGTCAGGACAGGAACTCAAGGAGGGCTGTACCTGGAGGCAGGAACTAATGACCAGGAAGGGATGTTGTTTACTGACTTGTTTCACATAGCTTGCTTTCTAATAGAACCCAGGATTACCAGCCCCAGCTAGGCACTACCCATTTGGGCCTGGGCCTTCCTTCATTAATCACTAATTGAGCAAACGCCTTATAGCTGGGTCTCATGGAGGCATTTCCTCAACTAGGCTTCTTCCTCTCTGATGACTATAGCTTTTGTCAAGTTGACACAAAAAACAAGCTAATACATGCATAAAACTATCTTATATTCAATTCTACAGGCTTAGCAACAGGAGAGAGAGAGAAAGAGAGAGAGAGAGACAGAGAGACAGACAGAGAGAGAGACAGAGAGAGACAGACAGAGAGAGAGACAGAGACAGAGAGAGAGAGAGAGAGAGAGAGAGAGAGAGAGAGAGAGAGAGAGAGAGAGAAGCTATATTGCTGAGCAGCATCCATAAACCTGGCATGCTTGATGGGCACATAAATATCTTTTTGTCCATGAGAAAAGCAGAAAGTTGGATGCTTCTTACAATTATATGATGCTGCTGCTAGAGGGAGATACACTGGGGGAAAAGATTGCATTTTGTACTGATTCCAGAGCTGATGGAATCACAGTACAAGTACTTTGATTTTTAAATTACATTTAAAATAATCACCAGGACTGCATAGTCAAACTAACAACAACACAAATCAACCAAACAAAACCCAAATGCGTCTGCTTGAAAATTGAATGCTGATAAGGTTATGTTAGTCTGTTGAGTGTACCTGGTTTATTTTCCCATTTCGTGTTTCGTTAATTTAAATTTATATCTTTGAATTTATTCACTTTACATCCCAGTTGTAGCTCCCTCCCTTATCTCCTCTCATCTCACGCTTCTTCCTCCTTGCTCCCAATTCCTCTTCCCAAGTCCTCTGAAAGGGGGAGCCCTCCTCCTCTACTAATTGATTCCAGTCAGTCCTCATCAGGACTGCCTGCATTCTGTTTCTCTGTGGCCTGGGAACACAGTCAAGTTCATGGCAGAGACAGCCACTGCTCTGCTTACTGGGGGACCCATATGAAGACTGAGCTGCTTATTGGCTACATCTGAGAAGGGGACCTAGGTCCTCACCATGCATGGTCCTTGCTTGATGCATCAGTCTCCACAAGCACCCCTGAGCCCAGATTAGTTGGCTCTGTTGGTCTTCTTGTAGAGCTCCTGTCCACTCTGGATCCTTCTATCCCCTCACTCTTACATCTCTGCCCAGAGTTTGGCTAGGAGTTTCAGCATCTGCTCCAATTTCCTACTCAGTGCAATCTTTCAGAGGACATCTTCAATAGGCTCCATCTTGTTACCTCTCTAGTGTTTATTCTATTTTCCCTTCTGAATGAGAATTAAGCATCCTCTCTAAGGTCCTCCTTGTTATCTTAGTCAGGTCTGTTGATTATAGTTTGGTTATCTTGTATTACATGGCTAATATATGCTTATAAGTGAGTATATATCATGCAGGTCTTTCTGTGTCTGGGTTACCTCACTAAGGGTGATCGCTTCTAGTTCAAACCACTTGACTGCAAATTTCATGGTGTCCTTCTTTTTAGTAGCTGAATAGTATTCCATTGTGTAAATGTACCACAGTTTCTTTAAGTATTCTTCTGTTAAGGGACATCTGAGTTGTTTCCAGTTTCTGGCTATTACAAATAACGCCACTATGAACACAGTTGAGAAAATGTTCTTGATGTACAACGGAGCATCTTCTGGGTATATGCCCAGGAGTGGTATAGTTAGGTTCTGAGGTAGAACTATTCTCAATTTCCTAGTAAAGTGCCAGACTGAATTACAAAGTACTTGTACAAGTTTGCACTCCCACCAGAAATGGAGGAGTGTTCCCTTTACTCCACATCCTTGATAGCATGAGCTGTCACTTGAGTTTTTGATCTTAGCAATTCAGAGAGGCATAATATGTGACCTCAGAGTCCTGTTGAGTTGCATTCCCCTGCTGACTGAGGACTCTAAGCATTTCTTCAAGTGCTTCTCAGACATTCTATGTTCTTCTGTTGAAAATTCTGTTTAGCCTGTACCCCAGGTTTTAATTGGATTATTTTGTTTGTTGGTATTTAATTTCTTGAGTTCTTTATATATATATTAGATATTAGCTTTCTGTCAGAATGTAGAGTTGGTGAAGATCTTTTCCGAGTCTGTAGGCTGCTGCTTTGTTCTGTTGACACTGTCCTTTACTTTACAGAAGCTTTTCAGTTTCATGATGTCCCATTTATTAATTGTTGGTCTTAGAGACCGAGCTGTTGGTGTTGTGTTCAGAAAGTTGTCTCTTGTGTGAATGAGCTAAAGACTCTTCCCCAATTATTCTTCTAATGGATGTTAAGCTCCTTGATCCACTTGATCTATTTGCATTTTTCCTGGATTTAGACATTCAGTTAAACTAGTACGATTTTTTGAAGATGCTCTCTTTTTTCCATTGTATGATTTTGGTTTCTTTTTAAAAAGTCAAACATCCATAAGTACGTGGGTTTATTTCTGGGACTTCATTTCAATTCCATTGATCAAAAGTCTTTTTCTATGCCAGTTCCATGCAGTTTTTATTACTGTTGCTCTATAGTACACTTGAGATCAGGGATAGAGATATCTCTGAAGAGCTTTTATTGTACAGGATTTTTAAAGCTATTTTGGGTTTTTGATTTTTCCATATGAAGTTTAGAATTATTCTCTCAAGGTCTGTAAAGAATTGTGTTGGTAATTTTAGGGCAATTGCATTGAATCTGTAGGTTTCTTTTGGTATGATAGCCATTTTGCTATGTTCATCATACAGATCTGTGAACATGGAACATCTTCCCTTTTTCTGATATCTTCTTAAATTTCTTTGTTCAGAGATTTGAGTTTTTTTTCATACAAGTCTTTCACTTGCTTGGTTAGAGTTAGTTTATGTTTTTATGGTTATTGTGAAAGATGTTGTTTCTCTAATTTCTTTTTAATCACATTTTATTTTGTATTCAGGTGGGCTACTGATTTCTTTTTAATTAAGTTCATATCCAGCCACTTTCATGAAGGTGTTTATCAGCTGTAGGAGTTCTCTGGTAGAATTTTTGAGGACACTTTTGTATAGTATCATATCATCTGCAATTAGTGATACTTTCAGCCACTTTGCTGAAGGTGTTATCAGCTGTAGGAGTTCCTTGGTAGAATTTTGAGGTCACTGATATACACTACCATATTATCTGTTAAGACTTATATTTTTACTTCTTCTTTTCCAATTTGTATCCTTTTGATCCCTTTCATTGTCCTATTGTCCTAGCTAGGACTCAAGTACTATACTGAAGGCTTGTTTTGTGACTGACTGTATGGACAATGTTGGAGAACACTTCATGAGGTGCTGAGACAAAGGTATATTCTTTTGTGTTTGGGTGGGAAGTTCTGTAGATGTTTATTAGCTCGATTTTATTCATGACATCTGTTATTATCATTATTTCTTTGTTTAGTTTCTTTTTCATTGACCTGTGCTTTGGTGACAGTGAGCTGTTGAAGTCTCCCACTATTAATGTGTGGGAATCCGTTTGTGGTTTAAGCTTTATTAATGTTTCTTTTATAAATGTGTGTGCTCTTTTATTAGGGGCGTAGATGTTCAGACTTGAGATATCATCTTGGAGGATTTTTCCTTTGAATATGAAATGTACTTCGTTATCTCTTTTGATTAAATTTTCTTGAAAGTGTATTTTATTAGATATTAGCATGACTATTCTAGCTTGCTTCTTGGGTCCATTTCCTTGGAAAACCCTTTTCTAGCCCTTTATTCTCAAGTAATGTCTATCTTTTTGACTGAGGTGTTTTTCTTGTATACAGCAGAATGATGGGTCCTGTTTATGCATCTGTTCTGTTAGTCTGTATTTTTGTTTGTTTTTTTTATTTTTATTTTTTTATTTTTCGAGACAAGGTCTCTCTGTGTTAGCCTTGGCTGTCTTGGATTCTCTTTGTAGACCAGGCTGGCCTCGAACTCACAGTGATCCGCCTGCCTCTGCCTCCCAAGTGCTGGGATTAAAGGCGTGTGCCACCTCCCCCAGCTTAGTCTGTATTTTTTATTGGATAATTTTTTATTTTAATCCATTGATGTTGAGAGGTATTAATGAGCAGTTACTTTTAGTTCCTTTTATTTTGATGTTGTTTGTGGTAGTGTGTTTGTTGCTTGTCTTCTTTTGACTTTGCTGTAGTGAACTTATATATATCCGGAGGGTTTTGTTTTTTGGTTTTTTTTTCAGATATGGTTAACTTCCTTGGGTGGGAATATTTGTTCTAGTATTTGTAAGGCTGGGTGTTTGCATAGATAATACAAAAAGTAATTTTACAGGTAAATTAATTCATAAGAGCATCTAAAAGATTTGAATAAGGGGGGGCAAATTTAACCAAGAAATAAAAAGAATGTACTTTAGAAACATATGCTTATAATAGTATAATAGTATATCACATGTTACAATGAACTAAAAATTATCTGTAGATTCACTTTAATTCTCATTATACTTCCAAATATCTTTTTTGTTGTTGAAGAAATGGAGAGCCAACCCTAAAATCCATATGAAATTGTGGAGGTTTCTGAACAATGAAAAAAGATATTGGAAAACCAATGAGGTCATCTTTCTGAGGTGAAAATGGCAGTGAGAGACTGGGTGCCTGGTAGACATTTGGCTGTGCTGGTATTTCCAAAGGGATCTCCTGCCAGGGCTTCGGATCCAAATTTCTGGACACAGCAAACAGAGTATTCCATGAATCTTGCAGAAGATACCCATTCTTGTCTCTATACCTCCTTCTGCTCTATTTCAATTTTTTAAAAATTGCACACCCCAGGCTTGATGATTATGACTGGAGTGCAGGACAGTGGAGACAGCAGCAGGAGTAAGGGGCCAGCAGGACCATCATGGCTCATGCCAATGCCTTTGCTCCACTTCATAGCACCTGAGCTAGCTCCAGTAAGTGTTAAAGAAGGTAACTTGATTTGCACCAAGGACTTTGATTATCCAGTTGTCCATTTTAAGCATCTTTTTGTGTGTTTTCTGATATACCTTTCCTGTTCACTGTTGCAATCCTAGCCACTTGATGTGGAATTTCGGAGGCTGCCAGCACATTTTTAGGAGACTTCAAAGAATGTGAAACTTTGTGCTTTTAGGCATAACTTTAAAAGCATGAGCCACAAATGCAAAAAATAAAAAATAAATAAAATAAAGACTACTTGGAGAAAATATTTCTTAATAACATACCTAGTAGGAAGTATTTACTATCATTTACTTATATTATTTATATCATATATAAATATATTCTCAATCTCAACAGCACAGGAAAAGCAGGACAAAACAAACAACAGCAACAGATTTGTACAAATATTTCTCCACAGAAGAGGAATAAATGGTCTTTAAGCAAATGCAATGCTACTCAATGTCTGCCTTGATCTATATACCTTATTATAAATGAATGCCATGTCAAACACCTAATAATCATCTCTAAGTCCAGCTCTAGAGGAATCTAATGTCTGTGGTCTCCAAGAGCATGTACACACTGGTGGATTAACACGTACACATAATTAAAAATAAAATAGAGCTTTAAAATCGAGAAGCTCTGAGAACAGAAATTTAAGCCTAGGTCACTTGTACCTCACACCCCTGTTTCCCATGTGCTTTTACTCCTGTCTTTCTGGTACTCAGCCTACATCTATATTCTGTGAATGTCTCTTCAAGTATGAGAAGGAGGAGCTTGGGATGACTCAATGGATCTGTCTTTCATCACTCTGGTTTTAGATTGGCAATGAAGTTCAACAATTTAATTATCAGCTTTTCAATATATACTGTCTATGCTATGTGAGCTTTTGATGTATGACCCTTCTTAGCTTAGAGGATTATTAGATACCTGCTTTTGGAAGCCAAAAAAAAATAATTTATTAAAATTATAAGTTTTGAGGAAAATTGACACTTGTTATAAAATTTGCTGTAAAACATACATGATTTTCTTTGACATAGATTGATTATTATGATAGTGTGAACATAATAATACAGAGAATGAGCATCTATATTCTTCCAATACTTTTATTTTCTGCTAGTTATAAGGCCACAAACCATTTTTTTTTTGGAAATAACAATTTTATGGAATTGATAAATACATTAACTCATAAAATATTTATTTTCCATTTATTTGATGCATAAATAAGCAAGCATCTCAAAACAGTACTAGCAAAGAAATGATTGAGATACTTATTGTTTTCAGTATTGATTTTTATCTAGCCACCTAAAAAACTTAGGAGATACAATGGAAAGAAAAAACAATAAATGTTGAATTCTGTTATTTTCATACATGTCATGAGAGTCCTTAGAAAATCTTTGGGAAGTTTTTAAAATATGCACATCTGTTAAATTTCAGTAACTCTATTGTGATACTGAAAAGTTTGTGCACAATGGGAGGGGGCTGAATGTCCTGTGCTCTAAACCAGCACTATCAGAACTGCAGGAGCCTTTATTAGCAATTTAGATTGCCAGCAATCCTTTGCCTATTCTCACAAGTCTCCCTCCTCTCTTCCTTATCTTAAAATCAAATCCTAAACAAGAGTTCTTGCCCCTGGGATCAATGTCTAGCAAAGAACATGAATCAAAATTTCTATCTGCTTCTTTATTTTATCTGTCCCTGGCTTGGATTCAGTTATATATATATATATATATATATATATATATATATATATATATATATATATATATATATATATATATGATGTATGGCTATTTCAAATTCAATAGGATTAAAAATGTTTGCTTCAGAGGAAAGGCTTATTGATTCCTAATAAATATGACTAGAGAATATCAAGTGTTCTGGGTTTAGGGAACCTCACTTGGTAACTTTCCTGTTTTACATACGAACAGCGTATTCATGAAATCTGAGCTTAGAACACAGACACAGTATTTTATCCTCTTTGAGCAACTGTTGTCCTCAAATTCATAATTGTATCTTTTTCTTGGCACTTTTTTTTGTATTAAGTGCTCTAATAAAAACATTCATTCTCACTTCCAGAGCAGAGAAAGAGTCTTGTCTCATCATTTTATTTTGGCATAAAATCTGTGGTCCAGCCTGTCAACCCCTTTCTCTGTACTGCTTCTTCAAAGGCTATAAAAGCATTGCACTTATTTCTCTTCATGTTTCCTTGAAAAAAATACTTTGATCCATGCAACTGAAAGGAGTAGAGGTTTGTTCTGGCTCATAGTCTAAAGGTCCAGTTGATCATGATGGACAAGGAAGTCAGAAGGACCTTGAAGAAAATAGTCATGAAGTGTGAAGAATCAGGAAACTAGAGGTTTGAGAGCATGCTAGGGCTCCACTTATTCTCTCCTTTTGTAAACAGTCGCAGCTTACTCTATAAAGGAGTTCTCCCACCCTCTTTCAAGAAAATTCTACCACGTGACTTAACCTAATTAAGACAATCTGTCCCAAGGCCTGTCTAGAGGTGCATTTCCCAGGTGATTTGAGACTCTGTGATGTTGGAAGTGCACACAAACCTTTACAGCATTCTACGAGGAAGAGTAAAATGTCAGGGACTGGGCTCTTAGAGCTATAGAAATCTGACTTTCTGTGAGAATGTGCTTGGCAGCATGGAGCCTTATATGAACCGTGCACATTTTCCTGAGATAGGAAATGAAACTGAATATAATCAGACCTTCTTTTTCAGTTATTCCTACACCCTTTGCACCGAGGAGTATGCATTCCACTCTTTCACTGAGATTCAGTCTATGGCTCCAAGGGAGCTATTTATAGACTAGTTAACTGTGTTCTAACCCTATTTCTTTTCTATTCTGAAAAAAAAAAAAACCATGTAATTTCTCATCTCCCCTTGAATTGTATATGAACATATAACAGAGTTCTAGTTAATGGCATATGAGTGTACTATGTCTGATATACTAAGACTATTGGTATTTTTGTTTTGTTTTGTTTTGTGTTGTCTTTGAGACAGGGTTTCTTTGTGTAGCCTTCATTGTCCTGGACTCACTAGCATGCTCTCATCCCTCTAGGTGCCTGCCTTTGCCTCCCTGGGTTCTGGGTACCACAATTATTATATAGTGAACTATTTTTCTTGGTTTTGACCTCATCTTATTATATGTATTTCTTTTTCTCTGTTTCTGTCTGTCTCTGTCTCTGCTTCTGTCTCCCTCCCCACCTCTGTTTTTCTGTCTCAGTCCTCCATTTCTTCCTTTCTCTCTTTCCTTCCTCTCTCTCTCTCTCTCTCTCTCTCTCTCTCTCTCTCTCTCCCCCCCCCCCTCTCTCTCTCTCTCTCTCTCTCTCTCTCTCTCTCTCTCTGTGTGTGTATGTGTGAACATGTCAAAGTGTAGAGAAATTTTAATTCAGAACATGGATGCTCTGGTAGGAGATCACATCCAAATACCTAAACATCTTCTAGGTCTGTGTGATCTTGTTGGAATAGAGACATGCCTTTATTCTCAGGAGACAGAGCTGAACATATTCTTAATCCAAGGGCAGCCTGGTAATAGAGCAACTTTCAGGTAAAGAAAAGCTTAGCTCCAGGCATAGTGGTGTGTAACTTTAATCTCAGCACTCAGGCGATGCAGATCTCTGAGTTCTGGTCAGTGCTATTGAGTTGGCAGTGAGTTAGGAGACAGTTTAGTGGAGTTAAGTCCATGGCAGCTCAATTTGTGGATTTCAGAGGAAGTGTTTTACTGGGATAGATTTATAGAGAGAGGTTGAAAAGAGAACAACTTAGACACAGGTGAAAACAGAATGAGCCAGAAAATGAGAGGGAGTCAGAAGATGAGAACAGATTTCAGTTAGTTTGCAGAAACAGTTAGTTTGAGGCCAAGCAGAGCAATTCAGTCAGAGGCCAAGAGAGAAGCCAGATTAAATAAGTCATCTAGGAGAAGATTTTGAGCCAGAAAAGCTGAAGTGAACCAGCCAGTATTAGTTAGAAAGAACTGAAAAGGATGACCTTATTCAGCAGTAAGTCTCAGAGACTGAAATATTCAAGGCCTACATTTGATTTTATGCAAGATAGAAGCTTCCAGGAGTAGGCTTAGATTAGCAGAAAGAGGCAGTAGGCCTCGGAGACGATAATTAAATCAGGTGAAAAGTTGCTTTTACATCATAGTGCAAATGTTAGGGTCAGGAGACAACTAAAACAAGTTGTTTTGTCTCTCTTTTTTTAAAAAAAAAATGTATATTTCATTTATTATAATTTATTCACATCACATCCCGACTGTTATCCTTGTTCTTAACTTGCCATTCCCATTCTCCCTCCCTCTCTGCCCTATTTCCCATCCCTAGAACTCTGATGGGGCCCTCCTGCCCCACTGTCTGTCCATAACCTATTAGGTCTAATCAGGATAGCTTGCATCCCCTTCATCTGTGTGCCCGCAAGGAAGACTTGCTTAAGGGGCAGTGACCAAATCACGGGCACCAGAGTACATGTCAGAGGTTCATCAGAAGTCCTCCCACACACACATGGAGAATCAGCTGTCCATTGACTACATCTCAACGGGGGGCTTGGTCCTCTGCATGCATTGTTCTTGGTTTGCGCATCAGTTTGTCAGCCCCGCCCCCCCGGGGTCTAGAACCACAGACTTTGATGTTTTCCCAGTGTAGCTCCTGCTTCCTTCCGGATATTCCATTCCCCCCTCATTCCTACAACTCTCAATATTCCTCCCAAAGTCCAGCTTCGAGTCCCATTATCTGTCATGTTTCTTAAAGGAGTTCTATTTTGGGCTAATATCTACTTATAAGTGACTCTATCCCATGTGTGTCTTTCTAGGTTTTTGTTACCTGACCCAGGATGATTGTTTCTAGTTTCTAGTGCCATCCTTTTTCCTGAAAATTTCAAGATTTTCTTGTTTTTAATAGCTCAATAGTAATCCATTGTGTAAATGTACCACAGTTTCTTTTTTCATTCTTTGGTTGAGGGACAAAGAAGCCAAAACTATACAATGGAAAAAAGATAGCTTCTTTAACAAATGATGCCTATCTAACTGGATGTCTACAGGTAGAAAAATGTAAATAAATAGATTCGTATTTATCACCCTGAATAAGACACAAGTGCAAGTGGATTAAAGACCTCAACATGAAACCAGGCACACTAAATCTTTTAAAAGGAAAAGTGGGGGAAGATCCTGAACTCATTGGCCCAGGAGACAACTTCCTGAACAGAACACCAATAACTCAGGCTCTAAGATCAGAAGTTAATAAACTGGACCTCATGAAATTAAAAAGCTTCTGTAAGGCAAAGGACAGTGTCAACAGAAGAAAGCAGCAACCTACGGACTGGGAAAAGATCTTCACCAACCCTACATCCTACAAAGAGCTAATATCCAGAATATATAAAGAACTCAGAAAGTTGTTTTTCTCTTTCTACCATATCGTTCCTTGAGATAAAGCTCTGGTCAAATGAGTCATCTCCCTGTCCTGGTTCTTGTCTTTTATAAGGAAAGTATTCCACAGAGAGGTACAGCTTAAGCAAAAGTTTAGTTAGCAAAGCAAATCTCAGCAAAGAGTACACTGCAGAAAGGCCTAAATATTGGTTGGTGTCTTATTTAGAACACTATTACCAGTCCAGAGATGACACCGCCCACAATGGGCTGGGCCATCCCACATCAATCCCAACCAGTAATCAAGAAAAATACATTACAGGCTTGCCTACTGCCCAATTATATGGATGCATTTTCTTAAATGGGATTTCCTCCTTTCAGATGACTTTACGTTGTTTTAAGGTGATAAAAAACCAACAACACAGTAGATTTATCTACTGTTTCATGATCCCTTGAATCAAGTTTGCTTTGTCTGGCACAGACACTCCCTCCATGTGACATAATGATCTCTTTCTCCCACACATGAATCTAAGACTTTTTCTCACGCACACCTTAAAGAGGTAGAAGTGGAAGACAGAAAAAGTCTCCCCAAATTCTATCAAGTCCCTACGATGCTGTATTCAGAAATTCCACTTTAGAATGTGGAACACCTATTCTTTCATATTCTTTCTTAGTGGTGTGCCACAATAAAATACACAATTATAAATACTTTTGAAATCTTTTGAAAATATGACTATTACCTTAATATTCTTCATTGCACTTCAAAGGGACAACATAAAACAACAAGCATAAAGTGGCATCTCTCTTGTTCAGCATGGTTCTCTCTTTAATTCATTTCATTAGCAGTTGCTTTAGAGTTAACAGACTTCAGAATAAACCACATACATCCTAGCCAATGCTTTTCTTATATATGATATACTCTTATTTTTGTGTCAGTATGTTTAGCAACACACCAGCATATTAAGTTGTTATTTAGGTTTTTTTTTCTGCACTTATGTAACTTAGATGACATTTTTTCCAAAGCTTGATTTATTTATAAGAAAGATGTTGTACTTCTTCATAAAAGGCATAACAATTTAATGCCCTGAAAGCTGACATTTTATATATTAAATCTTTAGTTTCGGGAAAATAATAGCCCTAGAAATGAAAGTAACACATTTTTCAAATCAGTCTGAAAAAGATGAAATAATATTTCATGAGAGCAACATATTACTTACTGGATAACAAATCGAAGCTGAAGCAAAATTAATACGAGGCAAACAGCAAGCCTAGGCCACAGGCTATGTTAACATATTCATTTTAAACTTCCATGTAATTTCTAAGATCACATCAGACAAGTCTAAATACATTAAAAGAAACTCAAACTGTATAGTCCTTCTACCTGTTATGTATAGTATATCTTATCCTGGTTTTTTAAATCTAATTTTCATTGGTTAATATGAGAATTATGTGCCTTAGTTTAAAAATACAGCTCATTAAGTAGAGGTAGAACAAAAAGAAATGTACAATAATCTTATATACGCTCGGTGAAAAACTGAGAAAGCCCTTCAATGGTAATCAAATTGATATTTTGCTTTTTGAGATTTACAGGATATTATGAAAATATGGAAGGCATCTACCAAGGCCAAGCATGCAAAGCAGAATATATAAAGTCATCCCAAATTTTGTAGGATTTGATGTAGAGGCTACAAGTAAATAATTTTTGCTTAAAATCCCTGTCCTGAATATTTGCCTTTGTGTGCTAAATAGCCTTCCAACAATGCTTAAATGAATAACCATGCATGAATCTCAGTAAAACTTTGGATACAACTACAGGATAAAAGCTGGATGTGGCCCAAGGAAGAGTTAATGCATCCCAGTGGAAAACAAATATCTAATACCATTCTCTTATAGATAAACACTCTTCTGAATTTATTCAATTATTTTTACTTTATAAAGCATCATGGTCCAGATCCCTACTATTTTTTATTTTTAATTTTCCATCAAGCCCTATCTTTCCTTTGAAATTCATGATTCATAAATTAAGTGTTATTGTTTTCTCTGAAAATACAGTTGTAAGAGAAATCACCTCTGATTATTTGGCAAACTGTTTGTGGTTTTAAAGGAATGAGAATGCTGAGATAATAAAGTCTGTTATTAAAGAGCAAAACTGTTCTTTCTGCAGATGACTGTAATTTTCAGAATACATTTGATTTTCTTTCTAAATTGGTTTAAGAATAAAAAACGATATAACCTAAGAGATTTTGTTTGGATACCTCAGGAATTTTAATATTTTTAATTGATATATGAGCATTTAGAATAACTTTAACCACCGCACCATTAGTTGGTTATCTCTTTGTATAACAGATCATGCCTTAAATAACTTTCCTAATGAACTACTTTAGGCAACAAATGGTGTTCTCACTTTAAACTCCTTCTTTTCATAGTTGTATGTATCTATCCTAATCCCTGAATCCAAACTACATAAAATTCATTTCTTAATAATTTATAATTTTTATTAATTAAGAAGTTTCTCCTTTCATACAGTACTTCCTGATCATACTTTCTCATTCTGCCCCTGTCCCCAGATCCATTCCCCCATCCCCTCCCTCACAAGTCTTCCTGCCCCAAGACCTGCTCACCCTTCAGCGTCCTTCTGCAGGATTCCCTGAGCTCTGAGGAAGAGACTCTTAATGGATCCCTCCAGCTTACACTCTCTCTCCGTATAATGTCCTTCTGTGGATCTCTACATCCACTCCATCTGCTACCAGAGGAAGCCTCTCTGGTGATTACTAGACAATGCACCAGTCTGTGAGTACAGCAGAGTATAATTAGGAATCGCTGAAATTTTTTTTTTTTTTAATTTTATACCAGTCATATTTGGTTCTACCCAAGTACCCTGGCCTATCCAGTCTCTGGTTCCTGGATATTCAAGGGGTGTTGGACATGGGCTCCAATCTCATCAAGTGGGTCTCAAAATAACCAGACACTGGTTGGTTGCTCCCACAAGTTCTGCACCATTGTCCCAATAATTCTTTCAGGCAGTACAAATTATAGGTCAAAAGTTTGGTGGCTGTGTTGGTGTCTCTGTTTCTCTTTCAGTGCCCTGCAGAGCATCTTCTTGTATCAAAGAAACTAGAACCTGGGGTAAAGGCTCCATGGAGGCTCATCTGGACCTCTTTACATTCAAAGAGCTGTGCGAATGTCCTCAGCAATGGGGTCTCACTCTCAGTTTGCAGAAAACAGACACTTTGTCCTAGCATCGGCCTGGATGGTTTGAGGATCTGCATTAGAGCCTCTTGGTGAACAATTCAAATGAATGCGACCCTGTCCTGCCGTGGGGAGCCTTGCGTGGCTACAAGAGGTGGCCAGTTCAGAATCCATATACCCCATTACTTACTAAGAACCCTTAGTAGGATCACCCTTATAAATCCAGGAAGTTTCCACTGGACTAGTTTTCCACTTCTCTTCCCACACAATCCCTCCCCAAATCCAGCCATCTCTCTCCCTCCATCACAACTCCCCTCCACACCTGATCCCTCTCAAACCCATCCTCACCAGCTTCAAGTCCACCTGTAATGTCTATTCTATTTCCCCTTCACAGAGATATCAATTTACCCCAACTAGATCCCTGCTATTAATCTAACCTCTGTGGGTCTACAGATGGTAGCTTGCCTATCATTTATTTGACAGCCAATATCCACTTAGAAGTAAATACTTACCATTCAACAGACATGTACAAAGAATCTACAGAATGGGGCCTTCAAATTGATGTTAGGCATTAAGTTACTTTTATTACTGACAGCTGGAGTTACTATTTGTAAATTCAGAAAGGAAAATACTATAGTGAAAACATACATGTATTTTTGTACATATTAAGATACTTCTCTTTTCATTATCTTATTGCCCACAATAAGCTAACGATCAATACTAGGAGAGCAGCATGCTGTTTTTGAAACTCTTAGGGAATTTTATTGAAGTGGAAAATGTAGCATTGTTTTCCAAGGTTATTTCCCAAGTTAGATGTTTTAGAATCTCTTTTCCTTTACTCCTTGCTTCCCTAGAGACATTTTCTTGTTTCATATTATTCTTCTCTGTCTTGGGGACTCTTTCAGTTTTATTTTTTCCTTTGAACACAAAAAAATTTTAGCTAAAATCATATGCTTCTAAATATTGTCATGTGTAGTTTGTCAGATTCTCATAAAACATTTACCATCCTATCGTTTACTAGAGCACAGCAAATTCTTATGGTCCACAGTAGTTATTTTTCTACAAGGCTTCTGTAAAAACTGAATTAACCAGGATTGACCCATTGCTTCTAGGGAAACACAAGGCCTATGATCTGTTTTTTTTTTAAAGCAATCAGCATACGTGTCGGTTTTGTGCCTATTTTTGCATGAAATATCTCTATCTCGATATATAGAATTTGCTATTGAACTCAAAATTCATATTACTACCCGATTCCCTAATGGAATTTACCTAACACATGTGGATTTACTTCAATGTGTATCACAAGCTTTCCATGTTTAAAGAAATAAGACGCTTCTCAGCATTGTTCTTTATGGATCATTTTAGCTGTCAAAATCTCCAATGAGAGCTCAAAACAAGGCAAAGTATAGGACATGAAGTAAACTAAAAACTAAAAAAAGACACTTGTTTACAGTATGAGTACTTACATGAGAAGGCAGACTGTATGCTCCCATACTCTAAGGGTAACTAAATATAAATAGATTTGCAACCGATGGAAATAGATGTAGACACGGACAAACAGTAGCTGGAGCTGGGAGAATCCTGTGGAAGAGGGGGAGGAAAGCTTGAAAGAGACAGGTCAGGTATACCACAAGAAAACCTACAGAACCAATTAAGCTGGGCCCCTCGAGGCCCACAGAGACTGAGCTACCAAACAGAGAGCATTCCTGGGATGGAAGTAGGGTGTTCTGCACACAGGTAACAGTTGTGCAGCTTGGTCTCAGTCCTTTAGGACTCCTAACAGCAGGAGCAGAAGCTGTCTCTCATTCTGTTGCCTGCATTTGGATCCCCTTCCCCTAACTGGCCTGCCTAGTCCTACCACATCTTGATATGCCAAGGGCCAAGGCAGGTTGATAACAATGGAGGCTTCTTCTTTTCTGAAGAGAAAGTGAGGACTAGAAGACGGGGGTATGGGGGAAAGTGAGAGGGAGGACTGGGAGAAGAGGAGGGAGGGAAAGCTGCAATCCGGACTAAATATATATATATATATATAATTGGTTTTAAATAAGTATCTATCTCTGTAATACACTACTACTAATTATATTGTGTTAAATAAAACAACACAGAACTTTCAAACTCTGTGCTGTGTAAATCACTACCAGTCTATACCATGTAGAAGTGTTCTCTGCACATTGAAATACTATGTTAAAACTTAAATTAATTTGAAGAGAAACATCTAGCATATTACTTTATTGGCTAAGGAAATCTTAAAATATGTATACAGTAAAATCCTAAACAAAATAATACCTTTGGCTATGTCCAAATCATAATTCTTCCTTGGTAGACCCAAAGATCAATAAGAAAGAAATACTGTTTTTCTTATCTAAATTTTTTCCTGGGACGTGACACAAACACACAGTAGTAAGTGCTGGACACTTTTTGACTAATCAGCATAAGACAAGCAGACTGAGTTAATAAATGCAAACCTCAAACCAAACAAGAATGCATTTTTTTCTAATCTATCTCCTCAAAAGTTTGGAAAATTTAGCAGAAGAAAAAGGGACTAAGGAGTTGGCTGAGTGGGTATGTAAACTTATATCCTGACCTGAAAACATGAGTTTAATTATGTGCAGACACATAGAGGAAAGAGGGAACTGACTCTAGCAAGTCATTCTTCACATGTACCGTGTGGCACTGGTGTGCACTCATAACACAGACACACACACACACATACACACACACAAACACACACATACATACTCACACTGAGATAATACAAAATAAACATTATTCCACAATTATTTTTCTTGTTGTTGACATCAAAGTATTTAGTTATAATGTAATGAAATAGCCAATCATATTTCATTCTAAATTAATTTAAATGAATTTTAAAAACATATTTTGTTCTGTGGGTAATGTAAGTTCCATGAAAACCTTATTGGTACATAATTAGCCACAAAGTTTTGTATGATTGAATTTTTTTCATTAACCATCATTCCTTTATAATACAAGATAAATTTAAATACAATATAAATGTTTGTAATAATAGTTGGAAAATAAATGAAATGGCTGCCAGATTTAAATCCCTTTAATACTTGGAAATTTACAAAAAACACTTCTAGAATGATAAATGAATCAAAGAACGAAATGCAAAGTGCTAGAAAATATTTTTGAAATAGCACACATCAAAAACTAGAGGGCAGCTCAACCTATGAATAGAAATGTAGCATAGCTTTACATTAGAGTAAGTAGAAATTAGTGAGTGAAGCTCTGAGGTATATATTGTAATCAACTACACCTCAACAAAATAAGGTGAAATAAATTTATAATTACAAAAACAAAAATGCTTAAGATGAGAACTATTTTGTAGAGACCGATCAAAACGAAAAGTTTAATTTGTAAAAATATTAAATACTGATGAGAAAAAGATTAGCTATAAGATAATGAAAGAAATAGCAAATTGAACAATAAATAACAGGAATGAAAAAATAGTTAGCAATAGCATATATCTCTAAAAGGTATTATTTATAATAGCGTGAAAATATTTTGAAAGTAAAATAGGATAAATACAGAAAAGTATGACACATCCACAAAAAATTGTGTATTTCATTGTTAAGAGAAAATATAAAATACCTAACAGAAAATTAAAATGTCCTCCCAACAACCATGGAGGATTACCTGTCCATTGGCTAGATTGGAATAGGGAGCCTAGGTTTACTGCATGTCGTGTGCTAGGATGGTGCAACAGTTTGTGCAGGACCTTCTTCATCCAGAGCTTCCAGCCTTGATGGCCTCCATGTGGGTATCCTGAACCCTCTGGATCATTTCATCCTTCCATTTTTTTCCATACTACTCTCACCTGGAGTCCAGCAGCAAGTCCCAGCATCTTTCCTGAACCCTTCCTGTGTGGAAACTCTCAGAGGACATCTATGTTGGGCTAAAGTCCACTTATTCTCAGTATATTTTAAAAGATTTATAACATTTATAATATGTACAAAGATTTAAAAGTTGCCATGACATTCTTGGTATTAAAATACTTTGTAAGTATACATAAACAGTTCATTAGTGTTATACAACACAGATGATAATGCTGCCCCTGATGTCGTAGGTTGACGAGTAAAATTTCCAGTGCCAAGTGTAGGACACTTCTGCTCTAGTTGTTGGCCAGAGCCAGAAATGCCATCTAGACAATAGTCTATTCTTATAATTATTGATTTCCCACCAGAAATTAGTGGTAAGTTCAGTACTGGTGGATTATCATACACTTTGGTTTTAAGAAAGGTATAACACAAGTTGTCACAGACCAATATGCTTCCTCCCTTGCTTTCATTGTAGCAGGAGGTGCTATGTAGGCTTCAATGGGAAAAAATGGCATCAATAGTCCTAACCATCTGTGAACTCTGTGAACTGTAACAATGCCTGTTGTGTCATGGTATGACCATTTGTACAATAGTGACACAAATATGGAGATAAGCAATCCTTCTCTGATTGAATCCCTGGTTGTCGAGAGCTGCAATGTTGCCACGCCTAAAGATGGCGCTGGCTTCCGCCTTCCACCCTCCCGCTGGTGAGTGCTCTCTCTGGTAAACAAGTCCTTATAAGGCTATCAGCACGGGCATCAAGCCTTACTGTCTCCGTGACTCATTTCGGACCTATGGAGAGGCTACACCTGGCTCTCCCTGATTGGCTCTTGCTGAGGGCATAAGCCTTTGCCCGCTTGGGGGCAGGGCCATTCTCCGCCAAGCGATACTGCTGTAACTTCATTCCTGAGTAAACCACCTTGAGAAGGAACCTGGTTGTCTTGAGTCTTATTCCTGCTGGTCAGGAAGGGCACGGACACCTGGTCATCTCTCTGAGAGAAAAAATAATGTCTGGTGCTATAATCTGACCAAGACACCAAGGTTGGGCTATTCATAGACCCCCCAAGAGGAGTAATTGCATAATTATAATTCTGTTAATTGGAGACACTTTCAACTGCTTTCCAAAGTTGTATCCATTTAGTCTAGTTCAAGCCAATGGAACTCATCAGAGAAGTTTCTTTATACAGTATAAAGTGATTAACCTGGGAACTCACAACTGAAAAACAAGAAAAAAAAAAAAAAACAAATAATCAAACAAACAAAAAGCAGAGACTAAGTGACAGAGGATGATGCCTCAGCTATAAATGGGACATATGTATGAAGATCTTTCAAGATTATGGCTATTACAAAATTACAGCCTGAAACAACAGCCTACAGACTGTGAAAAGATCTTCACCAACTTTACATCCAACAAAGGGCTAATATCCAAAATATATAAAGAACTCAAGAAATTAAATATCAACAAACAAAATAATCCAAATAAAAATGGGGTATAGAACTAAACAGAGAATTCTCAACAGAGGAATATCGAATGGCTGAAAAACACTTAGAGAAATACTCAGTGTCGTTAATCATCAGAGAAATGCCAATTAAAACCACTCTGAGAGTCCATCTTATACTTATCAAAATGACTAAGATCAAAAACTCAAGTGACAGCACATGCTAGTGAGGATGTGGAGAAAGGGGAACATTGTTCCATTGCTGATGAGAGTGCAAACTTGTACAACCACTTTGGAAAGCAATCTGACACTCTCTCAGAAAATTGGGAATAGTTCTGCCTCAAGACCCAGCCATACCACTCCTGGGCATATACCCAAAAGATACTCCAGCATACAACGAGGACATTTGCTCAACTATGTTCATTGCAGCTTTATTCATAATAGCCAGAATCTGGGGGAAAAAAACCTAGATGTCCTTCAATGGAAGTATAGATAAGAAACTCTGGTTCATTTACACAATGGAATGCTCTTCAGCTATCAAAATCAAGGAAATCTTGAGATTTTCAGGCAAATGGATTGAACTAGGAAAGATCCTGAGTGAGGTAACTCAGACCCAGAAAGATACTCATGGTATATCCTCACTTATACGTGTGGTTATTAGCGCAACATAGAAGTCCTGTGAAAAACTATACCTGGTGGGGTTTGGGGATAGATAATGGGACTTGTAGTTGGACCTAGGTCAGAGAGCTGAGAGTTGTATTGAAGAGTCACGGGTGGAGCTGGGGGGTGGAAGCCCCGGAGGTGTCAGGAGCTCCACAGGCTAGCCACCAAGGCCAGAAGATCTGTACCCAGTGGGCCTGCACAAGCTGGTGCACCAACCAAGGACAATGCAGGGGTTATACCTAGACCCTCTGGTCAGAAGTAGCAAGTGGACAGTTCATATTTATTTATTTATTTATTTATTTATTTATTTATTTATTTATTTTTGGACAGTCCATTTTTCAGGTGTGGAGAAGGGAGAGAGAGGAAAACTGCCTCTGACATGAAGATTGGTGCCTGCAATTTGATCACTGTCCGTTGGTTGAGGAGGCCTTGTAGGCACACAGAGGAGACCTGAGAGACCGTGATCAGATGGTGAGGAAGAAGCCTAGCGCCTCCCTTCTTCCCGTCCCTGTCAGAGGTCTAGGCGAGGGGAATAGGTCAGAAGAGGGAGGGAGGGTGGGAACAGGAAGGTAAGAGTGAGGGCCTAACAATCGTGATGTAATGTGACTAAACTATAATAAATACATTTTTAAAAGAGAGAACAAATAAAAGAACCCTACTCCAAAGTCCTTGCAGTAAGACTAAGAAAACACTACATAGCATTGGAATTTGAATACAACAACATAGGCCTCTAACAAAAAAAAAAAAAAAAAAAAAAAAGATATGCCAGCACTTAAGACCCATTCCTAATCTTGCAGAGAATTCAAGTGTAGTTCCTAGTCCCTGCGTCTGGTGACTTACAACCACATTATACCACTGAGGATTCAACATCTATTCTGGCTTCCAGAGACACTAATGCATATGGCATAGACACACAGGCCCAGAGGCCCAGAGGCATATCACACACACACACACACACACACACACACACACACACACACGAGAACCCAATTTTAAAATATAACAGATAAACACATAACAAAGTCAAATTTTTAAAGCAGCGAGAGGATGATAGACCAGTAACATTTGATTCCTAGATATGGAAATATAAACACAGTTTGCTTCTTACTTCTTATTCTTTACAGTCAATGTTAGGTATATTAAAACTACTTGTATCAGATAAAGTGATTAGCATTAAGAAATAAACTGGAAAGGACCTCACTGGTGTTCATTTGTAAATCATAAAACATGACTGACTGTGAATGAAAACATTTTTTAAACTAAAGGCATAAGTAACATGGCAAATACCCAAGCCATACTGTAAAAGAAAATATTCTAAATACCTACAAAATATTCCTTATGTTTTAATGTATGGAGAAACCTGATAATTACCAAAAAAAAAAAAAAAAAAAAAAACAAAAAACAAAAGAAAAAAACAGCCCAAAACAAAATACTCATCAGAAACGAGTGGGCATTCCCCAAAAGAGTTTATGCAAACCCACAATAAGCATTTAGCCTTGCTTATCATCACTGATAACCAGCTAATAACAATTAGGGAAATGTAAGTTAATGTAAGAAAAAAATCAAACAGGCAATCACCAGAACTGGTAAAAGTTTCCATGACGTGTATTAATAGACATGTGTACTATTCCAGAATTTTGTAAGCTGTTTTTATGTTTGTAATTATAGGCACACATTTCTCAAGGCACGGCATTAGCACTGAACATGAGGGAACCTCTGACTCAGTTTTGGAAATAGTACTAAGTAAAAAGCATTCATACTCAGGAACAACTTGATGGAGGGGAAAATCGTTTAGGTAGACAACGGAACAGCACTGGTAAAGAGATAGGAGTAGGGAGATTAAAATATCTTTCATTTGGCTGAAATTTGACTCTTTTTATAGAGTCGGCTAGAGTCTATTTTTAGTTGGACGTCATTATAGCATTTTAAGGGAAAATTTAACTTTGGGTAAGGTTTAGAAGATCTCAGTTGTCAGTTTGAAAGCATCATGGAATCCTTCTTCCCCTACTCACTGTGTATGTGTTACAGATGTCATGTCCGCACAAGAGTGGATAGGGAAACCAAAAGTCAGTGAGCGGTACAAATTGGGCTTGGTGGGTTTTATTAGGCTTTTGTTTGTTTGTTTATTTGTTTTGGTTTTTTGTTTTTTTGGGACAAGGTTTCTCTGTGTAGCCTTGGCTGTCTTAGACTCACTTCGTAGACCAGCCTGGCCTGGAACTCACAGTGATACACCTGCCTCTGCCTCCCGAGTGCTGGGATTAAACCTGTGGAGCACCACACCCGGCAGACTTGATGGATTCTAAAAAGTGAAGACACAGAGTTGTGAAGGTAGGAGAGGTTGCAGATGCTGGAGGAGCTGGAGTGAGGTAAATTTGGTCAATGTATATTGTATGAAATTCTCAAGCAATTAATTTAAAAGTGTGAGGAGTTAAAAGGACACATTTCACACACGCATAGATAAGAAAAAATATTGCTGTGATTGAGCAAGATGTTATGGGGCAAAAGTTGAGAATTTATTTCTCTCTTGCCCCTCTGATGATCCTGGACTCTCTCACTATCATATCCTGAAATTGAAGAGAGTTTATGACCCAATAATTCACTGTAGAGGCTTATGCCTAAGGAATTGTGTACCTAGACACTAAAATAGAAAGCGTTATGAGTTAGCGATGTTCTGGGTGTTGTCAGGTTAGTTCCGTTCCCGTGTGATCAAAAAGAGAGAGTTGATATAGCCCGAAGGCAGTAAAGGCATAAGTTCCTACAGGAAGTCAAATTGCTATTGATTTTCATTTCTTAACTTACTGTAGAGGGCTGATATAATTTTCTGAGTGAATAGATCAACAGCATGTTAGGACTACTGTGCTTTTTTCTTTAATTAAAATGCCACTGTCATAAAAGACGGAAGTTGCCATTCTGTGCCTCAGCAGTATTGACTCATTTCTAATTCTGAATGTTGTCTTTTTCCTAGGAAACAGTTCCTCTGGTTAATAGTTTTTGGGCTGGAGTACCAACCAGAAAACCAACCAGTTTGCAAAACTCAAGTTTAAAAAAGAGATTCTTAGTGTTTTTTTTTTTTTCTTTTTCCATTACATGGATTCTGGGAAACAACATAGATAAAGTGCCATAGCTTCATTATAATTGATCAAGCTGTACTTTTTATCATAGCTTCAATTTTCCTGATTACATATGCTAAGCATCATCTTTGTTCTCTCTTCATATATTTTATATCTCGGGTACCTGATCAATTTACCATTTCTTTTTCATTCTGATGACTAAAACACTGATTAGCCTTCTATTTCTCTTCCCTATGATAAATTTGCATACTCTGTCTATACCAATGAAGTACTGTCAACCTTGGTCCCCATTGTTCCTAATGAAATAGGTACTCAACCCCTGTCATATTTTACCTTCAGAAGATAATCATAAAACGTTTCCAGAGCTTTGTAAAAATGTTGATTCCAATCTTACATTCTAAGTACCTTGGTGGAAGCTGAACCAATGAAATTGATTAAGGAATGGCTGATGAATACATACCTTAAAGACTTCTTGAATCAAATTATCATCTACATATGTGTGAGTGCATGTATGTGCATATGTCTGTATATATATATGTATATATATATATATATATATTTAAGCACCTATCATCTGTCTCTCTATCTCTATATATATATCATCATCATCTACCTTTTTATAATCTATCATCTATTTATCTCTAGCTATCATCTATCATCTTTCTATCTTCTATCTTTTTATCTTTCTATAATCTACCTCCCTGCCTATCTAATCTATCCATGATTATCTACTTCCCTTCTATCATCTATTTTTCTATGTAAGCATCATCTATGTATCCAAGTTGATTTTTAAACTGATATAGAAAGTGAGAAATGAACAATACATTAATCAGATAAGATAAAATGTTTCAATACTTAGTGACTGTGTAAAATATTTAAACCAAGTTAAACAAGACTATTTTATCAATCATTCATTATTCTAGTTAAGTCACTGAAAATTTTTCCAGCTTTTGAGATAGATATTAATGTGATCAGTAATCATTTTATCATGAAAGTAGTGGGTCAGATCTTCCTATTACTACTTATGCAAAACTTAGTATGCCCAGATTGACTATTCTATTCTCTCCTTTCTACCTTCTCATTTTTTTTTGGAAATGATTAGGGAAAAACTATAAAGAAAGAAAACTATGCTACAAGTTTATATTACTTTTTTCTTTCAGTCTCCTCATAAATACTTGTTATAATCCTTTGTCAATTTATGCTTACAATATTTTGTGAAGTATCTAATTCTTTTAGTTTAAGAAAGCAATGGAAAAGATAAAAATGTACAGATAATTATTGGAAATATTTGTCATCAATTATTTTCCATGCTAATATATAATGCTCCAAAAAGGTTAATAAGGAAAGTTTAAAGCATTCTCAAGTTTGAGTAATACTGAGGAGCATGTAAAAAGGCCTGTAGAGCCATCTGTGGAGCCATTGTTCAGAACACACTTACACAAAAGTGACCAGTGCATAAAGTTTCAGGAATCTTGCCTCAGAGTTTCCATCTATTTCCCAGAGTAAAAGTTGAAATGACTTTTAGAAGAGATCTCCAACACACAACTTTAGTGTTAAGTCACACTAGGGAACTACTATTGTATAGCACTAAACTATCCCTGCAACCGAGGTATCCTCCAATTTAAAAGGTGATTGCCTCTAACATGAAAGCTTATGGAATATACTCCAGTATTAACAATCACTAGACTAATTGAATTCACATGGATCATGCAATACATGATAAGCACTTATTCTCTAGTGCTTTTTATTATAGAGTTGTTTCTATGCTAATGCCTAGAATTTTTATGGAATATGAGAACAGATACTTATGTTGAACAAGAAATTATATTTTGTTCAGAGAAGTCATCATTTTACACACTCATTGCTTTTTGTTTTCTACATTTATGATAAGGTGCTCAAGTGAGAAAAATAACTTATAAACTAAACTTAGTGATATTTATTTTTTAAAAGTATTACCAAAATATCTTTGTGTGTTTTATTTCAATGACAGTCTAATAGATACAGATGGTCAATAATTTATCAGAAGTATAGTTTCTTTTTCCTTTAAATTTATGGTGATATGAAGGGACTAAGCATTCAGTAGATTTAATTCTCAGAAATTGGGGTTTTTATTTTTTTCTACCTAAAGATACATGATGTGATGAGGAAGAGTAATGGGAGCCTCCAAGCCAGCTGCAAGTATATATAATACCTCATACTGTATCGTGCTGCCGAGCCTTTATTTAATTACCAAAATATTGAATATGCTATAATATATGTTGCTCTGTTTGTGTATGGCAATCTTGTTTGAAAACACTCTTGTTGCAGTTTATCCTTGTAAAAAGCTCTCTGATTTAACAAAAAGACATCCTCTGTTAATGATCAAAAAATAATAGAAAAGGAAAAAGAAAAAAAGTCAGTCATTTACTGTTTAAACTTTGTTCTGTATTGTTTTGTCCACTGTAGGCTACAAGGAATCCTGAATATGTTCACAGCAGAGTTGGTTAAGCTGTGATGTTTATAGTTTACATTTATTGTATGATTTTTTACTCAGTTATTTTCAATTTAAGCTATGATCATAAGAATATAATGCTACTATAAACTGGGAGATATCTGTGGTGGGAGGTTCTTGTTTATCTCTGACTGTGGAAACAGGGAAGAATATATCGGTAAAATGAATAAGAGCTTAAACATCAAAAATCCTTTATTGCTTTTTCTCCAACCCAAGTGATTTTAAAACATTACTTTTAATTATCCCATAACTACTATGACAGCAACACTCAGAGAACATGAGCAATGAACATAGTACTGGCAGCACACAAGCAGCTAAATATTGGACATGGGAAATGCTTGATGGTTGAAGAAGAGAAATAGGTTAACTGGGAGTGTTGTCACTAAAAGAAACTCTAATGGTCTTGATTTCAAACAGGAAAAATTCACTCAACATAAACTGAGAATGAATATTTTGCTATTGAATATTGTTATTTAATATCTACGAAATTGTCACTTTTGTACAATAAAACAATTACCTTGGGTGTTTATTTACATGTCTGTAAAACTATCAATTACAGAAAAAATTAAATAGCTATTCTCACTATATATGTATTATATTTGTGATTTTCTTTTCTTTTATTTTTGGCACATACATTTATATTATTGCACATTAAATTAAAAAAAGCTACATACAGCAGGAAGAACCATGGAACAATTAGTAATTATATAAATGTTACATTCAAGGTGTTTTCACTAGTTGTATCTGGTAACCTTTCAGATAACATCTTTCTTATCTTGGCGAGTCTAAAATTTTGAATGAAACTAATATCTATCATATCTCATCTCTATCAACTTAAAACATCTATCTAGACCTAAAAACATCTTAAACTTTGAACAACTAAGCTTAATTGTAAGACTAAACTACCTGGTTTTCAATCCAATCACAGACTTGAGAAAGAATACTACTTAATTACCTGAGTGAACTGGAAGTACAGGTTAGTAGCTTCCAAACTGAAAAATGACAGAGAGAATTTGCTGCCTGAACAGTCACTCTCCAAAAACTTTCTATAACATTGGAGCATCATCTTCAGCATTTTGACCCAATTTATCTGACAGACATATTTGTGAGGCAGGAACTACTGAGGACTTGCTTATCCTGTTTTGGCAGAGTTTGGCTATCAACTCTGCCTGCATCCAAGCTTGCCCTTTTTAAGGCAGAATTCTGTTTGTATCATAAACGAGGGTGTTTGAACCAATACAACTCATTTATAATACAAAGTTTATTTCTAATACCTTCAAAGTGCTATTGTAGGCTGCTTAGGATAATTAAGTAATATAAGGTAATTGTTAGTTGATCAAATCATGGTCATATCAATTTCTAGCCTATTTTTATCACAAGAATTTACATTATGTTTAACAGATATATGTGATCCTGCTGGGTGGTGGTGGTACACAACTTTAATCCCAGCACTTGGGAGGCAGAGGCAGGTGGATTGCTGTCAGTTCCAGGTCAGCCTGGTCTACAAGATAGTTCAGGGCAGCCAAAGGCTACACAGAGAAACTTTGTCTCAAAAAGCAAAACAAAACAAAGCAGGAAAACAGTTGATATGATCTTAGAGATAGATGAGATAAAATAGTTACATAAGGTCTTCAAAACCCTCAGAAACCTACAGAATATGACATTTAAAGATGCTTTTCATATTTTAAAGATTCTTTTACAACGAGATAGGTTAACTCCTCCAACACCCAGCCTACTACAAAAAGATGATGAGCATCAAAGAACCTCCTTATGGAGATGGCTTCAAATTCGGCAAATAAGCCACTGGGCAATATGCCCTTGTTTATGCTGCAGACGGAATTCTCATGCTTTTTAATGTAATGAATTTCTTTTGTCAGTTCTAATCTACTGTATTTGTCCAATAAAGATGAATTGTAATCATGTCTCAATGTGGGTGTAGCAATGAAATATTGTTATAGAGATTTTAATAACACTTTTACCTACTTGTTTGGCATGATAGCCAAAGTATTTTATTTGATTTATGATTATATAGTAGGGAAGGAGTATGCAGGAGTATTTTATTCTTACTGTCTGTAATTGTAATTTTTCATTATGTAGTTAATAAAGCAAATGTTGTTTCATAAATTTATTTCAATCTCTATCAAATATAAAACTATTTTTAAAATTAAGGCAATTATAGTTTGTGAATAGAACAGGCTAATAATAAATTAACCTAATATAATTACTTCAAAGAACAAGACAGACTTTTAATTGGAAATATATATTAGTAGCAGAATATGATCATTATTTTCCTAAATTCTGTAGCTTAAGTATTGTTTTATAGTAAGCTTTGTTATTTATTTATTTACCTATGTTTTTGCATTTGTTTCATTTTCCTTTGTTTCTTTTATTGATCTCTGTTTTGGAGATTGAAGCCAATAAGACAAGCATTCCATCATCGAGTTATATTCTGAATATTTTACTTTTATTCCTATATTTTTCTAAACAGGGACGTTCACTAAATTGTCCAGTAAAGCTGTGGACTTGCAGCATAGACTAAGTAGATGTCCAAGTAGTGATGCCCTACTTCAGCCTCCTGTGTAGCTGTAATTACAGGCATGTGTGCTTGCCTAGTCAATATCACCACTTAATAGTTGGGTAAATGTTTTTATTATTAATTAACTAGTTTGTTTTCTTTAGATCTGGCCATAGCCCCCTTCTTCTTCTCCTCCCAG
The DNA here is from genome assembly GCF_964271855.1 of Acomys minous. Taxonomy (NCBI): domain Eukaryota; kingdom Metazoa; phylum Chordata; class Mammalia; order Rodentia; family Muridae; genus Acomys; species Acomys minous. Next base: position 32,199,299 of record NC_140493.1, on the reverse strand, counting down.
TCCTCACCTTCTTCCCATATCCTCCTTCCCTATTGCTCAGAAAAGGGGAGTTCCCCTACCCACCCACGCCCGCTCATTAAGTGCCATCAGGACTTAGCCTGTCCTCTTTCCCTGTGTCCCGACAAGATAGTCCTGCCAGGGGGAAGTACTCAAAGAGTGGGCAATGGAGTCCATGTCAGAGACAACCCCAGTTCTCCTTACTAGATAAAGGACCCTCATGAAGCCTGAGCTGCCCATCTGCTACATCTATTTAGAAGGCCTAAGTCTAGTCCATGCATGGTCCTTGGTTGGGGCTTCAGACTCTACAAGCAACCTTCAGCAGCAGGGTCTTCCAACAACATTGTATATGTTGATCATTCTATTTAATCCTAGGAACAACGGTGCGATGTACACGTTACTAAAATCTTTATACATAAGAGAAACTAAGGCTTGAGAAGTAAGATAATAGCCCGTGTTCAATTCATTATTTCACTTTTTTTGTGTGTGAAAAAAGAGAATAATTGATTTTCCATACCCTTGTCTAAATCTTCTATGTAGTCCTTATCAGTGAAAAAGAGACAGATTTTAGGTCATGTTAAAAATGGTCACATTTTGTTTTTCTCACTGAGCCTTGAAGACAAGCTGAAATCATCCAATTACAAAGGTCATGAGTAACTGAGACACACTTAGCGGGAGCCACCTGACCACACTGGACTTTGTATGCAGAGTTTATTCTGTAAAGGCATTTATATCGGAGGCTGTACATATTATCATCTAATGCCAATTATTCTATCCAATGATACTGTGATTTGCACAGCACTTGGAGCTGGTAATTGGCGGAGTTGTAAGTAAAATCATACTCGGATCTTTTGACTTCTGATTTGATTGTCTATGTTGCCATGTCCTTTTGTAATATAAATAAATTAATTCAGAAGTCGGGTAAAGGCTCCACAAGTAAAACTCTCCTGGCTAGCCAGCTATTTTTAACATTCGCCCTGGCCAAATGACCTCTCCTTTGTCCTTGTGTTATATAAGCATATATGACATGCCAGAACTTATAAACACAAAGTGATTTAAAAATAGGTTGATTTATATTGTTTTATGTGTATGAGTGGTTTGCCTGCATGTGTGTATGAGCACCGTGTGCATACCTGATGACTGCAAATGTCAGAAGAGGGTGCAGAATCCCAGACACTGGAGTAGTAGGAGGGTTGTTAGCCACTCTGTGGGTGAACATAAGAAAATAACATATATATTACCCAGCATTGCTTACTATTGAAAATAATGCTGCCAGTAACATAGAAATAAAGTCACCCTCTGAGGGCTTGGTTTCAACTCTTTTAGATCCCTACCTAGAAGTAAGATCCATGAACCCCACAGTCGTCCTATACCTTGAGGCCCTTCTCACGTAGTTCTGTTTTTTTTTTTTCACAAACTATACCTTTTACATTCATTAAAAATAGTGCATAGAGTTCAAAGTTCTGTTACATTGCAACAATCTTGCCAGCAAATAGTTTTGGATAAGTTTGAATTTATAAAGGTGAAAAATCAGTTTAGACCCCCGTCATACTCCATGCATAAAAATGAATTAAATCTAGATTGAAAATATAAATGAAATTTATATATATATATTGAGGTATAAAATAATATTAAAAATATAATAGATTAGTAGTATAAGATTTCATTTATTCACTACGTGTGAATATATGACAAAACCTTATTATACTAGTAGACTTAACTTGATGACTCTTTAATAACAAAACTTATAGGAAGAAATAATATAAATGACAACTTACAGAAAAGCTTATCCCATATTTGGTTCTGTATATGTAAAAAGACAATTATTGTGGACTTTTTCTAATATGTGAACCCATGACTCTATCTTTATATATACATATATATATATACATATATATATATATATATATATATTGCTCTTTATGCCATATACATGATATGAAATTATAGTTAAGACTATCTCTGTCACAGAAGATTGCTAGCAGAAGGGAAAGGAAGATGGAAGAAGAGTGAATAAGTGACTCATAATACTTGTTGTACCTGAGTGGCAATATCATCATGAAACTCACCACTGTGTACATATATACTATTAAAATATTTTAAGAATTATTTTTAAGAGCAGATGCTCCAACTGTGTATGTCAATTGCCTTTGTATTTGATTTTGGGGCTTAGAGTCACAGGACCAGGACTGGTTTTGCTTTGACTGTATATGCTCACATAAAAGGACTGCGGGAAAAGTTATCTCAGCATTCTTAAGCTACTGTCACAGTGTGCTAGGACTCTGTGTCGTCTTCTTTTGCTTATAAGAGGAGGAAGGTAAACACTCCAACATTATAGTCAATTTAATTCAAGGTTTATTAAGGGTTAAAAATTAATTGATACTTTCCCTCTTTGCACTGAGCTTTGGTAATTTATTTAATTGAACTGACTTTGACAATATAGGGTAATTATGTCATATTTAATACTGGTTCAACCATAGTTCATGGTAGTGTAAGTAAATGGTGTTAAATATTCGGGACACATAGATGCCTATCACAGTAACATATGAGGATGGTTCTCTGGGAACTGACACCTATCATAAAATCAATGATTTTCCATTATTATTCCATGATTACTATTTTCCCTTGAGATGAGAATGCTTAGCAAATTTGTATTGACTCTTCCTATGGAAGGAAAGAGTCAGCTATGAAGTAGAAAAGCATAAATGCTGATATTAATTCTCATCCCTTATAGAAACGCTGGCTTATATTAATCGATGGCAGACTCTGTGACAGGAATTCTGGTGTGCATTTCCAGGCAGCACATAGTTATTCTGAACAATAATTTCATATAGACAGTCTAATATTATTATCTTCCCACTGTATACAAGAGAAAACCAGTAAAACAGGCAACTGGACAGCTATGAACCATAATCTCTTACACTAATTGGCAAAAAAAAACAACTTTAATTTTGTTCAATTTGTAATCCATAATGTTTTTATTAGAAGTTCACATAGCTTTCCAGTATATCACAAGCACTTAATTTTCAAAGAAACATTACTTATTTTTAGAATGTATATAATGGAATATAAACATAACAACTTTATATTTCATTTCCATTGAAATTGTTTGCTATAACTGAGAAAGAATCTTATCTTGGCTTTTCTTCTTGATGCTGCCTTTATCTCCAAATCTCCCCATAGTATATTGCACTAATGAGTTTTCCAACTTGGTCATACTTCATTAATTCTCCTGTTGCACTTCTCTAATGCAAGCAATATAAAGATAAACTGAAATTTTATTTTTGTAACTGTTAGTTTCTCAGAAGTCTTATAATATTCCTGTAGTTATCCTTATAAGAATTATAATTATATGATCACAAAATATGCATGTCCTAATATATTGATATTATTAAACAGAATTTTAGTCAATAAAATATGTATAAAGATGAAGAATATTTTCAAACTTACTAGAATATTTGTGAATGAATCATATACTTTCTTGCAGTGCTAACTGAATCTAGCATAAATTCTCATTTTCATTATATTAGATAGAAGTGGAAGATGAGCTTTTTAAAATTATAAATATAGAATTAAATACAGAATATAGTTTGTAAGAATAATGTCCTTCAATAGGTTAAGGACTTATAGTCCAGGATATTTTTATATTATTAGCTTGGATAGGACCTCTATAAGTTTATCCAAAGCCAATATTAAATTCTATCATACATGAATATGTATTTGTCCCTATTATTATGGTAATGCCTTTTCTAATGTTTGGGAGAATACTAAAATAATTTACTAGTATGTGCAGATCACTGATGCTACATCTGCTACTCTTATTTAGAAGCATATTTTTTAAACTTTACTGATAAAATTGCATTAGTTACTATTTGTTGCCATGATAAAATATAATGACCAAAGCAATTAATGGAAGAAAGAGTTTATTTTGATAACTAATTCCAAATGTTTAGAGTCTAGGGCAAAGGCAAAAGGTAGGCATAGTGTGTGGAATTGCGTGCTGAATGTTTACACTTTGGAACACAAACACAAAGCAGGGAGACAGCACTGGGAATGGTGAGATGCTTTGAAACCTACAAGATAATCCCTGGTGGGATCTCTACTCCAACCATCCAACATCTCCAAAATCGTTCAATACAGTGCTATAAAGTGTGGACCAAGTTTTCAAAGTCTAGACTCTACGGAGGACGTTTCTCGTTGTATCCACTATAATTATTGGAAATATTGATAATTCTCATAAATATCAACCACAACTGTACCTTAGGATAAATAAGTTTTAAGTGTTGTAATTTACTAGAATTCTTTACAAGACATTTATCAGAGTATTGATTTTAGAAAGTCTTATATATGTACTCATTTATCAGTTGGTCTACTTTTACAATGAAATGTTGACATGTCAGTCATCCTTCCCTTTTATACTGAGTCATGACACTCAAAAAGATTGGAAAAAACAGGATACTTGAAAAATCTGTGAAGCAATCTCCCAAGAAATGGCTGTGCCAACAACACTAAGACAATGTCAATGTCAATGTGGTGTTAATGTTGAAAGGGGGAAATTTCATAGGTCTCCACACCTACACAATGAAGAATAGGAAACTAATGGCTGCCATTGGAAAAAGAATTAGCCTCTCCTAGAGATGAGCTCTCATCATGGTTATAAAATACAAAGTGGTCCTCTCTGAAATCAGGTATATACAAACAATAAAAATAAACTCACTGGGTTATATTTATATACTTGTGCAAATAAGATAATAATAATAAGCAAAGCAAAAGAGACCATCAGATTGAGAGTGGTAGATTATTGAGGTGCTGGGAGGGAAGTTCCTGAGAAGGGCTAGAGTGAGAAAAAGGAAGAAAGGAGGTGATATAGTTCTCTTTTAATAAAAAATGTCCACTATATACATATATTAACACACATATGTAAACAAGTCCAGAAAGTTTGTTGAAATGGGATGGGGAGGATGAAATCCATATGGGAAGAATTAAAGAGATAAAGGAGTGAAAACCGTCCAAATACGTTACGTGCATGTTTGAAATGCTAAAATAGAGGAAATATTGCTAAAAACAAAGGAAAACATGTTTCCTGAAGATATTGACAGCATCATCTTTCAGGAAGCTCCAACAAAGCCTTGGTCTTCAACAAAGACCCAGCGTTTTCCTCAAGAAGTCATGTTTTGTTTTTGTGTGTATATTTTTATTTCTGTTACAATATTTTAATGAGAAATATCTCATCAAGACCATAATCTGGGTGATACAGATAGTCATTTCATCACGGACTTCATTCCCTCTGGTGGAATTCCACCTCAGAATTAGGGCCTTTTTTTTTTTTTTTATAGTAATCAAAGTGTGATGTCCTCAAGACTTTAAGTATTATTATTCATTCACACCACCTTAAAGATGTATTTATTTTAATTTATTTTATACACACCTTAATTTATGTCTGATTTCAAATTTTATATAAAACGCAAAACACTTTCTTTTCTTTTTTAAATTTTCTTTTGTTAATTTATTCATATTACATCTCAATGGTTATCCCCTCCCTTGTATCCTCCCATTCCTCCCTCCCTCCCATTTTCCCCTTATTCCCCTCCCCTATATCTGCATACTAGCCCAAGGGGCATGTCCCATGAAAGTCTTCACTAACCAGGAAACTGGGACAGAGGGGAGGACATCCTATTGGGACTCTAGGTGAGAGAAGCATGGGAGAATGGCAAAGTTGAAGGATCCAGAGGATCCTAGAAACATACAAGAAGAAAATTATGATAGGCAGATTTGGGCCCAGGGGTCCCGCTCAAACTATGGCACCAGCCAAGAACACTTTATTTTCAATGTTATATTTGACATTAATAAACTTATAGTAAAAAGCCCAAGCCCCAGAGTATTTTTTCTAGACATGAACTCATGATCTGTTTGTCTCTGCTTTTTAAATGATGAGCTTACAGGCCTATACTACCATTCCTTGATCTTAGTCTAGGTTTCAGAAGCATATGTAAAGAAGACTGCCAATATTTTCTTTTGATTGGTGCATCAAATATTTTTAAACATCCAGACAATTTTTCATAATATGATTTGAGCTAAATAAACTTTCCCTCCTTAATTTATCAAGCAAAAGTAACATACAGTATATAGAGTAAATGGGAAAGGTCTTTCATGAATACAGTTGTTGAATTTCTATACAAATGGTTTTGTTTATTTGTTTACATATTTGATTTTATAAATATTTGTCCTCAAATTCTCCAATCTATTCATGCTTTTGTGTTAGAAGTCCAATGGTTTAGAATATTTAATTAATTTACAAAGAACCACAAAGAAGAGCATCTATTTAAGTTCAAATATCTTTTATTTTATTATTGCAAAATAATTCACTGAAGAAGGGTCCCTCGCTCTTCAAGTGCATAACTATCATAGATCTATTATTTATGCATTTTATTTCACAATGATACTATTCTGCTTGTCTTTATCCATAAATATGTATTTGTATAATAAAAGAGAGATTTTTTTTCTTTTACACAGATTGATGTAATGCTGGGCCCAGGGGTTCTGCGTAAAACTGCACCATCCAAGGACGATACTTGCAGTAAACATCAAACCCCTTCTCAGATCTAGCCAATGGACAAGACATTCTCCACAGCTGAGTGGAGAGTGGAGACTGACTCAGACGTGAACTCTGGTACCCCATATTTGACTACTTTTCCATGGTGGGGAGACCTGGGGCACTCAGAGAAAGAATAAGCAGGCTACCAAGATGATCCTTGATAGTCTGTGACCCTATGTTGGGGGAGGAGGTCCCCCTCGGTCAAAGACATAGGGGAGGGGAATAGGGTGAAAGTGGGAAAGAGGGAGGAATGGGAGGATACAAGGGATGGGATAACAATAGAGATGTAACCTGAATAAATTCATTAAATAAAAAAAATACTAAAAATAAGAATTTAAGTCTCAGGAAAACATATAGAAATGTAAATTCTCAAGTAGTTTACCTGCATTTCAAGTTATGAAATTTTATTATGGTAAGATAATGAATTTCAAAGCAATGATTTTATAGTTGATGTATGTTTTGTCTTTCTTTGCTTCAATTTTCTTGTTCCATTTTATATTAATACAATACCAGAGCATTATTATAAGATAAACATTTCAGATCCAGTTATTGGTAAAACCTCACAATTTTGTTTTAAAAACATTAATCATAGTAATTGCTTAAAATTAGTACTGTATATTGAAAATAATCTGTTTTCCTCTGCCAGCTGGACACGTATTTCTCTCTTGCTAGTAGTGCTATAGAAAGGTCAGAGCAATGCTGGAGTTCTAGGGTATAATTAGTATAATTTGTATACCTGAATTGGACACTACAGTGCTCAATGGATTGCCTGATATATACAGATATTGAACTTACTATTGAAAGTGAGAACTACACAGAAAGAATGAGAAAATATAGAATAAAGAATTAGGGTCAGAAAAGGGGAGATGGAAGAAACCTTGAGAAGATGTGCTAACTAAATTTTCTATATTAGCACATCATCACCAGGTCTAAAATTACAACCTATATGCTATATTGAATATTTAAAAAGCAATAAATCTTTTTTAAAAATTATGCCTACTCTGTGATGAAACTGTTTCAAGAAAATGAAAGTTTGATGTCAATGTGGTTTGATGATATTAGGTTTTGGATTTTCTCCATTAATTTATTACCAATATTTCTATCACCCTGGAGAAATATATAAATAATAAAAATCTGTGAGATACTAGGGCCACAGTAGTTTTTGGATACTAAATGGCGACCCACTGCAATGTCTGTGGTATCTTGGTTTCTGCCCAGTGGTATTATCCTCTGGGCATTTTCTTTTCAAATTTCAACAGAGGCAACATAAAAAAAAAAGGAGTCATATGACCAGTGAGGAATTTGCAATGCCAAACATGTGTAAATAGAACTCAGCATTATCAGTAAAGTTTGTGCTAAACTGTTTGTAAAACCAGTCTTTCATCCTAGTTATGTGTATGCTGAAGTAAATAATCACAAGATTTGTTCACAGATTAGATGATAGTTAGCTAACGATAACGGTATGTCTTAACTCCAGCTTTATAGAACACTTCACTTTGTTTTGTAAATAAAACTTTATCTTAAATATTATAATGCTGCTCTATCCTTTAACATGATTAATATGGGCTTGCATACATATCTTTCTCTGTATTATCTATAGGCAGAAAACAACTCATTCGTTTTCTTACACTACCATATCTGTATTTTATATAACTCATCCCCTAACCACAGCTTCTGTCTGACTTAAACAAACAAAAAGCACAGATAAAACAGAGCACTGTGTGTAGGACCTTTTGTCTACAAGGTGGGTGAACCGAGTAAGGAGTTCATCACAGCGTAGCCTATAAACCACTTTCCATCAACCATTACATAGCTTTCAAACTTTATTCCTAATGGAAATTTCTCAGTAGTTTATTTTCTCCTCAATGCCAAAAGAAAAGCTTGCAGAAGATAAACAGAAAATGGTAGGTACATTGAAAAATAATGCAACAATAGATTGAATTTAACTGAAAGAGAACGTAGTAAAAATTCGATGACTTTCAACTTTGGTGTTTTTGAGATGAAGTGCCAGGAATCGAATCTACAGCCTTCCACATGCTAGGCATATGCTCCATTTCTGGGTGAAAGTACAATGATGTAAGCATTGTACAGTTAATCATTTTACAGCTGATCACCATTCCTTCTCCTTCTCCCAGTCCTACATTCATGCCACTTCACCCCATTTCTACTTCGACTTCTTCTCTGAGAAGGGACTGTCCCCAAGGGATACCAACCCACCCCAGCAACGCAAGTCACAGAACGACTAAGAGCATCCCCCGAAGACAGTTACACCAGGCTCCTTTTTGAAAACATAGTGGAGATGGATCTCAAGTTAGGCCAGTCATTGACTTGTCATTCCCTCAATCATTGCTCCATCTTGATCCCGTTACTTCTTGAAGGCAAGAAAAGTTTGGGGTTGGAGGCTTTATAGGTGGGTGGGTGGGTGTTCTAGGAGGTGGCATCTTCGACTCCCTCTGCTAGAAGTCTCAGCTAGGGTCACAACCAATTTCTGTTCTCTCTCCTGGTCCTTCCCCTGCCTCTCCCAACACCTGATAACCACTTGTATTACTCTCCCCACACACCCTCTTTCCACTAAGGTCTCTCCTTCTTTTTACTTCAAGTGCCCATTTTCTCAGTGTGATTCTAGCATACTCCCTTGGGTCCTTCTTGGCTTTTTGTGTCTGTGTGATTATCCTGTACTTTATTGTTAATATCCATGTATAAGTGAGTACATGTCATGCATGTCTTTCTGGGTTTCAGTTACCTCACTCAGGATGCCATTTTCTAGTTCCATCCTATTTGCTTGCAAATTACATGATGTCTTTGTCTTTAATAGCTGGTTAGTATTCCATTGTGTAAATGTACTACATTTTCTGTATCCATTCTTCAGTTGAGGGGCACCTAGATTGTTTCCAGTGTCTGGCTATTACTAATAAAGCTGTTATGAACATATTTGAATAATTGCCCTTGGCAATTGCCATTGGCATATACCCAAAAGCTTTAATTCATTTTTAAGGATTTGTTTTCTTGTGTTTTGTATTTGTGTGTGTGTGTGTGTGTGTGTGTGTGTGTGTGTGTGTGTGTGTGTTATAGGTGCCCGAGGAGAACAGAATTAAATGAATGACCTCCTGGAGCAGGACATACCGACAGCTTTAAGCTGCTGCTTGGTGTGGATGTTAGTAATGAGATCTGTGTCCTCTGGCAGAAGAATGTGCACTCAGCCATTGAGCATCCCTCTGGCCACCAATGCTTTATTTTTTAAGCAAATATTGAAACATCTTGATGAAAAAGAATGCTAATCATAATTAATGTTTACAATATAAAAAGTCTGGATATGATCACTACAAACACGGTTATCCACCTATTCATCTGCTATTGATAAAAAATATTTATTATATTTCTTGTCTTTCTTTTCCTCCTTTCCTTTCATTTTTCTCCTCTCTTCCTTCTCTTCCTTCTCCTCCACCTTTTTGTCATTTATGTCTTTTTTTAGGATATCAGAATACAAGATACACACACACACACACACACACACACACACACACACACACTAAAATCTATTTACACATCCTCACGTTTTAAATATAGATGCTCTCCATAGAGTATATGAAATACAGCTCTAAACCTGATTTTAGTAAAACTTCACGTGTTCCATAAAGGAAAGGTTTTTAAAACAATTTCTTCCCTTACCCTCCCTGCAAAACCAAAGAGAGCCACAGTAATCATCAGACTGAACTGTCTTAAGCTGCTGCGTCTCCTGATACTCTGACGTATCTGGTAGTAACTGAAGCAGTGTGGTTCTGGCATAAAGTACAGAATATAGAGAAGCTCAATGGAATACCGACCCCTGCATTAAATACATGCAAATTAGGTAATCTGATCTTTAGTAGTCCTGCCAGGAATGCAGTGGGAAAGGATGAATTTCTTAACAATAATGTTGGGAAACTGGTTATTCACATGCAAAATAATGAAGCTGGATCTTGGATCCTTTATGATACATAAAAATCTATTCAAATGGTCTGAAGACATAAGATACCAAACTATAAAGTTCCTGAAAGAAAACAGGAAAGATTCTTAACATTGATCAAATCAATAGTTCCATTGATACAAAATCAATGTACAGGCAAAAAAAATTATTTTTAAATACAGAAGTCAAAATACACTCCTCAAAGTTACTTCACCGCAAAGGAAACAATCAATGGGGTTAAAAGAGCACATCCAAAAGTGGGAAAATATGTTCAAACTGTTTGTCTAACAGATGATAATACCCAAGATACGTAAGAATAATTCAACCTTACGTTTTTAAGAACTTGAACAGACATTCCTTCAAAAACAAACCAACACATATGACTATCCAGCTGGTATACACCAGGGTTACTGATATCACTATTCTTCAAGCAAATGCAAGTCAAAACCACAATGATATATTGGCTCCTATGAGTAGAATTGCTTTCCTTTAAAAATGCGGATGAATGTGAAGAAAGTAGAATACTTTTATATTATTGATGGGAATAATACAGTGAAGTTACTACAGGAAAAAAAAGGCTGTCAAAGCACTGGGATGGCAATATGATTTAATAACCTCACTTCAGAATGTTTATTCAAAATTCCTGAAATCAATATGTGAAAGGTATATCTGTATTCTTGTGTGTTACAGTATTCCCTTAGTCTTTTGTTTTGTCACTGTGATAAACTACATGAAGAAATTTATAAGAAGGAAAGAATTACTCTGTATTGCACTTTTGTAGGTTTTATTCCATAGTCCTTTGGCTTATTCTTCAATATATCCAAGAAGCAATTCACTGTGGGAAGAAACTCTTAGTTGTGTGAGGGGAAGCAGAAAAGAGCTGGATTGCAAATAGAGAAAGTAGAGAGGGAGAGGAGAGAATAACAAATAGTTAGGGAGTCCAATGTCTCCTGCAGCCCTCAACTCCTTGTCCTAACATTGTTTTACTTGGGCTCCCTATATATTCATTATATATAATAATTAACTCGTCATTGTATTATAATGGATTCATCATGTTTTCACACACACACACACACACACACACACACACACACACACACACACACAGAGAGCCCATTTTTAAAATCATACACACCCACTTACCTTTTCATTTCCCTCTCCTATTCTTTTTAAAAATTTAATTCTATTAATTTATTCAGATTACAACTAAATTGTTATCCCATCACTTGTATCCTCCCATTCCTCCCTCCCCCCTGCTTTCACTCTATTTCCTTTCCCTAGGTCTGAGACCTAGCGGGACCTCCTCCCCCACTATATGGTCATACACTATCAAGTCTCATCTTGATAGCCTGCTTACTCTGTCTTTGAGTGACATCAGGCCTCCTCACCAAGGGGAGGTGGTCCCTCCCTATTCTTATTCCCTTTCCTTTTACAACTAACTCCTCATCTACTTTCATGGAGATTTTTTTGTGTGACTCAGTGCATTTAACTAAGGTTTTATACATGAGTGTGAACAACCAAAGCATAGATATACCACTGAAGAAAATGTCTCCTTAGGCTCCGTTAGTTATTATTTTTATATAATTTTTCAGGAATTGTGAGAGCTCTGTGTTCCCTTCCCATTTCTACATCATTTTCTTGTTATACCAATCTTGGGCAGTGTTATATGGGAAATCAGAGTTGCTATAGGCTTCACATCTTAAAGTTTCCTATATATTTAAACAACAATATAGGATGGTCACAACACATGACCTCTCAAATCCACACTATGTGAAATGTTAATCACGATAATAAAATATTCCCTGTCAGTACATGAGCTGGTGTTCTCCAGCCTATAAAACCTAGCATTTTTGCAAACATTTAAAATAAACATATTTAAACTTTGCAAAACAATGATACAGCAATTTCTGGAATACAAATACAGTGTACTCCTACTTATATGGTATTTGTATAGTTTAACTGACACAAGAATAAGCAGATGGTAAAAGTAGTACAGATTTTATATTAAATTATATTAAATGAAAATGAAAAAATACTGTAGGTATTTATGGGAAAACTTGGCCAGTGTGGTCTGTCTCACCATGTTGACTGTACAATTTCTTTGTTCTTATATAAGTTAGATTGCTTCCCTCCCTCAGAGATGTTATATTTGGTACAACCATCTTAATGATTATATTTCAAAAGAATAGTCCTTGAGATTCCTAATCCTGGTGAAACTAGTGTAAAGGGTAACTTTTAGTGCTAATTTTACTAGTTTAAGGGAAATCCAGGTAGATGGTGTCTCAGTTAACAAATTTTCAACTTGACACACCTTGGAACAATACCTCTGTGCTTCCCAACTAACACGATATTCACCAACCATCTTAAACTGTAAGCAAGTCCTCTATTTAATGTTTCCTTTTATAAAATATCTTGGTTATGGCATTTTATCCAAGTAATAGAATAGTAACTAAAATAGTCAATGTTTGATAAAGCAACAGAGAGGCAAACTAGAACAGCAGAGTAAAACATCATTTCCGGAATTTGTGATGGAGGATGTTTATAAGACAGATACCCACTGAGTCAGAATTTCCTTAGGGAGCTATACCTATATCAGGTGTAGATCATCATTATCCAGTGGTTGGTGTCCAGGACAAACAAAATGAGAGAGATAAGAGAGAAAATCTATTAATCCTCTGGAGACATCCTATACTTTTACATGTAGGCCATTTTCTCAGACATTTCACGGTGAAATATTTAGCCAACAGTTTTCTTAGTCTTAAGGCCTTTGAAGTAAAACCAAGAACTATATCATTGGGATTTCAATGGTCTCTAGCTTATGAAAAAAATTTTCATGTGAGTTTTGTCTTCATAGTCACACCAGCCAAAGTCCCTGGATATATATATATGATAACATATATATATATATGATAAATACCATGTATATTCACATATACATGTAGATTTCTGTATTTGTTATATATATAATTTCATAACTTATATTTATATCTCTAGATGCATCATCTTTGTCTACATATATAATTTGTATCATGTATATCTTTATCTGATGATGCTATTAGTTTTCTCTCTCAAGATAACACTGACCAATCCAACTGGTGACAGATTGTTAGGTTTATACATTAAACTTAAACTAGACAGTTTAAGACTGGCAAGTTTTCTAAAATTAAAAACTCGGAGCAGATTGAATTTATGCTTCCATACCCAGAAAGCTGTCTCTAAAACTTTAAGGCAGCCTTCCCTCCTTCCACAGTGTTCATTTATTCCCACTCCTCCTTATCCTGTATATATAGCTCTCTTTGTGTTTTGAATATGCTCAAGAAAGTCCAACTTCCACTTTCTTCAGTAAGCAGAAAAATTAATTCTACATTTCCTTCTAGACTTTTGAAAAACGAAACAGAGAAGAGGATGTTGAGAAGGCTTCCCAGCTCACACACAAGGGGTTCTTTTCCTATGCAAGTTCTCCTTCACGCTGATATCAGTGAAGATATGCTCATGTCAGAAACATTCCTTATTTAAATAATGTTTTTATAATAAGAAAGTAATATTCAAATGTCACCACAATACGACACAACAACAGCAGCAGTACAGGTCTGTGGTATCTCTCATAGCCTTAAACATACCTGCAGGGCAGCAACATGCACTAATATATGCATCTCTGATAAGTCCAGTGAGCCATAGGAGGAGGCACATGCCCCTGGTATCTTTGCCTATGAAATACTGCCCAATAGCCACATAAGGCGGGATTGGCATTCATTCTGAGATATATGCTCTCCGGTTCAGTCTTATTTTTCTCAGTTATTGGGCAGCCATCAGATTGACTGTCAGTAAGTTTAAGCATTTAGTATCTGAAACATTTTATTCCCTTCCAATCCTGCATTGCTCTTTATATGAAGTGACAATCCTACCCTCCCCCCAATGAATGTTAATGGACTAGTTCTGTCTGTTTTCTCGTTCAGAGGGACATTTCCCCTGGGGAAAAATCATGGTTTTTGTTAATCATCGTTGGAGCACTTTACTGCTTTAAAATGCTGTCTTGGGGCTTTTAGTTGGTGCCTATGGGGGAAAAAAACTGACAGAAGATTTGAGGCAGCAGAAGCTACCTTCACTCCGTGGACAAAGCTGCTGCTCCTTATGGGGTATCTTTGTGCACTGAGCTAAAGGATTTCTTTTTCTCCCTGAGGGCAACGATGGAGTAGTAAAAAAAGGACCTTGAGACTTTACATCTTTTATAAACAGGAACACTGGTATCTGGAAGGGGATTTTGACTAAATAAGGCAAGATATGGTGTAACTATGTTGAGACTATGGACCCCATGATCCCTTTCCATCAGAGACCTGGTGCCATAAATGTGCCAGTGATGAAAAGCAGATGATGGGGGGGGGGGCAAAGTGGTCCCAAGACTGTTAGTAGTTATGCCAGTAGTTGAAAGAATGGATTTTCAATAGGCAATTTGATATTTTCCTTTACACACACACACACGTGTCATTGTATGGAAGCCACATATATGTCAACTGCTATATACAAACTCTTTAGCATATTTAATATTGGATATGAACGTGTGTGAAGGATTAACTGTGGGTAAGACAAATTAGGGAACTTGAAGCTGCATGCAAATTCTCCCTAGTAGGCTCCAGTTCTCAGAAGTTTCTCATTGTTCCTTCTGTGTTCCTATAAAGTTCCCAGTGAAGCCTGGGTTTTATAGATATCTCTATACTAAACCTAGCTGGAAATGCACAAGCTGTCTGTCCCCTGGAGCACTTTTGAGACTTTAAGGGGGAAAATCATATATGAAAGAGTGCTTGCAAGAAACATTGGCCAGAGCAAACCTGACACTGGTGGCTACAGTCAGCACAGAAACTGATCATTATGGCTTCTCTAGATCCACGGATCTAGACATACACTCACAACAGGACATGTTAATGGGATAAAATGCACACAGCAGATATTCCTGTGGGGAGCCATGCTAAATTTGGCCATGTTAGAAATCCTGTGCTTAGGCTGCATTCTGTGACCGGTGAATTGTTGACCTTTGCTGAAGGAGGTCTTGTGTTTAGGCTATCTTTGGATTGTTTACCTTTGAAAGGAATAAGGAAGTTCTTACAGGGAACTACTCAGAGGATTGTATTCTTGCTGGGGGGCTAGAGGAAGTGGGATTGTAATAGAGCTTGTGGAATCCTTGCTATATAAACCATACTCACTTTTTAATAAAGGAGGCCTTGAATAGAATCTGTCATGGCCTCGTATCCCACTGTCTCTGTCTCTTCCAATTTGCACCCCCTCTTTTAGGTGAAGCCTGGTTTGATATGTCCCATGGATCAGGAAATTTTTCTGATTAATATATTTCAGACAATGAACAGCTGAGTTGCTCACCTGTCTGGGACACAAATAACTTCTCTTGAAAAATCCTCTGAAGGATTCTTCATCCACTGCAAGATATAAGTGGTCACTGAAAGGGGATAGCTTGTCTTTTTCACCATGCTGACATTCTTAATATAGTTCTTTTTTATTCATCTCTCCTGTCCATCTTTCCGCTTGTTTAGTCTGCAGTGAAACCAGTTTTGTGAGGTTAACATTTTTTTTTATTAAAAATGTTATTACTTATTTTACATCTAGTATTTGTACTTTTTAAGAGCTAAGCCATTTTTTATATATTTTTAATTGGGCAATATTTTTATAGTGTTGAGATAGTTAAGTTATTGTATTTCAAATGTATTTAGCTATTCCTGCATTGGTTATAGAAAGGAATAATTTTCAGTTTGTATTTGGCACAAGTTTTAGCACCAACAATAGCTACTTACAACCTATTGTGTGGCTTTATCTACTGAGATGAGAACAAATGTCCATTTGCTTCAGTTAGCCATCAATAAAAAAATTCAGTAAACAATTGCACCCAAGTGTTTCTTGGCTCAATGACTTCCCTATTGTTTCTTGAAGGGAAATGGTTGAAATTTTACTTACACGAAGATGAATTGCTCAAAGGCAGCTTTGACACACAAATGCCCAACACATCATTGGTGACAACTCACAGAAGCTGTGTCCCAGAAGCACTGTGTCAAATTGTTTACTACTCTTATGACATTAGGGTAGGGGTGGGTCTTATTAATTTTGTAACATTCTAAGTTTTATGAGTCTTGTAACTTTCCTTGGGTTCCAGAGGATTTTTAGTTTCCTTTCTCCAGGGCCAAATGTTTCAACTTAAAGAAATGGCATGCACAAGAATATCTCTGTCAGTTAAAAAGTGTGTGTGTGTGTGTGTGTGTGTGTGTGTGTGTGTATACATAGCTAGCTCACAGATAGATGATATAAGGATAGATAAATGGTATAACAAAGAGACATTTAGTCTTACAACAGAGTATAGATTTTTCTTTTTTCATCATTTAAAAAAGATTGAGATTATAATTTAATTAATTTTTAAAATTTTTTCTCTTCCCTTTCTTCTTTCCAAACTCTCTCATGCACTTCTCCCTGATTTCTTTCAGATTCATGACCTCTGTTTTTAGAAGTTTTTTCCATGCGTATATATGCATATATATTTTTATATTTCTTTCTTTATATTTATTTCTATATATATTGTTTATTTCATGTATGGTTAATTGTATGTACATTTACAAGGTTGACTGCTTGGCACTGGAGAATCAATTTGTGTGTACTTTTGGGGAAGCATATCACTAATAACAATTTACAAATGTTTTTCCTTATATCCACAGATAAATGTAGTCTTAACCCCTCATTCAAGGAATTTTTCTTTGTAACAGACTGGGACCACCACAGAAAACCACAGCCAATCAAAATGCAGTGTTGTGGAGGTCTTTACCAATGCATATCTCTACCAAACATTCCAATACCCGAGGCTCTGGGAACATTGTTAAAGAGAGAGTAAAAAGTCTATAAGAGCGAGAGGACATGGGAGTTTGCTGTGAGACTGTGTCCCCTAGTAATATAGACATTTTAGAGCTGAAAAGATGGTTAAGAGGGACGAAAGTGCTTACTGCTTAAGCTTTGTGACCTTAGCTCAAATGTCTGGAACCCATATGAGAAAGAGTTGGAAGTTGCCTTCTGATTGCTACACACGTTTTTGGGGAACATCCACACTCACACACATCAAACACACATAAAGGCAAACACCACAATAATCAAAGAGATACTATAATGTTCTTTTAAGACTACCTATACAATATCATTACAATGAAATGGTGATTGAGAAAATACCATTAGTGATTTCAAAGAAAGGTCAATGAGGATAGAATTGGGAAGTGCAAAAATTAATTAGTAATTAATGAATCTTGGCAGTACCACAAAGATCAATGGGTAAAGTGAAAATAAAATGATTTAGAATAAAAAGTCTACAGTTCTAGTATAAATGGAAGTACTGCTAAACTATCAAATCCAAGTTAGAATAATATACAACAGTTTAAAAAAAACAAACA
Source organism: Acomys minous (assembly GCF_964271855.1). Taxonomy (NCBI): domain Eukaryota; kingdom Metazoa; phylum Chordata; class Mammalia; order Rodentia; family Muridae; genus Acomys; species Acomys minous. The sequence continues at coordinate 32,181,334 of NC_140493.1, read as the reverse complement.
CTAATGAATATATTAAGGTGAATTTATTATGAAGATCCTGTCACTGAATATATAAAAATATACTGAAGTATTTGTAAGCAGGAAAGAAGTCTACTATCAATGAATAAACCAACAACTAGCCACACAAACACAAGAAACCCACATCTGATACTAAAATACCTGTAACGTATAAAAGACAGTTATTATAGCAAAAAGCTTAATATATATTTATAAAATAAATATAACTATTCACTGCACTAAAATTGATTATAGGTTATGCAAGATAATTTGAAGAAAGATACATTTTATATATGTGAAGAAATTAAACTATACTCATAAAAATGACTTTTTTCTAATGTTGACATTTCTAAGAGGTAAGGAGGGTGGCACTGGGAGGAGAAGAATACAGAGGCTATGATCATGATGTAAATTGAATACACAAATAAATTTTAAAAAATTAAGAGGCAACATCAGGAAAAACATCTGTAACAACATTATTGTTATTTAATTTCTATTTAAAATGCATATGTATAATTGCCAAATTTATTTATTTATTTATTTATTTATTTATTGTAAATATTTTCTTTTACTGGCATATACATTTATATTATTACACATAAGAAAAATCCCTACATACAGCAAGAAGGACCATGAGACATTCAGGAATTCAAGGTGTATTTGGCTAATTATATTTGGCAACCTTGAGGAAAAGATCTAAAATTCTGAATGAAACTCAATACATATAATTGCCAAATTTACAAGCAACTTGCTCTGTAAGATTTTACATTACTCATTGTGACACTACTTCTATACATGAGAGAAATGTCCTGGAAATCTGCGTAAAGGTGAATCATCTGTGAAAAAATAGATGAACTGAGTTTGTTACATTCAACTCGGATATTGTGGCTTATTCTTCATATGAAATATTTTCCTTTTCTTCTTATGATATACTTGTGCATAAATGACAGGAATTGAATAAAATTTCACTAGCGGTATATTTTAGAATTGATATATTGAATTTAGGAAAATATAGTCTAATATAGAATAATGATAAACTGTTATGAAAATGCCAATGATATCTCTTTTATATGCTGAATGATTTCTACATATTTTCAGCAAAGCAGAGCGCAAAGGTAATAATTTACAACAGACTTAATTTGCAGCAGATATGATTTTGTGGCATTTTAATATTTATATCCATGTAACACTTCATGTCTATCCTATTGTAATCTGTATTTTTACCATTGAAAACACTGAGGGAGTGAGACGCATATACCTTGAATAGAATCTGAGATATTCAACGGAAAATTCATAATGATTATTTATGAACCTAGTCTCACTAGAGCTGTTACAACTTTTACATTGGAGATGATAATGAGCCTACTGTAAGCTGAATGGATGTGAAAAATGAGCTTTATATTTTTAAGATTTCTATATCTCCTTTCATAAATGAGTTTTATATTTAGTTTTCCTTGTATAAGGCATTTCCAGTTTTGCTCTCCTGGTGTCTGAGAAAGGTACTGTCTTCTGTATTTTGAATGAGATAATGTAGAAGCCTTATTGCTCTGTAGACATTTGATATAGTGAATCAGTGTACATATAAACTTAATGAAATCGTGACTCAAAGAGAAGGTCCATTGGACATGCAAGTGAGTGAATATCTTGATCAAATTCACTGAGGTGGAAAAATACCCACACGGTTGGTGGCAACATTCCCTGGATGGCATCCTGAACACTATACATAGAGAAAGGGATATGAGCAGCAGCAGACATTTGCTTTTCCCTGTTTTCTGAATGTGCACTCTAAGTGGTGGTGGCAGCAGGCTCCTGCTTGCTTGAGTTTCCTGAGGTGATAGACTTTTCTATCAAACTGGCTCCCAAACTGAATTTCCCCCTCTTATCTTGTAGTTGTTATTTTTATTCCCACAGGAAGAGAAAAGAGAGTAAACCATTCACTCCCAAACTCTGCTTTTTTCCTGACTGTTCTAATAATAAATAATATTCTACTAATAAATACATGACAATTTATGTACCTTCTTGTTTTTAAATAAAGTTTGGTAGTTTGTTATTTTGGAGTATTTTATATCTTTTGATTAACTGATGCACAGTATGCTCAGAGGACAGCCTGTGGTATTCGTGCATCATTCTTAATTTTCAGATCTACATTTAATGGGAGAGTTCTCCCTTCAGTCCTGATGATGCTCATCATGAGTTCATTCTGTGTGGTCAGGTTGGCTAGAAAGATATCAGTTCTGCTATCTCTGTGACAGAGAGCTGGGGGAAGAGGGAGCGTGTGTCTTCCAGGAATGTCAGAAGCAACATCAGTAAGGATTTAGCAACATGGATACATAAACGTGAACTGAACAACAGTAGCAGACATGCTAGGAGATGACGAGGGCGTATGAGTTCTAAACCCTATACCAAGAACTACAGACAACTAAGGTATGCTGATAATGGGAGAAACAATCTTCCCCAGGGAAGACCACACTAAATGGTTATCCAATATCAAACGGTCACCCTGAAAGCATGCAGGTACAGACTGAACATGTTGTACTTAGTAATGGGCATGCGCGCACGCGCACGCACACGCACACACATATACACACACACACACACACACAAACCACACATGCAGACACACAGACATACACACATAGATGCCCCAAACACAAATATCAAAAAGGAGGTCATGATTTTGAAGAAGAATAGTGAAGGCTGTATGGGAAGATTTGAAAAGAGTAAAGGGAGGAAGGGAGTCATTTAAGTACATTATATTCTCAAAAACTGAAATAAATAATTTTACAAAAAGAAAGGCAGAATCAACTTGACTATTATCAGTCTCCCCTCCTCCCTCTCATGCCCTCTCATGTGTGTGTGTGTGTGTGTGTGTGTGTGTGTGTGTGTGTGTGTGTGTGTGTGTGTGTGTGTGTTTCAGGTAAATCAAGTTCTGTAACTGTATCTTTGAATGTTTTATATTATTACCTATTTGACTGAAGCAGATGCTCATATTGTTGATTTGAAACTTTTCTCATGTATTACATGTTTGGTGTTCTTACTTTTTCCAATACATGTTGAAACAACTGTGTTACATATTTTTATCTGTCACATTCTAATTTTATTTCAGTACAAGATATATTCTAGTCCCCTATGTGGCTTCCCTATTGAACCAGCATTATTTGAATGTTTGATTATTAATTTCTATTTTTATTTCATTGATTTTTAAAATACACCATGAGAAAAGAAAGCAAATAGTCTTTGTATGTTTATGCATTTTGTGTTTATGACAGTTGGTTTCATCATCAGATATAATGAACATCTTTTCTCTCCTTTTGAGTATGTGTACTTAAAATATATATAATTTTCAAACTTACCATATTTGTTCATTCCATTTTGTCCCATTTCCTGCTGGTTATGATTGTATCAAATTTTTCTGTTTGTGGTAATTGCTTTTTGGCTCTCTTGATTATTAAAAAGTTCTTTTTTCCCACCTCTATTTATGAGTTTTTTCAAAACTCTCTTCAGTTTAATAACCTTGCTTTATAATGATTTAAAACAGTGTTAGTACACAGACTTAAATTGCTCCATATTCTGAGAGAAATGCTTAATTTAATCATATATAATATTCCTTTTTACACATAGTCATTCTCTTTTCTCCGAAATCTACTTTGTCTGATAGCAATGGAGCCATGCAGAAAGAAAAAGGAACATTATGGCTGATTTGGTTGGAAGTGCTAAATTTTCACTTGGGCCTATAATTTTCTCCTTTGCCAAGTTAAACCTTGAAAAAAAAATTCCTATTCACTTCACATACACCTTAATGTGAACCTGCCCCACCACACTGGGTACAGAAGATTGATTAACCCAAATCATCCAAATTTCTCTCATCTGTTCTCAGGTTAAAGACATCAATGTGAGAGTAAACATTTCTAAGATTTTCCTAGCAGCTAACTGCTCAGAGATTACTCCAAGTTGAAATCTATGTTTTCACCCATGGGTGTCAATATCTCCTTAAGAGAAAATGAAGCTAGCCTTTCAAGGGAAAGGAAGCCTTTCATGATAGGCTCTAAGGAGACACCCCATGGATTAACAACTTCTCTAGAGTATAAAGGACCCTCAGAACCAGGTCAGACAAAATAGTCTACCACAGCACAGTCTGGTGCGTGCGCTACTCTGCACCTTTATTTGGACTATGCTTTTGTTCTTCCCTCACATCGTCCTTCAGCCCTGGACAGCACTCTGAAGATGAGGTCGTGAAATGAAGTTCCCCTCCTACCTTTCAGGACTGGCTCTACTGAGTAAATCCCATTTTTATATTCACTGCCCTTCACATTTCTGTGGTAGTGGTGTATGGAAAAGTCTTGTCTGTTAGAATCTCTAGAGCAAATGTCTTGGCTTAGGACTCTGGTAGCAAACATGAATACAGCATTTTAATCACAGTTGATTATTGTAGGCAATATACAATTGAGGTTTAGTAAGTCTAACTGGCTACCTCTACCTCAAAGGGGTATACTGTGACCATATTGTAATTTCCTATACATTCTGTTAACTCTTAATTGCTTTATGGCAACATATACTATTTCTCTTTTATACTATTATTTTTTCTTTTATTCTTTTCTCCTATAGTACATCTTGACCACAGATTCCTATCCCCCCATCCCCCCAAATTCTCTCTTCCCCAGATCTACTTCTTCTCCATTTCCCTTCAGATAAAAGGCAGGCCTCCCAGGGATGACCATAAAATATGGCCTAAGAAGTTACAATAAGACTAGACACAAATCCTCATATTAAGTCTGAATGAGGCAACCCAGTAAGAGGAAAATAGTACCAGGCACAAGCAAAAGAGTCAGAGGCATTCTTACTCCAACAGTTGGGACTCCTACAAGAATACCAAGTTACACAATCATAAAGTATAAGAAGAAATAACTCAGATCCATAAAGGATCTGTGTTTTCTGCTTCAGCCTCTGTGAGCCCATTTGATCCCTGCTTATTGGGTTCTATGGGCCATGTTCTCCTGGTGTCCTCCACTCCTCTGGCTCCTACAATTAATTCTTCCTCTCCCTCTTCTGTGGAGTTCCCTTGGCTCCAAATAGTTTTTGTCTGTGTGTCTCTGCATCAACTCCCATCAGTTGCTGGATGAAGCCTCTCAGATGACAAGTGGACTAGGCACTGATATACAACTACAGCAGAATATCACTAGGGATCGATTCATTGACTATTTTCCCACAGTCATGTTTGGTTCTATCTGCAGTCTCTGTGTTGCCCTGCTCCTGGTTCTTGGCCCTCCAGGCAGTGGCAGTCACAGGCGACCTCTCCTAGTGTGTGTCTGAAGTTGAACCCATCATTGCTTGAGCACTTCCACTAGTTTTCTGCCAGCATTACACCAACGTACTTGAAGACAGGACAAAGTGTAGATAAAAAGGTCTGTGGATGGGTTAATGCTCCAGTTCCACTGCTAGCAGCCTAGCCTGGTTACAGAAGATGGCCAGTTTGGGCTCCTTATCCCCATTACTAGTAGATTTTGCTGTGGTCACTCTCCTTGATTCCAGGTAGTTTCCCCTGACGTAGGTTCCTATATCATCTCCCAAAGCTCCTCAGTTCTAGGCATCTCTCCCACTATAGCATCAGTCCCTGCCCCCTCCTCCATATCCTACTGCTCCTGTTCCCACACATACATACCACAATCTACCCATGAAATATATGCTATTGCCCCTTCCCAGGGAGAACCATGCATACTCCTTAACCATTTCTGGTAAATTAGCCACTCTGGATCTGTGGACTCTAGCATGATAATCTTTTGCAGAACAGCTAAGAGACTCTTATATGTGAACACATACCATGTTTGTGGTTTTGATTCTGTGTTACTTCACTCGGGTAATCTGCTTGTTAGTTTCCTGATATCATTGCTTTAATAGCTGAGCAATGCTCCCTTGCCTAAGTATGCCACCTTTTCTTTATCTATTCTTTAGTTTAGGGACATTGAGATTGTTGCCAGTTTCTGGCTCTTATGAATAAAGTTGCAGTGAACATGGTTCAGCAAGTGTCATTGGGGTAGGATGGAGCATCCTTTGTGTATATACTCAAGATTGATATATCTGGGTCTTGAGGTAGATTGATTCTCTATTTATTGAAAAAACTGCCATATTGACTTCTATAGTGACTGCACAAGATTGTACTCCCACCAGCAAAGGAGGAGTGTCTACTTTGATGTACGTCATCACCAGCATGAGCTGTGACTTCTGTTTGTGATGTTAAACATCCCCTTATTGTAAGATGGAATCTCAAAGTCATTTTTAATTGCATATCTCTAGTGACTAAAAATGAAGAACATTTCTTTAAGTGTTTTTCATCCATCTGTGATTCCTCTAATAAGATTACTGCACAGAGAAACACACTGGTTTTCAATTGTATTATTTGGTTTGTTGCTGTCTAGTTTCTTAAGTTCTTTATATATTTTGGATATTAGCTTTTTGTCAGATGTGAGGTTGGTTAAAAAAAATTTGCCATTCTGTACGCTGCTGTTATTTCCTATTGATTTATTTTTTATTTTTTATTTTTATTTTTTGCCTTAGAGGAGACTTTCAGTTTCATGAAGTCCTCTTTATTTATTGTTATTCTTAGTGCCTAATCTATTGGTGTTTTGTTCAGGAAGTTGTCTCTTGTACCAATGAGTTCAGAGCCATAGCTTAATTTCTCTTCTGTTAGTTTCAGTGTATATGGTGTCATGTTGAAGCATTTGATCCATTTGGCCTTGATTTTTATGTAAGGTGACAGATATGGACCAATTTACATACTTCTACGTGCTAACAATCTGATACACCGGCACCATTTGTTGAAGATGCTGTAATTTTTTCTATTGTGCTGGTCTGGGTTCCTTACCAAAAAATGAGGTGTCCATAGGTGTGTATATTTATGTTTGCATCTTCAGTTTGATTCCATTGATCATCCTGTTTGTTTTTATGTGAAATCATATGGTTTTTATTAGGAATGGTCTACATTACAGCTTGAAGTTAGACGTAGTAATACTTCTAGCATGTTTTCTTTAATGACACAGAAATGTTTTAGCTATCTTGTGTTTTTGTGGTTCAATATGAAGTTAACTATTATTCTTGCAAGGTATTTAAAGAATTGTTTTGGAATTTTAATGGGACTTGCATTTAATCTGTAAATTGCTCTTAGTAAAATGCCCTTTTACCATGTTAATCCTATCAATTTTTGAATAAGGAATATCTTTCCAACTTCAGATATGCCTTCAATTTCTTTCTTGACTTCAAATTTTTGTTATACAAATATTTCATTTGCATGATTACATCATGAAGAGGTTTTGGATTTTATCAAAGCTCTTTTCAGTGTTTAGTGAGATAATCATGTTGATTTTTTTCTTTTAGTTTGTTTATATGGTGGATTACATTCACTAGTTTTCATTTATTGAACCATCCCTGCATCTCTGGGATGAAGCCTACTTGATCATGGTGGGTTATCTTTTTTATGTGTTCTTGGATTTGGTTTGTAAGTATTTTATTGAGTATTTTTGCATTTATGTTCATAAAGGAAAAAGGTTTATAATTCTCTTTCTGTGTTGAGTCTCTGTATGGTTTCAGTATCAGAGTGGCTATGTCCTCATGGAAAAAAATTGGCAATGTTCCATCTGTTTCTGTTTTGTGAAATAGTTTGAGAAGTATTGGCATTAGCCTTTCTTTGAAAGCCAGTAAAATCTTGTACTAAAACCATCTGGCACTGGGCTTTTTATGATTGGGAAACTTTTAGTGACTGCTTCTATTACACTGGGAGTTATAGTTCTATTTAAATTGTTTCTCCGATCTTGATTTAACATTGGTAAGTGGTATCTATTAAGAAAATTATTCTTCTCTTTTAGATTTTCCAATTTTGTAAATTAGAGGTTTTGGAAGTTTGACCTAATTATTCTTTGGATTTCCTCAGTGCAAAAGTATCTTTTAATCACCTGATATAATTGCTGTTTACTTTCATTGTCTGCTAACCTATGTCTAGTCCCTGAAGCTTCTAGCCTCTATACAATCTAACCTAGGCCTATAGTGTTTTAAGCCTCTCAGACTTACTCCTGAGTAATCTCACCCTTTCCAGCTCTTTCTGAACACTGGCTGACTAATTCAATTCAGATGTTCTGGTTCAAACTCATCTCCAAATTGCCTTCTCTCTCAGTTTCTGACTGAATTAATTTGCATAGCCTTAAACTAACCCTAGTAATATATTCTGATCTTCTGGCTCCTTGTCATTTTCTTGCTCATTTTGTCTTCACTTTTGTCTAGCTTGTTCTTCATGAAAACTATCTCTGTAAAACTGTCTTGGTAAAAACTGCTACTGAGTTCCACAAACTGAAATGCCACCCAATGAACTGCCATGAACTCACAGGCCACTGCACTGCCTCCCAACTCACAGACTCAACTGGACTGATTGACTAGAACTCAGATATCTGCAAGCTTCTGTCTCTTGAGTGCTGGGACCTAAGTTTTCTTTATCTGAAACTTGCTTTATATAAGACTGGCCTTGAACACAGAGAAGTCTATATTCCTGCCAGAATAGCCATGTTGTTGGAATAAAATTCCTCTATACCTTGGTGTCTGCAGTTATACCCCCACTTTTGTTTCTTATTTTGTTTACTGGATAATTTCTCTGTCTTTAGTTAGTTTGGATAAGGATTTGTCTATGTTGTGTAATTTCTCAAAGTACCAACTCTCTTTCATTGTTTCTTTGTATTGTTCTCTTTGTTTTTGTTTTATTGATTTCAGCCTTCAGTTTGATTATTTCCTGCCATGTAATCCTCTAAGATGAGTTGCTTCTTTCTGTTCTACAGCATTTAGCTCATGTGAGATCTTTCCAATTTCTTTATGTAGTGACTTAGTGTTATGAATTTCCTTTTAGCACTGGTTTAATTGTCGTCCATAAGACTAAATTGTGCATTTATTTTCATTTAATTCCAAGAAATCTTTAATTTCTTTATTTCTGCCTTGACCATGTGACCATTTCATGAGTTTACAGGCTTTTTCTGTTTCTGTTGTTGAAATCCAGTTTTGATCTGTGGTGGTCTGATAGGATGTAGTGAGATATTTCACTTTATTATCTGTAGAGCCTTGCTTTTTTACTGAGTATATGGTCAACTTTGGACAGTTTTCTGAGGTATACATTCTGAGAAAAAGGTATAGTCTATTGTGTTTGTAGGAAGTGTTCTGTAAATATCTTTTAGACTCATTTGGGTCATAATATCTGTTAGCTTCAACATTTCTCTGCTTAGTTTGTACCTTGAATTTGCAATATAGATGTTATGAATTGAAAAAACATCCTGATTGATTTTTTTTCTTTTTTGATGGCCATGAAGTGTCCTTCCATGTTTCATTTGGTTAATTTTGGTTTGAAGTCTATTTTGTTAGATTATTATTATAGCTACAGCAGCATGTTTCTTAGGTTCATTTGCTTTGGAAATATTTTCCACTACTTTATTCTTCTGTAATGCTTATCTTTGATATTGAGATAAGTTTCTTTTATGTAGCAGAAGACTGAATCCTGTTTTGCATCTATTCTGTCAGCCTCTAATTTTTTTAATTGGGGAATTGAGTTCATTGATATTGTGAGATATTAATGACCAATTATTATTAATTCTTATTTTGTTTTTTTATATTTTATTTCCTTTAATTTTTAATTTTTTATTATTAATTTGTTCTTGTTACATCTCAATGGTTATACCATCCCTTGTAACCTCCCATTCTTCCCTCCCTCCCATTTTCCCCTTACTCCCTCCCCTATGACTTTGCCTGAGGCACTAGCGAAGGACAATACAGGCCATAAACTTCAAACCCCTACCCCGATCTAGCCAATGGACAGGACATTCTGCACAGTTGAGGGGAGAGTGGGGTATAACTTTGACACATACTCTGGTGCCTCATATTTGACCATGTCCCCTGGAGGAGGAGACCTGGTGACACCCAGAGGAAGGATAGCAGGCTTCCAAGAAGAGACTTGATACTCTATAATTCTTATTTTGATCTTGGTGGTGATTGTGATAGTACATGTCTGTGTGCACACATACTCTTTTCTTCTTTTGGTTTTCCTGGCATGAAATTATTATTTTCTGTGTTTTCTTATGTATTTTTAAATTCCTTGGGTTGGAGTTTTCCTTCTAGTATCTTCTGTAGTACTGTATTTGTGAATATATATTGCTTAAATTCGTTTGAGTTTGTCATGGAACACCTTGTTTTCACCATATATTTCTCCAGCTGTTGTGATTGAAAGTTTTGTTGTGTATAATAGTCTGGGATGGCATTGCATTCCCTTAGAGACTGCATGACATCTGCCCAGGCCCTTCTGGACTTTAGGGTCTCTGTTGAGAAGCTGGGTATAATTTCAAAAGATGTGCCTTTGTATGCTTGGAATTTTCCCCTTGAATCTTTTAATATACTTTCTTTGTACATTCAGTGCTTTAATCGTTGTGTGGCAAAGAGACTTTCTTCTCAGCTCCAATCTGTTTGTGTTCTGTAATCTTCTCGTACATTTATAGGCTTTTCTTTCTTTAGCTTAATGAAATTTTCTTCGATGATTTTGTTGAAAATATTTTCTTGGCATTTAAGCTGGGAATCTTCTTCTTTTATTCTTATTATTCTTAGATTTAGTCTTTTCATAGACTACAAAGAGATTCTGAATTGCCGGAGATAATTAGACTTGATTATAGTGAAGAAATAGATTTTTATGTTACAGTATGAGACGAGACGATTGCTTCTGAGCCCAGAATATTAACTAGTTAAACTCTTATTTCCAGGGACAATAGTAACTATGCATGGGAAAATGAAGACTCCTAAAAATTGTTGACCCATCCACCAAGGCTTTTAGACCTGCCAATGTATCCACTGGAGGTATAAAGCATTTTCAAGATGCCATAAAGAAGGATGTGATAATAATTAACATTACATGTTAAGTTAAAGAAATCAGAGATTGTAGCATAGCTGACTTATCTTCAAGTTAATTTGGGTATTGACACTTGCTACCTTTTTCCTGGAATGTTATTTCGTATCTATCTCAAAAGAATAATGAATACCTTGTTTTTACATTAGAACTTCATATCCTGAAGGATGAAACATACCTAAGCCATAGTGTTAGTTGGTTTTTGTCAACATGACACAAAACTAGACATATCTAAGAGAAGGAGAATCCTATCTGAGAAAAGGCAGATATAATAATGGGCCTGTAATTTGATTGATATGGTAGAGTGCAGCTCACTGTGGGCCTTGCCTAACTTGGGCAGGAGGATGTCCTGGGTTGGATTTAAAGAAGACTGAGCAAGCCACAGGGAGAAGCGAAGTAAGCCGGATTTCTTCATGGACTTGCCTTCAGTTTCTACCTCCAGTGTTTTCCTTTACTTCTTTCAGCAATAGTGTGATACCTAAGAATTGTAGGAATTAATAAATCCTCTCTCCCCCAAGTTGCTTTTGGCCATGGTGTTTTCTCAAAAAATAAACACAAAACTAATACATTGGTTGAGCTGCAGACTATATTGGATGCATCCTGTAAGTTCTCCTGGTTTTTTGTGGTATATCTTGTTCCTTTGGTCTTTAATATATATTTCTGGCCACTGACACTATTGGCTCAACAACGAAGATTTCTGAATTTTTTTGTCTTCTCTAAAAACTGGGTTTCAACAAGGTTTTTATTGTATCCACTGCAGTGGGGTTCCAGCAGCTCTGAGTCCTATGGCTAAAACAACTGGATTTGCAGTATCTCTGGCCAATGACAGCCCAGAGGGTTTAATAAATTCCAGGCAGAAATTCTTGAAATGAAATGCTCTGTGAGACAATTTTTAACCCAATAACTACAAGATGGGAGAAGGCCCAGAGACACATGCTTTACCTCATCCACAAAGTTTTCTTTTCACTTCCCTCAAGACATTTCCACTGACTGGGCATTGTGATGACTTCACCTTGTTCTTCCATTGTTTTCTGCCTTAATTCTCATTTTTTTATGACTCGTGCCATCTCTGGATTACAAACACAATAAAAAAAAAGTATTGTTCTTCTCTAAATAATTTAGCCCACTTATACTTTATTTTTAAATGCATGTAGCTTTATTATTACATTTCCCTCATTCCAGTGAACATGTATCTAGTAAGAAATCTCAAAATATTTATAACTAATATCACAATTTTTTCATATAAAACTGATAAAATAATCCCTGTTCATATGTGCTTTGTTTCTGTTCTTTCTCCTAATCTATAGATTTATTACAGTCTACTATCTTCATGTATGCTTTCTGCAAACAGTGTGAATCTAAACTTATAAAAGTCAGGCAAACATCTTAATCAAATGATTAATAAAAAGTACTGGACTAGTCAGAGCCAACACAGCCTTCTGTGACATGTGACTCTTAATTCATTGACAGACTGGTACTGACTGTGCCACAATATTCTCTGTAGCCTTTTGGTCAATTATAAATCTTTGTAAGTGAATTGTTTTTATCTTTTTAAAAATATATATTTTATTAATTTATTTGTATTAATCTCAATTGTTATCTCATCCCTTGTATCCTGTCATTTCTCCCTCCCTCCCATTTTCCCCTTACTTCTCTCCCTTATGACTGTGACTGAGGGGGACTTTCTTCCCCTGTATATGCTCATAGAGTATCAAGTCTCTTCTTGGTAGCCTGCTATCCTTCTTCTGAGTGCTATTCGGCCTTCCTATCCAGGGGATGTGGTCAAATATGGGGCACCAGAGTTCGTGTGAAAGTCAGTCCCCACTCTGCACTCAACTGTGGAGCATGTCCTGTCCATTGGCTGGAGAGATGGCTCAGCTGTTAAAGGCTAGGCTCACAACCATGAATTGTTTTTATCTTTAAAAACTGTTATTTTATAATAGTGTTCCATATATATGTGAAAAAATATTCTTGGTGACATTTTTCTATTCCATATAGAAAGATACTTGAAAACTCAGAAATGGCTGAGGATTTGTTTCAAAGTCAAATTTATTCCTTAATAAAAAATAAAAAGTCCAGATTAGTATTGTAAAATGCATACAATTCTTGACACAGTAAGTCTACTCTAAGGAAATAACATTAATGCATGCAAAATATACATAAGGGGATTGTTTTTTTTACAAAAACAAAAAAATATAAAAATAAAATTAAAAAATAAATTAAAACCACCTATTTAATGACTTGATAAACTTAGTTAAATGAAATGAATTTCTGGAAGAAGCTAAAATAAATCTATTTGCTAAAAATGATTTAACAAAAAATTAAAAATATTGGAAATAGAAACAAAACAAGAAAACACCAAGCCTTCCTAGAAGGGAACAGGTAACTAATGCTTTATTATTTCACATGAATTACAATCAAACTGAGTGTAGGCAACAGAAATACTTGGTTGTTAGTCAGTGACCAAGGATTTGCATTAATATTTATGTGCATAAAGACAGCTTTATGCTGCTACCAAACACTGTCTATATACCAGTACATTAAATAGTGGCCACTTGGACCAGTGCTTATGTATGCAAACAGAGTAGACAGCAAACATGAATGAAAAAAAATAGAGGTACTCAGGTTTGTGTGTGTGTGTGTGTGTGTGTGTGTGTGTGTGTGTGTGTGTGTGTGTGTGTGTGTGTAGGTCAGTCCTATGAAGATTATAGGTAGAAGGGCACTTTAGGAGTCACATAAAGTTGTTATAATCCAACGTCAATTATGATTGAAAGTATACTTGGAAAATACATTGGTCTAACAAACAGTGCCTTTGTATCAATGTGCTAGGATTACAGACAACTGTCATTCCTGCCTGGTCTTTATGTAGGTGTTGGTGAATCACAATCTCTGTTTACTTAATCCTGGATATGGTGACAAGAGGAAGAGGGGAGGTTGGCTAGGCAGACAGTGAGAGAGTGCTATTGGTCTGCTGGCAGGGGCGGGGGGTCCTTGGGGTTCTGAGTGCCTTCATGTCCTTTGGTAAAGCAAGAGGCTTCTGTTGGCTTTCTGGCCTGGATATGGTGAGGAGACATGGAGGAGCTGTCGAGGGTAGGCTGGAAAGTCACTGAGGGAGTGTTAGATGTCCTCTGTAGGGCTTAGCTGGGGTTCTGGGTGTTGGTGTGGCCTCTGGCAAATTCTTGCTAGAATTGTGGACCTGGATACCTGTTAATAATTAATATTTTTAACCTTTTTATGTTAAATATGTTTTATTTAATAGCCTATTTTAGTTTAAATTTAATATAATTTGAAATGCTTTTCTCTGACCCTCTCATTTTGTTACTGCAGGAAAGGAATAAAGCTGGAGATAGGAATAGTACATGGATTTCCTTCATGTCTTATACACTATAGATTTTCTGGTTCAAAAGAAAGAGCCACTATTTGTTAGAATTTCTGCTAATTGCCTGATACAAGCAAATTGCTTTTCCTAACACTGTTATTATAATATTGCCCAGATGTAGAACGGTGTCTGTGTTACTTTTTCAATGCTGTGATAAAACATTCTCATAAAATAAACTTAAGTGGGAGTTTATTTTGATTTACATTTCCAGAGTGATATAGTCTATCATTGTGATAAGACTGGTTTCAAGCACCTGCTGTTACCTCCGCACTAAGGGCTGTAACACTTTTTGATCTTGTGGGGCTCTCATGAATCCACTGCCTAATGAGACCTGTAGTCTCATTCTAAAAGGAAATAACTGTAATACCCAGTGAAATTCATTTCCTAATTCTCCCAGAGAGGCCAGGAACCTAGCCTAGTGCCTCACTGTAAAGTGCTCTAGCCGACCCTGAACAAGAGACACCACCTCTGATCTTAAGGTCTACCCATTTTTTAAATTTTGTTTTTGTTTGTCTTTATTTGATTTGAGCAATTTTTTAACTTTTATTTTTTTATTATTTTTCTTTTTTTCCGTATACAATTATATTATTAACATATATACAATAAACTGCCTACAACAAAAAGAACCATGAAACAATCAGGAATTATAAAAATGTTACATTCATTATGTCTTCCTTATTTGTACTTGGTAACTTTGTTTTTGTTTTTTTGGGTTTTGTTTTGTTTTTGTTTGTTTGTTTGTTTGTTTTTTTCATCCAGAAGCAAGCAGCGCCTGGATTGACTTTGGTGCTTAATGTCAGTGGCTCTTGATCTTTTATTGAAGGATAGTATTTAAAGACTATTAGCTGATATGATCCCCATTTGTTACTATTGGAATAACATTATTCCTACTGTGCTCTGTACATGATATTATTTGTGAAGGGGGCCGGGGGGGGGGAGTCCATAGTTGTTTCTGAATCTCTCTACTGTGTTGTCTGACAGTCTATATATAAGGATATATTGGTGTTGATATATCTATATGTTTACATGTGTAAAAATGTGTATGTGTATGCATGTTGCATGTGTAGATGTGTACTACTGTCTATGTGCATGTGTGTGTGCGTGCGCGCGCGCATGAGAGAGAGAGAGAGAGAGAGAGAGAGAGAGAGAGAGAGAGAGAGAGAGAGAGAAAGAGAGAGTTATGTGTGTGTGAATGTGGGGGTAATCTTGAATTCACAGTAATTTACCCTGATTCTAGATTCAAAATGACAGGTTCTACTCTAACAACCTTTATTGAATATTATTAACTTCTTTGCATCTGTATAGGAAACTTATTTCTCACTCTTTCCATTACAGTCAAATAAGAATTTTCTACTCTTCAAAATTTATAAAATTGCAATAGTAGAAAGATCAAAGAAGTTCATTTGCTTTTTAGTGGACCATAAAAACTCCAACTTTCCTTTGGCTATATGAGCCTTAATTTTCTTACCCAAGAGTAAATAGATCATCTGGCAAGGAATGACTAGTAATTGTGTATTTTCTTTCAACCTGAAGTTTCTGAGTATTTTTGGTTTGTTTGCTTGTTTGTTTTTCTATACTCTGAGAAGCAATTTTACCAAGAGCATGTTCCTCTATGAGCATGTTTATTTGATTTCAAATGGAAATATCATTCCTTTTATATTTAATTTATTCAGATTACATCTCAATTGTTATCCCCTCACTTGTATCCTCCTGTTCCTCCCTCCCTCCTGCTTTCACCCTATTCCCCTTCCCTATGTCTGTGAAAGGAGGGGACATCCTCCCGCACTATATGGTCACAACCTATCAAGTCTCATCTTGGTAGCCTGCTTGTTCTTTCTCTGAGGGCCACCAGGCTTCTCCACCAAGGGGAAGTGGCCAAATATGGGGCACACTCCCCAGTGCCGAAGCAGGTACAGGGTTAGGTCAACTCTCTTAGACTCATACCTCTCTGTGCAATAGCAAAGGTGAATCACAGGCTGCAGCCCTTGGGAGACAGGGCTCTGTACTCCCTCTGGGCAGTACAGTAGAACCAGCCCTGGTTGTGTGTGTTGGAGGTTGGGGGGCTGCTGGCCAACAGCTGGAGTGTGGGAGGGCTGGCACTGTCACTAGTCCACCCTGCAGTGGCGTGGGCAAGGGAGATAGGCCTAATCTTGTTGCATGCTGTTATGCTGAGTTTGGTTGATATCAGTGGGATGCTTGCTCTTTTCTGAAGGGAAATAGACAAGCAGTGGATCTCCAGGAGAGGGAAAGTGGGAAAGGGGGCACTAGGAGGAGGGAAGTGAGGAAAGGCTACAACTGTGATGTACTGTATGAGAGAAAGCTTAAATACATATAATAAAACACACAAAAAAGATAATGAAAAAAGATACAATTACAAAATTTAATTATTTCATATCAGATGGGAGATTTAGATAAAAATTATACTAACAATATAAGATTCAATATCAAGTAAAATGAACCAACAAAGACATGGCAGTCAAAAATAAACCTGTTTTTCCTTAGACACACATTCTACTTTAATAATAATTGTATAAAATACATTCATGATATTTGTTATTAAGTACAAAACACTATACTTTTAGCTCTAAAGAATTAAAGATTAACTACGACCAAATAAAATTATAAACATATTAAGGATAGAGTTACAGATCCATATTCTTAAAGTATATGATATCATTACCATATTTAATGAGGATATCAGAGTGTATCAGATTAGATTTTAATGGTGAAATTGACTTATGTTAGATTAGTCTGTTAAAATTCAATTCACCCTGTATACTTTCTGTGGTTTTGCATAAAGAAAAACAAAGATTTGATATTTTCTCTTGGCTGCACATTAATGATCAAAATACAATTAATTGACTCTGATCCTATTAAATCTATGTGCAATGAATTTGGGCTCTTGTATTTGCAAGAATTTTTATCCAGTTGCATTTTAGAGTTCCTTTCCAGAGATGTAGTGAAGTCAACTTTTATTACAACCTTGTTCAGAAACTTCTGTGATTCACTCACGAATATGACACTTTGACTGTCAGCTAAACCCAACAATTGACAAGATTTTATTCCAACTCCACATTTAGTAATTTTTTTATTTTTCTATGAGTCTCATTTTATACTTAGTGGTATGTAATGTAACCATTTATACTTGTATAAAATTATAACAAACATTTGTATCACTCTTTTATATTTTTGTAGTTTCCAGATGATTTAAAACTATCAACACCAAGAACAAATAAAAAAGAACGACAACAAGAAACATTTATTTCCTGACTTGCTTTTATATCATGAAATACATACGTCAGTCAAGCCTTAGGGTCTCCCATTATAGCTAACCAGACACTGTTTCACAGCAAAACAACGGCGTGAAATCTTGAGGACTTGCTATCTTTTCTGCCACTGAAGTGGGAAAGGCCGGAGAAGCTCTAAGGATTTGGTAGCCGTAAGAAAGCCTGAGATCTGAAAAGAGAGGGAGACGATAGAGAAGACACAGGTGAGACAGACAGAACAGACACACATAGAGATGGAGGCAACAGGTTCAAGAGGGAGGGAAACCCAGTTTGGTAGGAAGGGATTTTGACCACAGTGGATGAGAAAAATTTAGTCAAATGGACGTTGGGCTGCTCACTCATGATATCAGGAATTGGTGTGACATCAAGTTCTCACAAATAATCATAAATCTTTAACATTTGACATGAATTTATTCACTATCCCCAAACAAGATCTCAGTAGTCCAAAAACTAGATTCTAGAGTATGCAATCATAATAATTATATTATATGGGAAAACATTATATACAAAAAAAAATAAACAAAAGCATATATGCCTAACGTTCCCTTCTCTGTTTATTTATAACACACAAAAATCCAAGAAACATAATATGAAAGATGTCAGAAGGAGAGAGAGCTAGTGTGATTCGACAATTTCCTCCAGTTCCTGAGAGAGCTCTTTGTAGAAGCTCATGTTCAGTGGAGCACACAGAGCGTTTCTGCAGATCTCTGTGTTACCTAAGCTGGTGTCCTTATTTTCCTAAAGTGGGATCCACCTTTAGGTCTCTTAATTGGATAGAAAATGAAGGGTATGAAAATATTGTTAAGTTTTCAGTACATGCCACTAATTTCACTTCACCTGCTTTTAGAAAAATTTTATATCTTCAGTTTTTATAGAAACTTGCAATCAATGTGTCTGAAGTATTTTTCACTGCCATCAGCAATAAGTAAAATGATTGCACAATTGTTGTTCCATGTTCTCACTACCTACTGAAACTTTTCATATTTGTTTGTCTACTTGAACTGTTTTATAAGAATGTGTTGATATACAATTTTGGTTTTAATTTTCATTTCTCTACTGTCATATCATCTTGAACATCACATTCTAATGTTTATTAATAATGTGTATATTTTCTGGAGGGAGAAATACGTTCATATCTTGGGATTTCTTTGAAGTTGCATTTTCTTCAGAGTTTAACTTGAAAAATAACTGACTCACTGTGTTAGTAAGCTATGGGAGGAAGTGCCATGTGGTTCGGAAAGATGAACATGGAAGAATTAACTAAAAAAAAAAAAATGAATAGAGTCAACAAATACAACAAAATTTCCAAACTCAAAATTTCCTCCTCCTTTTCTCACACAAATCAATGGGCTTTTAAGGGGATGACAAAGTAGATGAGAGATGGTTCAGAGAGAAAAGAAAGAAATGGTTCCTAAAAGGAAGTAAACAGGCACAAATCCAAATGCTGAGGAGGCCACTCAGTTCTGATAATCAATGTGGGTGTCCTTGACATTTAAGGTGGATGGGCTATCCAAATGAAAAATAGAACAAAACAAACAGACATACAAAACAAAGGAAAGAAACAACCCAGAAACCAATACCATACTATAAGTCTAAGGCATTATAAATATAAACAGACAACAAGAGAACGCTATAACTGAGAATTAGAGTTTTTGAAAAGAATTGTACCTTCTGTGGAAGCTTCAGTAAAGCTGAGGAACTTGTTAAAAAAAAATCTCTATGATGTAGAGAAGCAAGAATGTTACAAGTCCAGAGCCAATTTTCTCCTGGCCATTTTTGCCTCTGCAATAGTCATTTATTGCCCACTTTTGTATAAAACCTAACATCTTTGTGACCATTAGGTAAATCCATTGGAATGCATGACTAGACCCCTGGTTTTCATAGAATGTTCCAGATCTATTTCTGCAGTTTGACTCAACCTCAGCATCACACTGCGTAGATCACCAGTACACCAGCATATTTATCTTGTTATGCTTTGTAACATTTATCTTCAAACACCACCAGCTCCATGTACACTTCAACATACACTAGTTTAAGGTGATTTTTTTGGCAAGGATATAGGCTTACTCATTTTCTTTCCACTTGTGGCCAACATATTATTGACTCTATATTTATCATTGAATTACAGTTTGAAAAACTAGGATAATTAAAAACATAATAAGATAATAACTAAATCAAGGTACGATGTGAAGTAACTTCACTTCCTAAATAAATTTTTATTCTTTAATAACTCAAATTAAGTAAAGCTCATATGTCATAATTAGTATTAATATGAAATTTTAAATACATATGTGTGCTTTTAATTTTTTTCACAGTATGTACTCAAAAATGTACAAAACTTTGAAAGTATAATTCTCATTTATTGATCAAGCAGGAAGCAGTGCCATGGCAAATAAGTACACACACACACACACACACACACACACACACACACACACACACAGACACACACACACCCTGTCCCTTTATCATGCCTTCATATTTTCTTATCATTTGTGAAAATATTGTTTTTCTGCATATTCTTTGTTGGTGATATTCAGCAAGCTTCTCAGCTTCAGAAACATCTTCAAAAGTCAGGAAGAATTTTGAAGAGTTCTATTAAAATTCCTTT
The DNA here is from genome assembly GCF_964271855.1 of Acomys minous. Lineage (NCBI taxonomy): Eukaryota > Metazoa > Chordata > Mammalia > Rodentia > Muridae > Acomys > Acomys minous. The sequence goes on along the minus strand of NC_140493.1, from coordinate 32,161,148 downwards.
ATATTCATATTTCAAACTTTTTTTTTATGTGTCTTCATTGACGAGAGAAACTTTTTCAGGTATTACATATGACGTTGAAAAAATATCTTCTAGGAGATACTAAAAGGCATATCATTCAGGGTCAAGAAAGGAGAATTTGAACCCTGGTAGGTCTTTGAGACACATAAGACAGGATCTAAGTAGGACTTCCCATTCATGTGAGTATTTTCAAAGTCAAAAGATGAAATTTCGGTTTGAGAGAAGCTTGAAAGTCAGGTGACCTGGGGTTACATGAATGGCAGTCAATTATTTGTGAAGGACCACTCTTAAAAGGTGTCCTAGCAAATTTTAATTTCAAAGTGCATTTTAGGGATGCTTTTAAAAACTCATTTATTTGTAGAAATGTTTAGTTAATATATTCACGGTCTAAGGAATACCCGTCTTTATGTTGAATGGTATTGCAAGCATCTTGCACCTTAAGAATTTGAATTATTTGTCTTTCACAGCACTCTCTGGTTTCCCCTGGCACTCTTATATTCCTGTAATATATTTTAGAGTATGTCACATTTGCCACTTGATTTTATTCTGATCACTTGTTTTTCTCATTTGCCACTGTGCTTGGACAATCATGCTGAAATGCTCTTAAGTATGCTTTTCTATTAATAGTGTCTCAAAAGGTACAGAGAATTTCCTTTTTTCTTTCTCATGGAGAGTAGTATTACATCATATATTTTGGTAACACTTTACCACAATAGTACTGAAAGCTGTGCTGAGCACGTGCGAAGAAACAGGCCTATGTTATTTTTAGGAGCATGCCAAAAATGCATGGATTTTAAGTACTTTATTCTGGTTCAAAATTCCTGGTAGATCCAAATACTTAATGTACAATAGTAAACTTCTGGTATTTCATTCTTACTATAAAAGAGTATGTATTCAAATAAAATCTCAGAAAATTTTCATATATAGTTTTAGTGTTTTGATGTTGAATATGTGAAAAGAAAAACTGAATCTTCTGACTAATGTAGCTTCAATTATAGCCTATTGTGTCATGGAGAATATTTGCTTCGTATTCACTGGATGTCCATCTTAGGTATAGTTTTGGGTGACTTTGGAAATCTTAGTTCTGTCACATTAACAAGTCCTAATAAGTTAATTTGTAAGGAATGATGACAGTTGAATTTTTGTATATTAAAAATGGTATATGTTTTTAAGCTGCTGTTATTTTTCTAATAGCACTTAGGGCGCAAGTACATGTTAAATGTCCATCTCCAATATCCATTTTAATCCTTCCCATTTCCATTGTCAGGACATATAATTAAAGCAGAAACATTATATCATTTTTAATCTTTTCTTCTATCTAGACATTATCATATGACGAATGTCAAGGAAATAGGACAATGGCAGCATTTTTTTTTATAATCAGGCACTGGAATGTTTCCTTTACAACCACTGTTTTCTTTTTCCTTAAGCTAATATCTGTAGATAAGAGTTACTTTGATCTATAAGCAATATACTTTCCCAAGGGATATAAGATGAAAAGAGAAGTCCCATGAAATAAATAAAACAACATATTTAAAATACATGACAATGTCCAGATATTAATACCATGTCAATTTATTTTCATTTTCCTTGTGCTACATTAAAATATTTTGACAAATATAATTTGAGGTAACATAACAGCGTAACATAATCATGTTGTGCATAATTATTAGAAGAGTGACGATATTCTTACTTTTTGCTAAAGCCAACCAACACACTGACCCATCTTTTTTTCATTGTTCTAAGACTTTTTTTGGCTTCAAGCAGTTTACTCCTTAAACACCACTCTGGGATATGACAGAACTGCCAACTGTGGAAACACAGATTTACTGTAATTATAGGTCAGATTCCATGTGCTCTTTCCAAACAATTCATTACCAAAGCCTCAAAGCTAACATAATAGAGATAAGTGGCAATTGCAGTTTTATTGGTAGGCCTCCATGTAGATGATCCGCAGCTCGCTGTGCCATCCTTACTTTGGGGAACCATATATATTGCTTCTCAATTTAAAACATATAAAGATGGATTTTAATCTTGGGAAATTTGAGTTTCCTAGGAGCAACAAATTTATGTTATATTAAAGTGTCTGTCAGTTTTATTATTTAGTCTTTCTTGGCAAGCGGTATGGAGCTTGGCCAATTGTCTTCTTGAGGCACAGAATGGCCATTCCCCCACACCTCAATATTCAGAGAGGACCAGCATTTGCAAAACCTTTTGAGATTTTTTTATTTTAATTTTTATTTAATTTTTAAAAATTTGTTCACTTTACATCCCAACTGTAGCCCCTCCTTCCTTGACTCCTGATGCCTCCCTCATCCCTCATCCCTTCTCCCTCCCTCTCCTAGTCCTCAGAAAGGGAGTCTTCCTCCCCTAACATCTGACCTCAACCTATCAAATCTCATCTGGACTATTGTTTCTGCTATAAAAATTTAACAGCAAAAAAAAAAAAAGTAGCTCTATAAGAACATACCACAAGACATATACCTGCAGCTATAGGCTCAGTATATGGTTGTGAAAGACTGGTTTCCCTATGTAGTTTAGAGGTTCCTATATTTTGTCTTACAGCTCAGAATATTAATTTATGTTCAATATTCTTGGCATCTCCATAAGAAATTTTACTCTTGTGGGCAACTGTAGTACCTAAAAATTTTCATTTCCAATAAGTAACCAAATGACACTGCTGCTGTGTGTTCAAGTGCTAGCATTAAGAACCACTGATAAATCATAAAATCAGTAAGTACATAGACACAGGAGACTGATATGTACAATTTGTACATAGACAGGTGAGAATATTGTTGTTCTGATTATCACAGCTCATTTACTGGTTGAAGGGACATTTTCCTTGGCTGTGAAAGAGAAACAACAGATGGAAATATTCCAAATAGAATTAATAATCTGAGTGGAAGCCAAGTGCATCTTGGGCATATATCAAATCAACCTGGCTGAAGTATTATGTTTGCAAAAGAGAACAATTAAGTTAGTAGTATTGTAACTTAAACTGTTGTGGGATTTAGCAGAAACCATGGGGAACAGTAAGCAAATACACGCGTAGAGTATAGAAAGCTCAATGGATCACGAATCCAGATTAACAAAAGTCCCCTAACACGTATTTTTGATTTTCTGACCTTGGGAGAATTGCTTAATGTTTTTATGAATCTTATTACCTGACTCAGTGAAATCGCTTAGGATTTCTGATTTCTGAGAAAAAATAAATGACTATGTACCCTCATTAATTGATATGCATATTATGTGCCATAATGCCTCATTTTTGTACTCAACTATTTACTACTTTTTTAACTTTTTTTTTCTTTTTTAACTATTCTGATAACACAGTTTCTCGCTGTTGGCCTCTACTTGTGTGGTCAAACCTCAACTGAGAGGCAGACAGTCTGGTATTTGAAGTTTCATATTATTGTTGTCCTCGAGCCCGGCAGTAAGTCACGATGAGTTAATGCTTATTTTTCTTTGAAAAATGAGTAACTGACAAATTTGTTTTCACTTCTGGGCATTATAATCATAATATTTAAAAAAATATGTTGAGGTGAGAATATATGAAAGCCTAAGGCAGAGCAAGAATCCTTCATTAGATAATTTTTAAAATTTCAACTTTGTCAATGTATGCTTGTTAAAGTAAGAAAGGGTCTTTATTGTTACATAAATTCCCTTCACTGACTTAAAGGAAACTGCTAAAGGGAACTTGTTAAAGAAAAAAAAATGTGTTATGATTTGAATGCATTGATCTTAGTCAAATTTTATGTTTGCTTGAACTTATTGAAACTGCCCAAACAAAGCATTATTACATTTTTTGGAGCCAGTTGTGCTGAAATTATGTAGATCAGTGGGAGTGGATTTTCTTAGCATTGTCAATACTCATATTTTATAAACATGCACCATCCTCATTTGCTGATTGGGTTCATAAAGAACTGACAACCGATAGCTAGGAAGGAAGTGGATGTTGGAACTTCTGGTCAGAGAAAGCATCCTTGGGAGAAGAATCCAGCAGTAAAGATGCTTCACCAGCATGAATCATGCACTGGAAATGATACAGAGGTAAAGAACTTGCCAAGTGGCAAGAGGTGGGTTAGAATAGTAGGGATGCTCAGCGTGAGTCTGCCCAGCTAAGGCCTAAGCTTTTATATAACAATAAGTCTCGGTGTCCTTATTTAACTGCTGGCAGATCCAAGGGAGTCTTGCTATAATTCTGGCATAAAAAGGTGAGTCCTAAGGACAGCCCACAGTGGTTCATGAGGACAGGGGAGAGCCAACCCCTGACACTATTAATGATACTCCACTATGGTTTCAGACAGGAGCCTAGCATATACCTGTGCTCTAAGAAGCTCCACTCCACATCAGATTGAACTGAAGCTGTGTCCTACAGCCAAAGAGCATGTGGAACTCAGAGAAACAGAGAGTCCTGTGGAAGAGTGGAAGATTCCATATTGTACAGGCCAACATTCTCAATTCTATTACTTGGGGTTTAGTTTTCGAACTCCTGAGACCAGGGAAGTTTCATTTTATCATCTCCAGAGATTGAGCTGCTGAAGACTGACAGAGTTGGTGAGAAAAACCTCACTGGATTTATAAAGTTTCAGTAAAACCATCATCTCCTATTCTCAGTTTACCATCAAGCACAAATGTACTTGGTACATCTGACTTCTGAGACTTTAAAGAGTGCCACACGTGACCTGGGAAAACCATGGGTTTCTCCACTGCTAGAAACAAAACCAAGTCTTTCTCACCTCTTTGTACACCCCACCCAACCATCCATCCTCCATCCATCCATTCATCCATCCATTACTTTTAAAGATGCCATAACTTTCTGCTGTCTAGTTCTTTAAAATTTTTGTTTCATTTTCCTCCACATTTTAATCTCCTGTTTCCACTCTAAAGTTCAATGTATTTCCACTTTAGACTTCTCAGAATACAGAAGCTTCAAATCTCTTCAAACTGAAAGTCTGAATACACAGGAAAACAGGAATTTTTAAACTGTTTAGTCTGGAACTCAGAGAAAGGATGGTGGAGGTCTCTGCTGGAATGCGTACCCTGAGCTGGGCCCAGTAGCACAGCCATATAATCCCAGCACAAGGGGAGGCTGAAGCAGGTGGACCCCTGTGATTTCCAGACCAGCCTAGTCTACAAAGTGAGTCCAGGAAAAACCAAGAGAAACCCTGTCTCGAAACACAAAACAAAATAAAAAGTGTGTAATGTATACAGTGTATCCTTGGTTTTGTCCTAGTCAACAATTACCTAAGGCTTATAAAGCCTGTAGACCAGAGGAAGGCTTGATACTGGGAAGAAACACCATCTCTGGAGAAAGTTCAGCTGTGCAGCAACATGAGCCAGAAACTCACACAGAAGCAAACAATAACAAATACAATGTGGCCATTGCTTAAGGTTTTTTTTTTAAGCTAGTAACTGCTCTGAATTTTGTCTCAATTTTCAAAATAATTCTTGACTCACAGTAGTCTTACTTTCCTTCTGCAGATGAGAGATTTATGAGTAGGGAGACATTAATTAGTTAAAAAATATCCATGAATATTTGGGAAGTAAAAACAAAAGGTCAATACGCTGGTGTAGTTGGTCTAAATTTTTTCTTTTCTCCTTTGTACTATAAGCTATGGTTGTAAACTATAATCATTACAGCACTAATCACGTCTCAGACAGGAAGTAATAATGACAATTTATTATCCATAAAGGTATCCATAAAGATATATCCTAAGTGTACTCCACATATGTGCACGTGTGCACATGTGCGCTCACACACACACACACACACACACACACACAAATATAGCCTTCCTACTCTATGTTACATGTACGTATGTTTCCATGGGTGATCATTTGTTATTTGCTAACCAACTGGTATCTTCTTCCCTGGGGATAGTTAACTCTTGCTCTCAATATTTCTTAGTTACTTGTAGTTCTTCATCCAAGACTAAAAAGTGAAGCAGAGAAAATAGATCAAAAGCCCCAGAAACAGAATCTCTATAATGATAAGCAAAAATAAAATTTTTGTTGCTTGGAGAAAACAGCAGAACATAAAGCTTCACCCCACTGTTCACTTTGCCTCTCTGGTGTTCTGCTCCTGGCTTCTACTAACCAAATAAAAGCAAAAGGGGAAAGCAGCTTGCAACTCTACTAAGATCACTATTTTTATACATCGCACGCACACACACACAAAAAGCATATTAAAAAAGATGAAGTTACACATGTATGAAAGACAGCAAAGCACCCTACTATTAAGGCTGTAGGTTGCAAAGGTATACCCCCTTCAAAGGAATAACAAACTAATCATAGGTGGACAAAAAGATGTAACCATGGTACAGTTAGTAAAAACCTATTAACTAGATGATAGAAAAGACCAGAAAACATCTGCTGCACATCTACCACTGCTGATTTGTAAAGACATATTTTTGTTATATTTAAATTTGGGGTTTTAACCTTCCTCTTATGTACCTTTAAGTAGCTAAGCTAAATGCAAAAATGTGTTTTCTGTAGCAACTTAAAGTGGTACAAAAGACTTAATAATAGTCATTATTTTAGTTCTAAAATTATTTAGAAAAAATCTCCTCATAGTTTGTTTTCAAATCAGTCCTATTATGCATTTTATTACCCAACAGTTATTTCAATCAATTTTGACTGTAGAGTACAAAGTCCAAATGTGTGTCCGTCCAGTTACTTTTCATGGCAAAGAAATGAACAACAACAACAAAATGATTGCTTTCCCCCTAAGTACAGAGACGAGGAAATAATTCCTTTATTTACTAAATTAGAAATCTAATTGACACTAAAATTCTTTCAGTTTTTAAGCAGATTGACTGATATTTTGGGTGAACATTTTGTGCTAACACACTTCTGTGTAAATTGACTGGTTCTAAATTCTGAAGTGTAAGTGCTTTTTCTTATAACTGCTTTACAACCTATGTCTTGTTTCTGTGTAAAAGCTACACTTGTTTTGAGTTGCTATCCCAGGAGCATCTACAATGATGTTTTACTGCTATAGGAAGTGTCTCACAATGGCTATGCCATAGTGCTCATTTCTCTACTACTAAGAGGAGGTTTTGCATTTTGACTTACCTTCCAAGTGACTGTGACCTGAGCAACTGTCAGAGATTTTATTTTTAAAAATTATAAATTAAAAATATTGTGTATATGTGGTCATGTCTATGTATTTTATGTTAAAGACTATATTAGAAGTTCACAATGTATTGCCTTGAAAGTACTTCACACACAAAAAAAACATCTAAGCATTTTTTATCCAAGTGATAAATATTGTCTGGTGCCATCAGTGTGACCACCATCAGCACAAGACGTTGTTCTCTACCTTTCTGAGTTCTAGGCTATCTTGTCTGTCTGGCTTCATAAAAACAGGGAATTGATTGTATTATATGCTGCAGCTTGCCATTAGCCATTTTCATGAACATTTTGATTATGACTGAACAATGTAAATTGATTCAAGCAGAAAATTGCTTTTTATTACATATCGGTGACTACATCACCTTGGAAAAATGCAAGGTATCCTCAACCTTGGCTTCATTGGGTCATTTGATACCATGGAATATTCATAGAGGAGAGATTTACTGCAAAGATAAGTCTCATGGTTAACAGGAGTTTTTCAGATGGTACTGTTGTCATTTATGGCTACAATGCATGTGTTGTGAGAAGATGTTTAGAAATATCCGTCCTTCCACGCTAGGATAACCAGCAGTTCCTGCAGATAGGGCCAAATGTGAAACTGAAGGCACAATATACCCAAACTTATCGCACACAATGAAAGTGGTGCTAAGAGGGAAGTTCATAGCACTTAGTGCCTTTATAAGTAAAGTGAAGAGACCCCATACTACCAACTTAACAACTCACCTGAAATCTCTGTAACAAAAAGAAGCAGACTCACCAAAGAGGAGTAGATGGCTGGAAATCATCAAACTCAGGGCTGAAAAAAATATATTGGAAACAAAGAAAACAATTCGAAGAATCAATGAAACCAAGAGCTGGTTCTTTGAGACATTCAGTCCCTTTCCCTTACAGGAGTCATATCCCCAAGTTTGGATTTCTGGAGAACTTCTGCAATGTTCTCCCATAAGATCACTCTGTCCTTTGACTTTCCAAGTTAAACTCTCTGATATCTTGTGATTTATTTCAAGGGAAATAAGAAGAGATAGATTTTCTGTGAATGATGTCCTAGGAGAAGAATATTTAGCACAGCAGTAAAGTTTCTGGGAGGAATAGAACCTAATAACCACATTACCTCTACTTGGCTTACGTGGTATTTCTATAATTCAGGCAAATAAAACATTTTTTCCAGAGGTACTGACAGGAATCAACCAGATCTACAATGCACTGTTACTATGGATCTTCTGCCAGAGATATAGATAGCTGTGTCATACATAACCTTTATTGATATAACATTCTTAGCAAAGGATTATACAAGCAATTTTCTCTAAATAGGAGACTCTTGGATCATCAATATAGTCGTTGTCAAAAGAATAAGAGGTGGAGGAAATATATTCATTGAATATTGTTACTCCAGTATGACCCTTTCATTTCATTAATTGGAGTGAATTTAACTTCAGATGGGAGAATTTAAACTGTTGAATGTTTGTGCTTTGGCCATCATCACCAAGGTTCAAAAGATGTGAATCCACAGTGCCTGATATTCTCGGTTCATTGCTAAACCTACTGAATCAAGTCATTTCTATTTTTTTTTTATTCTGCATATGAGTAACAGCACAAATGTTGTATTAATGTATACAAGTAGACTTTGATTAATGGTCTAACCAAATTGTTAGCAGACATTAACAATGAAACCTAGCAAGCCAAAGTGTGCTTTAAGATAACGTTGACTTTTTCCTTTCTCTAAAAGTTAAAGATTCATTAGCAATGAGACAGGCTAACTCCTGGCAACATCCAGCCTACCTCAAAGAGAATGATGAGCATCAGAGAACCTCCTTATGGGCATGGCTTAACTACCCACTGGTCAAATGGTCCTCATTTCTACCACACACAGAATTCTGCCTAAAAAAAAAAGGTCAAGCTTGGATGCAGACAGTCAATGGCCAAACTCTGCCAAGACAGGGTAAGCAAGTCATCAATAGTTTCTGTCTCACAAATAATGTCTCTCAGATATATAGGACCAGAAAGCTGAAGAAGATGCTCCAATATAACACTGTCACAACTCTGGCAACCTGCTAGCATTTTTTAAAATTTGCCTGCTGTTACTTTTATCAACGTGCTTGGTCTCTGCACCAGCTAGGTGACTATCCACCATCTTTGCTAGGGGCGACCATGTGGCTACTACCTTCTGTCTTTAAGGACAACTGGGTGACTAGCTGCCATTTTTGTAAAGGGCAACCACCACATGATCCCTTGCTTCCCACCACTGTCCTAGGCCCTCCTCCTTCTTTGGTATGCTGGAGATTCTCTAAAGGTGTGAGGCCCATAATCCTGACCCCTCTCTTCCTGAGGGGCGGAGTTAATCCCCTACCTGCAACAGTGCCTGGTTCCAGGCCTCTGGACCTCAGATGCAGTTTTGATTTCTCTAAGATGATACCTTCCAACTCCTAAAAATAAAAATGTCTCTAATTTTCTTTTCTACTCTCAAAAAAAAAATCATAGGACTGTTTATTGGGTATACAATTGTTTATTGGCTATGTTTTTTATCATGATCTAAAATGTTTTTGATTCTAGTCTATGCTTTTGCTAAATCCTAGAGAAGTAAATAAATCCTGTCTTTTTTCTGTCATCAGCTAACCTAGATTCAACTACAGGCATCCTGGTTAATGGGTTTGACATTTTTTAAAGTTATTCTATAATGTTCTACTGTATTAAAATTCACTTGATTGCAATATTAAATTTTAAATCATTGCCTTAAACCATGTTTAGCGTAAAATTCTAAATGTAAAGTTATTGGTCATACAAAACTGTTCTGTTCCTTTTGGACTGTACCTGTGTTATTAACATTCCAACTTAACAGAGATAAAACCTAAAGTATTAGTCTTTAAGTATTAAGATAAACTATGAACACGGTTGTCTGTTTAAATATTCTCAAGATAGACAAGAATGTGGTCTCTTGCCATTTTAATTAAAAGAGTGTGTATGTGTCCTGAGCCCCATATAAGAACTTGTATGTCTTTATTTTTTGTTTGTTAGTTTTTCAAAAAAGGGTTTCTCTGTGCAGCCCTGGCTGTCCTGGACTCCCTATGTGGACCAGGCTGGCCTCGAACTCACAGTAATCATCCTGCCTCTGCCTCCAGACTGCTGGGATGAAAGGCATGTGCCACCATACCTGGCTAAGTATGTGCAAATCTTTAAAACCCAAGAGGAACCTTCCCGACAGGCTCAGTTACAACAAACTGCTCCAGGCCTTAGCCACTACCCCTGAGGAAAAAATAGAGGTCCGCATGGCCCTTCCCATTGTGATTCAGCCTCAGCCAGCTCTGCCAGGGACCTGTTTCATGTGTAGCCAAAAGGAGACATGGTCTCACAGCTGCTGCAACCAGAACGGGACTCTGATCCCACAGCCTTGTCTGTTGGCAAATTTGGCCTATGGATGTCACCGTTCACATGCAGGCTTGTTCTCTGTGTCTAGCCACTGGAGGTTCCACCAGCACAAGAACTGTGCACAATTCCAGCTCCTTGACCTGGTGGAGTACGGACGGCTCTTAAATTCAACAGCCTCACCAAACAGAGTAATCCTACAGGTCTGTGTTAAACTCATACTCGGGTTACATAGACACATGACCAGTTTCTGTTATTGGAGACTCCAGGTACCCTCCCAGGCCTCTTCATATGCAGGAGACCAGTCATTAACTGTCACTTCCACCTATTGCGGAGAGCTTCCAAGAAGGTGTTTTAAGAATGTGTCTTAAAACAAAGTTCATTTCCCAAGCCTGTACTGTGCTATATGTCTACTGCCTTTTCCTGCAATATATACATGTCTAACAATGTGTATTTCACTGCGGATTTCAAACAGTAATGATGCTAAACTTATCTCCCCTTTTGAACCGTAAAAGGATTCTAGTAAGCTACAGGAAATCCGTCTCTCAGGTCAAATGGAGTCCAGATAAGTACTGTAATCCACAGCCTAAGTTTCCCACCTTTCTCCTATCTGTAAGGGTGGGATTCCTTTCCCTTCTCACTGGTTTTGTGACTTCCCCTTTCCCTAACTACCTGATTGTCACCTTTCTGCACTCAACATCAGCTAAATTTTCCCTTCCTAGTCATGAAAATGCTTTCCTTTTTCTAACAGACACCTCTCTAGTTCACTGGGGGCAGAGGTACCCAACTGTTTTCCTGACCTCCAACTAGGGTCATCTCCATTGTGTGAGTTTTCTTTTTTTTCAAACTTTATTTCATTAATTTATTCAGATTACATCTCAATTGTTATCCCATCACTTATATCCCCCTGTTCCTCCCTCCCTCCTGCTTTCACCTTATTCCCCTCACCTGGGTCTATGACTGAGGGGGACCTTCTACCCCACTATATGGTCATAGGCTATAAAGTCTCATCTTGCTATCCTGATTATTCTTTCACTGAGTGCCACCAGGCCTCCTCATGAAGGGGAAGTGATCAAATATGGGGCACCAGAGTTCATGTCAGAATCAGTCCCTGCTATCCACATAACTGTGGAGAATGTGTTGTTACAGCTGCTGATTAAAAATTTCGAGTGCACTCATAGCTGCATCCTTGAAGCTAGCTCATGTGTTGAGCTACACTGTTAGTTGCTGGTTAGTACTTACAAGCTACTAGTTGGTCCGCAGCACTCCCTTGGGTCACTATCCATTTTTGGGACACCCTGATGGCCTGACTGCACCTCCCTATGGTAAATGTCCAGTCATCCCTTCCTTCTAACACATCTTTGGGATGCCTTCTGAGAATCTCAAATCCCTACGCCCATATTAAGGGCTTCTAAGCTTACATGCCTCTATAATCAAATTTGACAATTCCAAAACTAAACTGCTTTAATTATTGTCTGCAATTGGGTAAAATGGAAGGAAGCTCCCATATCCAGACCTTTTTTCTTTCATCTCCTATGGTCAAGACTTTCCTAGGATAAAATGGAAGGAAGCTTCTTATATCCAGACTTTTTCTTTGCTCTCCCAACATTTTCATGAATTGTCAGCGTTGTCACAAGCTTTTCTCTTTGTTCTCCCAAGAGTTTCAAATGTACACCAAAGGGAATTTTCTCCCTAACCTACTAACTTTGTCTTCTGCCCACATATATAGTCCAGTATCCTTCCAGACTGCCTAAATCTGAGATATCGTCAAAGCAGCTACCCACAAGTGCTCCTGCTCCTGCTTAGACATCGTGCCAGCTGGGTCTGCTTCGCTCCTCCTAGCCAGATCTGCATTGCCCTCCCAACTGCAGATGGTCTCAGACCCTGGACAGCAAATGCACAGCCTGTTGTTCTGGAACCTGGCCAACATTTCAGCCTTTTAACCCCCTATTGCTGCCCTACTGTCAGCAGGCAGGAAGTAGTTAAGATGATTACTTCACCCCTTATCCATTTGCAAAAGGCTAAAATGGTGTGCTCCTTGCCTAGGACACACAGCTCCAGGTTCTCCCAGCACTTCTAGGTCCCTATCTGCTGCAGGACATGGCTGACGTAGCCTGCTCTGTACCTTGAACTTTCAGGGCAGAACTTTTCCTTCTCCTTCAGTATATAATTTGGACAGTTTGTTGCTATTGATTTTTTTTTCTCTTTTCCCCATTACCTACAATTATATACCTTAACTTACATTATATAAAACAATCCAATGTTCCTCATTTTTTTAATTATAGAAAAAGGAAGGAATGTTAGTATTCTACTTCAGTCTGCCTACCTGTGATGTCATTGCCTACCTGCCACAGGCGTGGGGCTCTCCATGGATCTCTTACTTCTCATTATATCCTCTACTCTCTCCTTTACTTTTTCTCCCCTTTTTCTCTCTCTCTGGGATACCCCTTTCCCCCTTTCCTTCTACCACCATGCTTATTCAATAAACTCTGTGTAAAATAATATCTGCTGCCTGGTACCTTCTATCTATCATCTGCCTTAATTTTTATATATAACCAATATTATATAAAATTAAAGTGTTTAGTATACTTATATTTGAAATATGTTCATTCTGTAGCTGTGGAGTGTATTTCCTGAAATTGATGAAAATTCTTGGATGTATGAAACTGGCAGATACATATAATAGTGATATTTCTCATTATTATTCGTCATTATCTGATGCATGAATCAGATATATAAATATAAAACTATGAGCTGCTAAAAGAGCCTGAAGGGTAGAGTACCCAATATATCCTCTAATGCAGGGTAATATTTGCTTTATAAACAAAAAATACATTTTGAGCTCATAGCTTTGGAAATATGTCCAAGTATATCTAGCACAGGAAACAATTATACAACACAGGCTTGTGCCAAGGAAATCAAAAGTATTGTCTGTCTTTATGTTTCTTGGTGTTATTCAGCAGGATCAGAGATAACATTATATGGAATTTTAAATGGATTTATGCAATAAGATTGTAAAGGGATTATTGCTAGCCTATAGTATATGGTGTGGATTTTGGTGATTGACAAGGAGTTGAAATGAAAAACGTTGTCAAATCCTTCCTCTCATGATCAAAATTTATGAATTTAAATACCTTTAAAAAATAAAAAAAAACCTCTGCCAAAGGTTTCATAGACTTTGGTAAGATGTTGGAGGAGGGTCTTGTGCACTGGGAATTCTGATGCTGATTTTTATTCCCTAAAATTTGGTTACCAGCCTGCAGTGGGCATTGTTATGTATGTTGACCCATCTCCTGAATCTATGTGATATAAGTAATGCTCCCCAATTATCCCTGATTAGTTAATAAACGTGCTGAAGACTGTTACTTTACTGGTCAGAAGAAAGATAAGTGGAGCTGACCTTTCAGGGATTGGGGTCTGGAGACCATGGGGCAGGAGGATGGAAAGAGAATGTAATCTTGCCTAAGTCTAGGTTCAAGGTTAAAACAGTCTTGAGATACCATCCCACTGAGACTTTGTCTCTACAAACTGATAAACATTTGAGATAGACTCAGAAGAGCCATATCATCCCAAGACAAAAGACAGGGGAAGGGACTCAGGCCAGGCTATTGTATTACAGAATAACCAGACCATCTGTTGGAGAAGGGAACTGGAGAGAGAGATTGCAGATTCCCGCCTGAAAGCGAAGGAGGGAGGACGATTGGAGACACCTGAACCATGGTCTCCGGCATACCTCCATGTTTGGTGCTCAGATGCTGCAGGGTTTTCTATTCGGATGATGATCTACAAGACCCCCTGAGATCTATGCCAGGGGAATTGTCCCACAAAACTGATACCCGGAAGGTTTTATTCTTGTTCTCCTCCATCTCCTTTCCCTCCTATTACGGGTAGTTGGGTTGTAATGGAGGTACATGCCTTTAATAAACTCCTAATAAAGTAGAATCATTACGGAATCAGAGCCAAGTGGAGGATGAGAGGGAGCAAAAGATATATCAGGAGAGAAGGAGACAGGAGGGTGCCATTGCATAACCAGTAGCACGTGGCGTGGCTAAGAGAGTTCTGAGGACTGAGTTGATGGAGCAGAAGAGATCATGTGCAAGTTTTTGGAATCTTGGATGGGAAGCAGACAAAATAGTTTAGGAGGTTGATATCTGTTCACTTATAGTGTTTTAAGGCTTATTAGAAATCTAACAATTTTCTGTGTTTTCAATTTAGAAAATAGCTGGTGAAGGAATAACTACAGCTATAATAATTTCCTTTATTAACTAATTTGTAGAGAATGATTAATTCATTTTGCAGATGGTGTCCTACTTGGATGACATGTTATCCGTGCCTTTAAACTTTATGTTCAAATATTAGACAGAGTTCCTTGTAGAAAGCAGAGAAGGCAGTTCTCCCCTAGAGCTATGAGCCTCTGAGCTACATGCTATAACCTGAGACCAAAAAAGGACATGATGGCTGTCACTGAGTTAAGCCCACCCTGTGCCTGCCCACAGGATCAAAGCCGCAGCAGGCTATTACCTATCCTCCGTGCAGCTGAGAAGACAGATATAAATATATAAAAATATAGACAGAGAATTAAGGAAGAGCTTAGTGAGAATGCGGGGAGGGGGAAGAAGAGGATGAAGGAGAATGTTTTTAATGGAAATAAAAACCATGTAAAATACAGCAAAAATGGTAGAAAAGAACGGTTTTACCCGAACTTGAAAGTATCTTGCAATATGAGCCACACCAAATTTTCATCATGATCAGGATGATCAATAACAGCAGTAAATTATATCAGTTGTGTTAAAGCAGCCAATTATGTTAAAGAAGCTAATATGTGTTGCCATATGTTATGCAATCTGCCCAATCTAATGTCTTTCATGAGCGCCCACACACATATGCACATACATACACAGAGACACATGCAGGCATGCACAAAGACAAACACACTACTTAAATAAATAGTTTCTAATGGTTTCTACTTAACCATGTATGATTTTGATCAAGGACTGTCCACGTTGACATTTAAATAGTAAGGACATGTTATGGCTATTTAATCTGGCATTTGCTTTTATCTAGGTTATGCAGAAATGCCGCAAAATAGGTAATCCAACTTTCAGGTGTCCCATCATTCCTGCTACTAGTGATAAATTATTACTGACTACCCAAGCAACTACATATATAGTTTAACTTCTGTCAGAATCATGTTATTTCCTATGCTACGCCACATGAGTGTCATATGTTCTTCTCAAAATAGTGCTATAGCTTGGACAATACAATATGGTCATGTGACCACATAAAGCTGTTTTTTTTCCCACAACTGAAAACATTGTTGACAGGCAACAATCTCAATGTATTTTATTTTCTGAACAATGAACAAACAAATGAAAACAAAAACAACGAAAACCAAAATCTTGTAGCAAAGCTGCAGTTAGAAAAGCTATCCAAACTTTCTGAAATTATATATTTTTTAAATTTTTTTTTTACTTTTTTCTCCTCTATTAATTTATTCTTGTTACATCTCAATGGTTATTCCATCCCTTGTATCCTCCCATTCTTCCTTCCTCCCATTTTCCCCTTATTCCCCTCCCCTATGACTGTTCCTGAGGGGGATTACCTCCCCCTGTATATGTTCATAGGGTATCAAGTCTCTTCTTGGTAAACTGCTGTCCTTCCTCTGAGTGCCACCAGGTTTTCCCCTCCAGGGGACATGGTCAAAGGTGAGGCACCAGAGTATGTAAGAAAGTAATATCCCACTCTCCACTCTACTGTGGAGAGTGTTCTGTCCATTGGCTAGATCTGGGTAGGGGTTTAAGGTTTACTGCCTGTATTGTCCTTGGCTGGTGCCTTAGTTTGAGCGGGACACCTGAGCCCAAATCTGCCTATCATAATGTTCTACTTGTAGGTTTCTAGGACCCTCTGGATCCTTCTACTTTGCCATTCTCCCATGCTTCTCTCATCTAGAGTCCCACTAGAATGTCCTCCCCTCTGTCTCAGTTTCCTGGTAAGTGAAGGCTTTGGTGGGACATGCCCCTTGGGCTAATATGCAGATATAAGTGAGTATATACCATTTGAGTCTTTCTGCTTCTGGGTTAACTCACCCATTATGATCATTTCTAGCTCAATCCATTTATCCACAAATTTCGGGAATTCCTTGTTTTTAATAGCTGAATAGTATTCCATAGTGTATATGTACCACAGTTTCTTTATCCATTCTTCTATTGAGGGACACTTAGGCTGTTTCCATGTTCTGGCTATTATGAATAAAGCTGCTATGAACATGGTTGAGCAAATTTTCTTGTTGTGTGCTGAAGCATCTTCTGGGTATATTCCAAGGAGTGGAATAGCTGGGTCTTGAGGAAGCCCTATTCCCATTTTTCTGAGATAGCACCAGATAGATTTCCAAAGTGGTTGTACTAGTTTGCATTCCCACCAGCAATGAAGGAGTGTTCCTCTCTCCCCACATCCTCGCCAGCATGTGGTGTCGCTTGAATTTTTGATCTTAGCCATTCTGATGGGTGTAAGATGGAATCTCAGAGTTGTTTTGATTTGCATTTCCCTAATGATTAAGGAGGTTGAGCATTTCTTTAAGTGTTTCTCAGCCATTTGATATTCCTCTGTTGAGAATTCTCTGTTTAGTTCCAAGCCCCATTTCTCAATTGGGTTATTTTGTTTGGTGGTGTTTAATTTCTTGAGTTCTTTATATATTTTGGATATTAGACCTTTGTCAGATGTAGGATTGGTGAAGATCTTTTCCCAGTCTGTAGGCTGTCGCTTTGTTCTCTTGACAGTGTCTCCTGCCTTACAGAAGCTTCTCAGCCTCATGAGGTCCCATTTATTAATTGTTGACATTAATGCCTGGGCTGTTGGTGTTCTGTTCAGGAAGTTGTCTCCTGTGCCAATATGTTCCAGGCTCTTCCCCACTTTTTCTTCTAAGTGACTTAGTGTCTCTGGTTTTATGTAGACTATCATATCATCTGCAAATATGGATAATTTGACTTCCTCCTTTCCCATTTGAATACCCTTGATCTCCTTTTGTTGTCTTATTGCTCTGGCTAGAACTTCGAGTACTATATTGAAGAGATATGGAGAGAGTGGGCAGCCTTGCCTTGTTCCTGATTTTAGAGGAATTTCCTTGAGTATCTCACCATTTACTTTGATTTTGGCTATTGGCTTCCTATATATAGCCTTTATTTTAAATAATACTACTACTCTAGCACTGTTGATGTAAAGATGATTTGCCTTCCATTAAAATAGAAATGTTGTATTATTGATTATGAAATTTTTATCATTATAATGAGGTAATCTCATTATAATGTTTTCTTGAACTATTTCCTTATTTCAAGAATTTTTAGTCTATTGGATAGAATAGACAAATAATAAAGCAAAAATTCTAGACATGGACACACATAATTTAGCCAATTCATATTTGAAAATACAATAAAGGCAACTCATTGCAGCCAAAATAGAACTTTCAGAAGATGGTGATGAAATAACTCTATAGTTACAAATAACCCTCAAAACAACAAAACAGAGCAACTAAACTACATAGTTTTAACTTTACATCTTAACAAAAATTAGTTAAAAACCTCCCAGGAACTAAGTTGGAAAATATAACCCTGTAAAACATAAAATACACGTATAATTATACCTTTTTATAGACAAACTTTAAATCCAATACATAAATAAATTGCTAGGCTAAACCTTGCATCTAACTCTAAGACAATATGTTGTTAAATATTGTCCCTTAAGACCTCAATAGATATTATTTCAAAGACTAAAAAAAATAAAAAATCAGAATAATAGCTGGTGTTTCTGTCATTTAGAGAAGTTAAAATTTAGACAACAATGAATATTGTTCAGTTTTTTAGGATACTGAAAAGTCACAACATTTATAGCAATGAATGCTATGTGAAGCCAAAGAAAGTACACTTATTACATCTGTGAGTAGGAAACAATGTATTGACATTGTAAAACTGGAAGCTTTGGCTTAACTAATTCATTACACTTACTTTCTTCTGATTTGGCAAATGATTTTTAAAAGTTGGTGTATACGGAACCTACAGGTAGATTCTTAGAGAAGTTTTATTTTTATCTGTCAATCTGAGAAGCAATCAACATGCCCTTCAGCTGACAAGTGAACACTTGGAGGCACATCCACATAATAAAATATTGCCTACTGCAGCAAAGAAATGAGTTGTGGTTCTAGGAGGGCATGAAAGAAAGGAAACCACTGCTGTGAGCAGTCTACAAATTACAGGCCTCTGAAAGATGTTGTTCCAGGAAGAGAAAAATAAGAGGCACACTAATAAGATCAGTGTTTTCTGTGGGTAACACGAAAATGAAGAGATGGCGTGCAAAGGATTTTTAACACTGACGAATCTCAATGAACCTGTTACGATGAATTTGTTACAACCCATAGAATTAAAAAGAAGAGTCAACCCTAATGTGTAGTATGGATGTTGTCAGCAATATGTATTCCATTGCATACTCTTACGTTGAAACACATATACCAACCTTGCAGACCATTAGCAGCTAGAGAGACCACAGGACAGGCCCACAATGCACATAGGAGCTTTCCATACTTTTGACACAGTAGGACACACACACAGACACACACAGACACACACAGACACACACACACACACACACACACACACCACACACACACACACATGACTAAAATACTGATTTAAAAAGAAAGATATTTGTTTCACAGCATATCTTATTATTAAATACCTTTTAAAGTTTATAAATTTTGACAGGTAGCCAAATAAGTTCCTTTTTAACATATCTTTATTATTGACTTCCAAATGGTTGTTGCCATTTTTACTTCTCTCATTTTTACTTGATTATATGTAGTTTGTTCTTTTCTCTAGTGATGTTTGAACAATTGTTACATGTTAATGATGTCTGATGATATTCATTATTTGTAAAATTTGTCATCTTTTAACTTATAGTATCTTTTGCCACTAAAAGTTATGTCGCACAGTGAATTCTTTTTTTTTCTTTCTTTCTTTCCTTTCTTTTTTCTCACTTTTTTCGTTTGTTTCAAATTTAGAATATGCCAATTTTTCTGAAACATGATTATTCAACATTTTATATGTCTTTAAGTTGTTCAAAGTTTTATATTCTGTTTTATGTTTCCCACTAATCGTATAATGTTAATTTAATAATTTGAGAGAGAGAGAGAAGGGAGAGAGAGAGAGAGAGAGAGAGAGAGAGAGAGAGAGAGAGAGAGAGAGAGAGAGAGAGAGAAACAATTAGAGAGACAGAGAAAAGGAGTGAGAGTGAGTGAGGAGGGAGAGAGAGACAGAGACAGAGAGAAAAAGAGGAAGGGAACTTAATGTTTAAGACTTGTAGTTCTTTTCCAAAAGAGTTTCCAGTATATAGATACTGTCCTCTTGTTTTCTCACAGAATGTTCATGATACTAAGATTATAAATCTTAGTAACAAGTTAAAAGGCATTCAATTATTTTGTTATTGAATTGATAAAGTATCTATCATCTATCTGTCCATCTATCTGTCCATCTGTCTATCTATCTATCTATCTATCTATCTATCATCTATCTATCTATCAATCATCTATCTATCTGTATTCATACCATGTATTACTAATGTACATATATAAATTTATGAGTTGCAATCATCATATTAATCGACCTCTATCATTTCACTTATTAGTTTTGCAGTATTTTCTGCAAGTCCATAATAACATAAGCACCAAAAACATTATAATGATACTTGATAGATAGCAAAGAAGACACAAGGTATGGAGCAACCAGTGGGTTGATGCAGGCATGGAGCTGTTATAGCACTTTCGGGGTTGAGCTTTATTACAAGATAGGCTTCAAGAACTTAGGAGCCAGGATTGGGTGTTGGGGTAGGAAAGCATTAAAAAAATAACACAGCATGACATCAAAGACAACATAAGACTTCAGAGATTGAGATGCTTCCCATTAAAACCCAGAGAGGGATTTCATTATGAAGAATTGCTTAAACTAAAAGAAAGAAAGCTACCAATTATTGGGAAGATGAGTATATGAAAAAAAACCCAAACCTCTAAACTAAAGAAAATCTACAACTTTATGTCTTTATGGGAGGAGAAGTTCTATATAACTTTACTTAACGCACTATAGAATATATATCAAAGATTGTGGATGAAGAAAGTACTGATTGTGAACACAGAATGAGACCACAAAAGATTTTAACTTGACAGAAACAGACAGACAGACAGACAGACAAAGAGACAGACAGAGAGAGATAGAGAGACAGAGACAGAGACAGAGAGACACACAGAGAGGCAGAGAGAGAGAGAGAGAGAGAGAGAGAGAGAGAGAGAGAGAGAGAGAGAGAGAGAGAGAGTCTGAGTAGCCTGATTTCTGCAGATTGTGAGATGTACCTGCATAGACAGACCATTTTCAAAAAGTACAAGTCCATGATGTAAGAAGAATGATAAAGTCAAGCAAGGTAAAACTCCTTCAGTGTACCTTGGCTGATTGTTTATAAACATGATGATATTCATTCTCACCATAACCTAACAAGAACAGGTGGAAACATTGAAGCATTAGGGAATGAAAAAATGTGCTCAAACTCCTGCATATTAGATACGTCGGACTCAGCAAAGAATCTCTTGATACTACCTCTTTTCCGGCCATCATCTTTTATGGACTTCCCTTGACTATGCAGTGTCAGGCTCTTTCAGTCCATACTCTCATTTTTATTGCATCTTTGGATATTTTGTCAGGTTTTATTTGCTCCTTTATGAAGTAGCATTAATTATTTACACATTTGATTTCTCTTTGGCGTTTACTTCCTTCATTATTTTCCCTTTAACACTCTAGCACTATTATCATTATGTTTTCCCTGTGCATTTCCAGATGTCATTAATTTGTTTTCAGACTGCAGTTTTCATGCTTGAAAGTTATACTACATACATGAAAATAATTTATATTATTGCATGAGCTTGGATATTTATTTATATTTAAACACTCTTTTAAGCTAATTTTCAGTTATATCAGAGGGTTCAATGTTATAACATGGACAAATATAATGGAAAATCATAGACAAAGACAAATTAAATGTTTTTAAGCATTGCATCACTAAACTATTATATCTAGATTTTTAAAAATGTAAATGTATATAATTAACTTTTTCTATGAGATTAAATAAAAATACACATTTATAATCATGAAATTAACAGAGAAACAAAATTTAAGATGTACTTCGTTTTATTATTTACTAATGTCCCAACTGTGTCTACTGATTATCATGGCTTTTCTGAATAAATTGTTCTTTATGTAAAGGGAAAATATGCTAGCCAGTATAGCGCTTTGAAAGTAAGTAGCCTACAAAAATTTTTGAGTGATAACTACATAAAGCGTATCATCATGTAGTGTGACTATTATTTTGACAACACAATTAATGTCTGCATTGTCAGCAGTTAGATTTTAAATCGTTTCATAGCTGTATCAGTTATACACTCTTGCCAGAGACATAAAAATGTGCTTCATTGTGGTCTATGGAAAGTTTTCACTGCTATTTTTCCTTTGAAAGTTGTGCAAAGCAGTGAAAGACTTTTCTCAAAGCTTAGGAGAAATAGGAAATGCTGTTCCAGATATGCAGAGGCTTCAGGGCATGTTTCTGAATCCAGGCTACTTTGCATTAAATATAATGATAACTCTGGATGTAGTGGCTGCGACCTTATCTGGTGGCTTCTGCCACTTAAGCAGCACAAGGTGAATCCAGAGCTCGAGACTGTCTTTGTGGCAGTTAGCTGCAGCAACTCATGAATGTGGACAAATGTATGCAGGGTGACCTTCGTGACTGAATGTGCTTGGGCGCTTTGTGATTTCCACTGGGGTTACTAACTGGATGTTCCATTGACAACTAGAATGCGTGTTCTACCTTGCTCGCATTTTTAGAGCGCATCTTTATGCATCAGAAAACCGCAGGCATGCACAGGTCTATGAAATGCATTTTTCAGATAATGGACTTCATTTGCATACTTGTCCATTATCTGTAACCACAGATCATTTCCCCTCCTTTTGGATAAATCACTTCATGGCATACATACAAATCAGTGCTTAAAAACAAACAAACAAATAAATTAATAGAAGGTTCAGAGGCAGCATCCCATAAATGTTATGTTCCCTGTTTGCCAGGCGTTTTAGAATGACTTGATCTTCAGGAAATTTACTAGGTTTTGCATGAACATGCATGAATGTAGCATACACACACACACACACGCACGCACGCACGCACGCACGCACGCACGCACGCACGCACACACAAGCATGTGCAAACAATTAAAATTAATTAAATAAATCTTGTAACACAAAGAACATAAGCTATTGATAGTTGTCAATTGCACATAAAACAAGCCTAATAGAGTCAGGATAAAAAAGGAAGGAGCTAGGAGCCTTTTTATTACATTTTTTTTTCATTATTTAGCTTGCTGTAATAGTATCATTCATATGATTTAGTGCTAATACTATCACAACATATAAATTATTACCATATATAACACTTGTCTAATGAAACTGATGGATGTCTGCCTTCCTGTCATATGGCAAGCTGCAGAAGAAAGGATACAAATCCACACATTTCTAAAACCAACTGTAGTGTTTGAAAAACTACAATTTCACTTTTTGCTCATTAATAATTCTGAAAGTAAATGCACACTCTGCTGTATTTGAAATTCACTGTTTGTCCCCATCTTGTATAGAAATTTCCCTTTCCTTTTATTGAATTGTTTAAAGGTTATGTTTTATGTAGTATTAAATACACAGAATCTATCTATACACGCTGATTATTTAGAAACCCTTAACTTATTTTAAATGGTATAGAATATTTGGCCTTATTGATCTTTTATACTCATTTATTTTTGCACAGTTCTTCCCATCATAAAAAAGTGTCTTTTCCTTTATCTGAGTTCTTCAGACCTGGAAAAATATCCTAATTTCACTTTATCTTGTGCTAAAATGTAGACATAAAATTTTACACATGAATAATTTTTCTGACTGAAGTATTGATTAATATTTATATAAATGTAATTTCTGTTTTGATAATTTATGTTTTGAGCCATTATAAATGAGTTAATTTTCTAGCTTCAAAAATAAAAATTTTAGACTTACTACTTTTAAAGAATTTACAAAACTTTGTCTACTTGGAAATACTTTCCTCCACTTACAACAAATGATTATATACTGTTTTCTTTTAGTGGTATAATTTAATAGCATAAATGTATAATCTATGGCGTGATATTACACTGTATAATTACAATGCTTCAAAATCTAAGAAAAATTAGCATTGGATATTATGATTTCTTGAGCTTTTTCCTCAATTTTTCTTTTAGTAGTTGTATACTTAAAAATTTTCACCTAATCATTGCTTAATTTTAATTTTTTATATCAAATGAGCAACAAAGATTAAGCTTCCATTTTCTAGATGGAAATATCCAGCTTTTCCAGGACCATTTGTTAGATGTGTCTTCTGTTTTTCAAGGTATATTTGGGATGTGTTTGTCAAGAATCAATGCATGTAATTATCATTCTGTGTATTTTCTGGGCCATTGCTCTGAGTGTTTGTTTTTATAACAATTCTCTTTAGTTATTATACCTATACCTTTTAAATATGATTTTACTCAAGTTGGAAATATAATACTGCAGTCTGTACTTTTTCTCTTGCTTATTTTGGCTATTCCTTGGTATTGTTTAAAAGTTATTTGTATTGCTTATTTCTATTCAATGTTCTTACATAGTAGGTAAAATGGTGCGCAGGAATCTTTTCTGTTTTTAAAAATTATTTTATTTAATTTTAATTTGTCT
Source organism: Acomys minous (assembly GCF_964271855.1). Classification (NCBI taxonomy): domain Eukaryota; kingdom Metazoa; phylum Chordata; class Mammalia; order Rodentia; family Muridae; genus Acomys; species Acomys minous. The sequence goes on along the minus strand of NC_140493.1, from coordinate 32,136,819 downwards.
GTGTTGGAGTGAGGGTGTCAGATCTTGGAGTTACAGACAGTTGTGAGATGCCATGTGGGTGTTGGGAATTGAACCCGGGTACTTTGGAAGAGCAGGCTCTTAACCACTGAGCCATCTCTTCAGCTCCCAGGAATCTTCTCTTATTGAGTCTCGATTTAACATATAATACATAATATATTTAGAAAAATGTCTTACTGTTGTGAAAGAAGAGCTAGTCTGAGGTGATGTATGCAAAGTTTGACATATGTCAGCCGAATCTGTTACTTTATGTCATAGTTGAACACCAGCATTTCTTCATTGACATTATTGGTCAAATGATTGGTCCTTTGGGAAAGATAGTGTTTAAGTTTCTCATCATTGCTGTTGAGAGAGGTTTATCTCTCTTTATATCTAATAATGCTTACAACAAACTTGAGTGCTCCAATGTTACCATCTAAATCTTTGTGGTAATTCTAAACTCTGTTTGAATTAATCACTTGGTGGATATATTGTATCCCTTTTGTACCTTTATAATTTTGTCTATAAGTCAGGCTTGTTGACTATAGGAAGTTACTCATGCTTGCTTTTTTGTCATTGTTTAGATACATTTATTCATTATTTTCACTGCTAGTCTCTCTATTAGCATACATATGTGGGTTTTACTGGTGTTATGAGTTGAGTTGCCTATAATACCCCATTGTTGGATATTTATTTTGTGTGTCATTAGCGGTTTTGTATTCTTTAACTAAAATATTTAATCTGTTTTTATTGAAGGTTGTTAATAGAAAACCAATAAGGGCTTACCCTTCACATTGCTCTCTTTGCTCAGATATCATCTTTTGATCTATTCTTCATTTGTTCACTTTCATAACATAGTATATTATTGTCTTAACAAAATTTGGTTAATGTTAATTTATTCTTGCTAATGTTTTATTTTAGTGTTGTTTCTATTTTTTATGATAACACTTTTCTATATTTTGCTTCTAGGTAGAGGAAGGACTACTGTATGCATTTTCAGCAAAAATGTTAGATGATGTGAAATAGCTAGTTTGTGTATTCTTGAATAATGTTTATGAAAGATAGCTTGGTTATGTATAATATTCTTTGTTGATATTTCTTTTCTCTCAGAATATGTGTGAGATTTTCAGTACCTCTTAGTAGAGGATTTGAATCCTGTCTCTGTGTCTGTCTCTGTCTCTGTCTCTCTCTCTCTGTCTCTGTCTCTCTCTCTCTCTGTCTCTGTCTCTCTCTCTCTCTGTCTCTCTCTCTCTCTCTCTCTCTCTCTCTCTCTCTCTCTCTCTCTCTCTCTCTCTCTCTCTCTGTGTGTGTGTGTGTGTGTGTGTCCCCTTCCCCTGACTTCCTCCCTTCTTCCCTCTTTCAGTCTCTCCACTTCCTTCCTCTCAGGAAATTGAGTACTTTGGGCACTGTGATCACAGATTGTTCTCTGTGTCAAGGTAAGTGTTCAAGCTGCAGCATGTTGTCATAGTGTGCTGGGATGTCTGTGACAACTAAAATAACGGAATGTGCAGAGGAGTCTGACACCAAGTGCAGTGTCTCCCTTCTCACTATGGCACTGAGGTACACTAACAAAAGCTGATTATCTTGAAGGTTGGAAAACTTAACAAATTCCTTCTCTGCCATAAGATTCCTATCTATGCCCAAGTAGCTCCCTGTACTGGGCTTTTTGTTTATGAATATTTTTGAACTTTCTTATGATATATATCTGTTTCTGGGTTGTCAAGAATCTTCTGTTCATTATTTTTCCTCAAGGAGAAATTTTTCCAGCTAGGAAAGTGTGGACTAGTGCTGCTTGTTTGATTTATAGCCTTCCACCTCACACTTTGGAGTGTTAGAGGGTCTTTTCTTTCTTTCTTTCTTTCTTTCTTTCTTTCCTTTTTGTTCTTTCTGAATTTAAGAGATTTGATCTACCAACATGTGTCACAATCCAGCTTCATAGGTGCTTTGGGGGAGAAGGAGAACCAGGACGTGATGGCAGAGTTGGGTGTGTAGGCATGCCTATTTGATGATCTTGTAACCTCTTTTACCTTCTTAGCACAAGAACTGAAAATGTATATGAAACTGGCAAAGCCAACTTTCAAGTTCACTGGACTTGAGAATCAAAGAAAAACAAACATACCCATGTCCTAGAGTGCTTAGGGAAATACCAACTGATGTACGAATATGGGGTCCAGTAGAGGTCAGCCAATATAATCCAGTTTGGGAGGCTCCTGGGGACACCTAATAAAGATTTTTCTGCGTCATTTGCTCCTGTAATTGGGTCTCTAATCGTTGTTTCATGGTGTTGAAAACATGCATTTTACATAGTAAACAAGAAGGGCTTTGTGTATTATTAAAACAAGAAAAACGTGTGTCTAGTGAGAAATTTCAATATCTATTTTGAATATTAATATATGGACATATATCTATATGCTTCTACACACACATACATGGGAATCCTTGTTTTGATTCTACACATGAAATTCAAAGCCCTCTTTTGTTGTTGGCAGTGGTGGTATTTTTTTTCTTGTTTTTTTGTTGTTGTTTTGTTTTTACTAGTGTTAGTGTTTGTTTTTAATTTGTTATTGTCATTGTTGTTGTTTTTCCAAAGCTATGGTCTTCTAGAAGAGGTAATCTCAATTGAAAAGATTATTTCCATCATATTAGCATTTAGAAAAGTCTATAGGGAATTTTCTTGATTCATGTGACATAAGGAGGACCCAGCCCACTGTGAGAAATTCCGCAGTAATGCCTCTGGACAGATGGTCCTGGGTTACATAAGAAAGAAGAATGAAAATGCTATGGGCAGAAGTCAATAAACAGTGTTTCTCCATGCTCTTTCTTCTTTCCTACATCTGGGCTCCTCCCTTGAGTTCCTGTCCTGACTCTCCAAAAATAGTGGACTGCAGTAGATACATTTTAGTCAAACAAACTGTTTATTCCCCAAATGTTTTTTTTTAAATTTTGGTGTTTATCACAGCAGTGGGAAAGAAATAAAGACATGTGTAACATTTTATTACAATTTTCTCTTTTCTTCAGAACTTCATACACATATTCAGTGAAGTATTATTTTACCTACCTTCATTCCTCCCCTTCAACTCTCTCTATACAAATGCATTCCTCTCTAAACTTCATGCATTTTTTCAAAATTTATTTTACTGTCGCCTTAGCTAGAAAGAATTATATACTTTCTATTCAAATAAGTTCATTCTCTTAGTCTGCAGATGTATGTTCTGACCATCACTATGTTTGTTTTCCTTAAATAAGTCATTGAAAATCTTTACTCATTTATTTTTCCATAACGAGTTTCTTAGAAACAGTTTGGCTAACGGATAACACATTATCTTGCCTTTAAATTATTTTAGAGTTAATTTCTAAAATTTTTCTTCCAGAGACTATCAAATCTCAATCACCATGTCATGAAATTGGTGTTTTGTCTTTTTAAGCACTTACTTTGTTGGGTTTTCCACATTGCTTATTTATTTACTGACCCTTTGCCTGAGAAATATGTGTGCTAATAATAGTTAAAATTAAGCTGAAAAATGGATGTTCATGCATATTTACCAGTTTATCAAGTTCAGTATTATTTCTCCACAAAAAACCCAATAAAATAGTACAATCATATATTGTCAGCTAAGTGTTTTAATCTCAGTTTCATTCTATAGATTATTCACTCCGATGCCATTTAATGGCATGCTTTAGCATTTGGGGAATATTTGTTTCTATGTCTTTGTTAATTAGATGAAATAAACCTGGTTTTTCCCATGTAGATACCAAATTTTATTAAATGTTCTTTCTTGCATGCATGTAGTCCCCTTTGGTTTTAATTATATGCTTATTTCTTCCGAGAATTCAGGATGGCTTCCTTCAGCCAGTGATACATATCACAAATGTCAAAATGTCTGAGATCATTCTGGGTTTAATTTCTGTAAGGTACTAATTTCTTGTGCTTGAACACATTACTGAAATTTCTTCAGTACCCATACATTTCATTCACTTTGTTACAGTATATTTGTGGGAAAAATTCATTTATATTTTTTTCTGAATCAAAGAAATCTCTTCATAGATTTCATTAATCTTCCGTGTGTGTGTGTTGTGTGTGTGTGTGTGTGTGTGTGTGTGTGTGTACATATGTAAATAATAAGAAGGTCTTTGAAAGTTTGTATATTGTTTTTTCTTTTAAATTAGTTGATAGATACTGTTACATATGACACTGGATTCATAAAGACATCTTCATACAAGGAAACTATTTCTATCTTTATATTCTCTATGTATCCATTTATGATGACTGTCTTTCTCTCATTCAAATTGTCTTCCATCCAAGTCACTGGCTCTTATTGTCATGGCTCTTGCTGAGATTTGGTAACAGCACCCACATAACTCTCTTATTAGTCATTATAAAATATTGTCTTCACCACTGGAAATCTGTCTCCTGATACTTGGAATCTTTCAGTTTGTTCGTAATTGCTTTTGAATGGACTGTTATTTTTCCATCACAGTTTCTAAACACAGAAAGTGTTTTTATTTCTAACATTTTATACTCATCTCAGTAGGTTTAAAGCAAGGGAGTTAAGAAACTATGAATTTATTGATATCACTCATATATTTTTAAAAGTAGAAATTGGGCATTGTAAAAAGTTAGAGACGTATGCCTTAGCTGACCAAGACTGGTGGATATGACAATGCAGTGCTCTAGAGCAAGCCTGTGATGTGGATTGTGTTCTTTCCAGACAAGGGGAGTGGCTATTTGTAGTGACAGCGGTAAATTCTACACTTCCCCCTACCTTCAGCTCAGTCGTTTTGACTCTTCACTACTGAGCTCCGATGTTTTAGAAAACACATTCTTTAAGCACACACTATGTCATTTTTTGAGCTTTGTTTTTCACAGTTGAAGGTAACTGCTCAGTACTTGAAGTGTGCATGCTTCCAAAAGTTACAGATGCAAATGCAGATAGGGTTAATTCATGAAATAGATAAAATGTCTCCCATGCAGCTTCCTGTGTAGAATTCACAGGAACAAAAGTCAAGTCTTGACATTGCTGACCTTTATAATCCAAGATCAATTTTACTAATAAAAAGGAGACCTTTGCACAATCTCTAAAAAGTCATCAAAAACCTTTACCAACGAAGGGACCAGATTATATGTCCTAGCTACTCTCAGAGGAATAAAATTTATTAGTTGACATAAAAACATGAATAGCAATATCTGTTCCTTTCCCTAGTGTCAGCAATCTTTAGAAATGGTGAGGCCATTCCTGTTGACTATGGTGTTTGGAGTTTGGAGATTTTTCAAACACTCAGCACACACTATCAGTATTATGAATAGCTAACAGTTTGGGCAAGCATTGTGTTTTAAACAGGATGATGCTATTTTAAATTTAAAAGTAACCAGAATGTCGTTGTAATTACCATCAACATATTACCTTGTTCAGGTCTACTCGTCTGGAAAGAGTCATTTAGAATGCCAGCCAGAGTCTCTGACTCCAAAAGTGTAAGCCAGCTGCTCCTCTGCATTTTCTCTCTGTATGATTAAAAACACAAGCATATTGTTTGAAAAGCAGTTCTTGCTTAGGGCATACTATACATTTTATATTTAATGTGCGAAATGTACATTTTTAATCAGTGGAATTGTCTTTTGTGTGAATCTCATTTTCTTTAAAAATAAAAGATGTCATAAAATATCCCTATATTTTCATAAGCACTACTCAGAAAAAGCAAAGATTGTTCCAAAAGAAAAGAATCACAGGCAGAATACATTATCCTACCAAAAATACCTATTTGTATTATACATTTAAGTCAGACTTAAGATGATTTACAAATGTCATTTTATAGTGCCAAGATAACCGCAAAATCACTCCAATTCACTACAACCATATGCGTGATGTTAAATTACAGATTTATTTGATGAATAAGAAGGAGAATGAACATAATTTGAATATTGCAGGACATACTTTTTAATAAAGCAGAAAACGTTAACATTTTATCCAGTTGAACTATTGTAAATGTATATATCTATAAGTGTGAGCTAAGTTTCTGTCATTTCATGTCAAAGAACATTTCAAAATTAACCTTGCTACATATTTCATCATGTCTTATGAAAATTTAATACAGGGCATTGCTTGATGGTAGGGAGTTATTTACAGAATGCTCACAGTATACACAAAGGGGATTGTGCTCAGGCAGTGGTCCTGTAACTGGTGAAATAGTAAGTCTCCTCAAAGAACAATTCAGAATGATATAGTTTGGAGACGCATTTAAGTGGTATTTGGAGCCCACTGTCCCTAGCCATAGCCTAAGACTAACCAGCTAAACCAGGTCTACACTCGGGCAACTGCACATATCTGTTGCTTCTTGCTGACTTATTCTGTCCTCAATCGTTTCCGTGTTTGGGTCCTTCTCCTCATTTGGTCTTTAGTTAAAATACTAAAAAAAACCAGAGAAACAAAAACAAAACAAACAAAAAACAAAGAAGAAACTTTTGCCAAGTCTCTTTTATTCTTTTTCATCATTTAAATGAAGCCAAGTTTCCTAAACTTTATCCATTTGTGACCGTTTCTTGCTGAGAACAAATTTGCCTGGTTTCAAGCATGTAGATATATAGTATGTACATAAAAAATGAAACATTTGCTGATAGTAAATTACAAAGGAAACTATTAAAACAACTTTTTGGAGTATATATACTTGTCTTAGTTTCTTTTCTATTACTGTGAAAGGGTTACCTGCTGATGGCAACACATAGAAGAATGACTTATTTGAGCTTTACCATTCAGGAGCTGAGTCCAAGACCATCACGGTAAGAAACGTGGAATGTGGCAGGCAAGCATAGCACTGAAGCAATAGCTGAGAGCTTACATCTGGAGACACAACCACCAGGCAGAGAGCCAAATGGAAATAGCATTGACTTTGGAAACTTCAAAGCCTATTCCCAGGAACATGTCCTCCAACAGAGCTATACCACCACCAACTGTGTAGCAAGCATTTAAATATATGTATCTACAGGAGCCATTTTCATCCAGACCATCACAAGCTATATTAAATTATTGCAGCTTTTTAAAAATAAAATGAATCTACAAACTAATGACATTGATGTGCTTTTTTTTAAAATGTCAAATCTTAGTTCATCATTTTTTACCAAAGATAGGCCTTCTTCAATATTTTTCAATTTGATCCATATTTTGATGTTATTGTCACCACTGCTCAGAACACAACTTCACACCAGTATATAGTAGAAAATGACAGAGATATGATAAAGCTATTTAAGAAGTAGCCTTAATCTTAGCCCAAAATTCATTTGACACCATTTTATAATACGTTCATCAACTCAAGTAGCAGTTTTTAAATCATGCATTATGACATAAGATAGTCCAAATGTATACTATTTTGATATTTACGTGTTGTATGACGACATTGGGACATGTTAAAATAAATATTTCCTTAAATAAACTATTACACTCCTATAAGGACAAAAATTTGGTATGTACAGTAAAAGCATCAGACTTTATAACATAATATAAATTTTAAGTCCGGATGAAAGTTGCAGGTGACAGTGGTTGGTCTTCTGTAGCTAGATGCCATGTGCAGTACAAAATGTGTACATTGTGATATCTGAATCAAGGCTATGATAATGTTGCATGATGCATCATGGGTTCATGCTCCAGAAACACTTTTTCTTCATTATGTGTTTAAAATTCAAATTAATTATTTGTTTCGTACATTCAGAAATTCTCCATAATTTTCCATCCCCTCCATTCACCCACCCAGCTGCTGAAGCTGAGCTCTAAAGTAGAAATCTCTTGAAAACGCATCACAGTGTTCGTTACGTATTTATTATATTCTTCTTTCACTGCTGCCTAAATGCTGAAAGAAGAAATACTGTGTCTTCCATATATACTCAACTATCTTAGAACATATTCCAGGCTCAATGATTATTTATTGATTGGTGTCAGCAAAAACCAGGCCACTAGAAATCTCCATAGCAGTATATAAATGAAGAATCTCAAATCATTTTTCAGGGGTTCTGGAAATTAAAGTTTACTTGGAACTGTAGCATACACAGAAGGTTGTCATATGTTAATATCCTGCCAAAATCAAATATTTTAGTAGGACCCAAAGTTAAAGATACAAGTAAAATATCACCTATTTAAACACGAACTGGAAGATTCACAGCTCAAATAAGAAAAAAAATTATCTAGAAAACTTCTCCTTTCATTTATGGAAGAGAGATTAAGTGTTTTTTTTAACACCTTTATATGTTTAAGAAGTAAATAACTGAATGACACTGATAAAATTATTGGGAGGTGTGTTGACTGTTTTGTGCTTTGTGCACCAAATAGGAATATGGTTCATGAAGAGAACAGGTTTTGTCCATAAGATACATTGGCTCTTACTGAAATTTTTATCTTTGTTGACAGTACAGCAAGGATTAAAAATTATAAATAATTTTTGGTCAATTTTCTGCAAGTGAAAGCATGCTGTAATATGAATAGAATTTCTATACTCTATTTGAATTCACCATTCCTGCTTTAATTTATTTGTATTGATGCTCTACACTCTACTAATGATTCCTGCAAGGACTTCGATAAATGATGCTAAAAACCATCTTCCTAAATTAAGAGTGTGTAAGAGAACTGGACATGAAGGTTTGTGTGTCTCTATATGAGAACAGTTACAGTTTTAAATTATATTGTACAGTATATTGTATGATTTACTACTTATTACTGAAAAATTCCATTATTAGTTATTATGTATAATTTTTATTGCATACAATGATACAATTAGCAAAAAAGGATAGAAATTAGCACATCTTGATTAGCTTTGCGTTTCTAAGGTAAATAACAAAAATTGAAGTCCAAAATTTCAGGTTAATTAGAAGCCATAAAAAGGAAAACCAGGTCGCCAGAGGCAAGCCCAACAGTGTTTAGCTGTACCCTGTTCCCTGTGGATTCAATTTCTGAGCCCACAGCTCTGCATGCATTTCCAGAGGTCTGCTGGCACCAGGGTCAACCAACTCTGCCTGTACTCTTGGAGGTCTACTGGCACCAGGGACAACCAGATGAGACTGTTTTCTTCCAGGCCCTTGCCTTCTGGGTTGCCCATGGAGATGGCTCCAAGTGATGAGCTGCCTACTCTTCCCTATGAACTGCATTTCCTAGCCCACAGCTCTGTCTGACCTCCTGGAAGCCTGCAGGCACCAGGCTACCCAAGAGAGAACCCTCTCCACTAATCTCTCCACCAAGTCCCTCTAAAACACACCCAACAGTGGTAAACTGAGCCTGCTCCCTGGCATCCAGGACAACCAGATGGCTAAAGGCGAGCATAAGAATGCAGTGAACAAGTACTAGGGCATTATGGTATTACCAGAGCCCAGCTATCCTACTACAGCAAGCTCTGGATATTGTAACTCAGCTGAATCACAAGAAAAAAATGACATTAAGTCTAGTTTTACAAAGATGATAGAGGCCTTTAAAAAACAAATAACTAAATCCCTTAAATAAACACAGGAAAATAAAATAAAACGGGTGAAGGAAATGAATTAAAGTGTTCAAGACCTAAAATGAAAAAAGAAGCAATAAAGAACACAGATTAAAGGAAGCCTGGTGATGGAAATCCTAGGAAGGAGAACAGGCAAGCATCACACAAGCATCACCAATAGAATACAAAAAATAGAAGAAAAAGTCCCAGGCATAAAACACATAATGGAAGAAATTGATACATAACTCAAATAAAATGTTAATCTACAGTTTCTGACACAAAACACAGTAAGTCTGAGACAGTATTTAAAGACCAAACCTAAAAATAACAGGTATAGAGGAAAGAGAGGATCCCCTGCCCAAACGCCCAGAAAAATATTATCAGGAAAATGATAGAAGAAAGTTTCCCTAACATAGAGAAATGCCTATAAACATAAAAAAAGCTTACAGAACACCAAATCACCAAATAGGTTGGACCAAAAAAAAATTGTTCTGCCACATAATAATCAAAACACTAAATGTATAGGACAACAACAACAACAACAACAATAAACAAAAAGAATATGAAGACTCAAGGTTTAAAGGCCAAATAATACATAAAGGCAGACCTATTTGAATTATGCCTGATTTCTCAACAGAGACTTAAAAAGTTGGAAAGGGGTGGTGAGATGTTTTGCACTCTATAAACCACAGAGGCAAGCCCAGACTATTATACCCAGCAAATTTTCAATGACCACAGATGGAGAAAACAAGATAGTCCAAGATAAAACCAAATTTAGACAAAATCTATCCACAAATCCAGCCCTACAGATGATACTTTAAGAAAAGTTCCAACATAAGCAGGTTAAATACACCCAACCAAACACAGGAAATAATCCCACAGCAGCAAAGAACCTTCTTATGGAGATGGCTTAAAATGTGGACAACAAGACACTGGGCAAAATGTCCTCATTTCAGCCAAGGACAGAATTTTGCCTCAAATTGGGTAAGCTTAGATGTAAGGAGAGTCAATGGCCAAACTCTGCCAAGACGGTGTAAGCAAGTTCTCAATAGCTCCTCCCTCACAAATAGCATAATTAATGGTTTAAAACAGACAGGGAGAAATGTAGTAAAAATTTTGGACTTTTGGTTTCTTTAAAAAAAAAAACACTGAATATTATGAGAGTATGTTTTCATTTAAGCCCAGGTATGTTCTGTCAAGGGTATAACTTGGCCAGATGGAGATTGTTTCTGCAATTGTGTGTGATATTTGGAATTTTAGGAACTTTTCAGAGGGAAGATAATAGCTAGGGCCCCAGAGGATGTGTGGGTTGTTGGTTGGTTGTTGGTTGTTATTGTTTGTGACTTGTTAAGTGTCATGTGAAAACAATAACAACAACAACAACAAGAATTAAATTACCTGATGATGAAGATTACACTTGGCCCAAGGAACCTGATAACCCTAGTCAGCAGGAAATAATTTAATGATAACTCCACCATCCCTTTCCTCTCTGTCCTTTTTCCCTCTTCTATATAATGTTAATGTTAGGGGGTCAAAAAGGGAAAATAAAAGAGGTGGAGAAGGATGGAATAAAGAATAACATACAAAGTAGTTAAATGCCAGTTAAGACTTGACTCCATAGTTCGCCTTAAGGAACTCCTGGAAATGCTGTCTAATTCAGTTCAGGAGAAATTTGGCTGTACTTATTCCAGCTCCCATTTCTGCAACAAAACTTAAGCATAGAGCAGACACTAATATAAAAATACAATACACCAACACAGCCAGAGGAGACCAAACAAAGGAAGACATATGGACATATGCTGGCCACTTCACTCACACACCAAATCCAAAAGGACAGAATACATCTTTCAAGTCCTGTAAGACAAAAATCTACATTTGTGTTTAATATTTATACGTCTCTCCAAATGTCGAGATTCCAAAATAAAGCAGAACAGTTCACCAATTGTGTCTGGCTGGAAGTTTATTTTGTTTTGATTCCAGCTTGCAAATTTTCAGTCTACTTTAGACTTGCTCTTTCAAGGCCTATCCCCAACTAGTGTCCCTGGAAGCCATTGTGGTTGACTCCTCTGACATCCAAGTCACATAGGGCATCAAGCAGGGCCTATCTCGGTCTCCTAGCCCTTAGTCTGAGATCTCTGGGAGAAATCAGAGATTGAGACTCAATTTATTTTAGATTAAATGAATTTATTCTTACTGCTTGCAGAAAAGTGGCATTCCTAGAGCCAAAACAGCCAGCTGTCACTATTTTGTTTTCTTAAACTACTATTAGTCATATAAAGAAAGAAAGAAACAAAGAGAGTGATGTAGTTTAGACAGAAGGTTTGCAGCTATAACAAGACAGATGGAAATGTAGAGGTTCATATTTGCTTGAACATTTTGGATTATAGACCATTTCTGTGTAAGCCACAATCATAAATTTTTATTCCTGAGATTTGGGTTAGTCATTGATTTTGTAATAATGTATGGAATTCTTCTTGCTGAGAAATACAAAAATTTATTATAGTTTTACTTGGATGTTAACCACTCACTGAAAACATTTAAAATAATCCTAGATTCACGTTACTTTATTAAGAATTGCCATACAGGGAGGAGACACAAATGACAGACAACCAAACCAAGCCAAACTAAACTCTACTAAACAGAATTCCATTCAGTCAGTCATTAGTTTAAAAGGCAAAGCTGCATTTTCATGGGAAGTCAACAAAACAGGGTGATGTGAGCATGATTTATACCAGAGTATCTTTTATAATACAAACTAATTAAGCAGTTCTGATATTATTTGACATTAGTTTTAGTTGCAGTTGTTATTTCCAATATTCTGAGGGTTATTTAAAAAAATCTACCAATCTCAAATGAAGAAAGTGTTCTGTTATTTTTTTTTATAATGAAGATGGTCATTTATTCCTAAGCCATTTCTTTTCCATAACTTCATCATACAAACACAAGCACATATAAACAATATTTATAATATATAGCCACATATGAGGATAATTTTATTAATGCTGAAGGTTTGTGTGACTTGCAGATTTTACGTTGGGCTATCTGTCTGATGTGCATACCTTTTAAAAACAATTGACAATAAATAAATGGTTGGAAAATTGATGGAAGAAAATGCTAATTTGATACTGCAAACAGAAGTTTTGTTTCTTAAAATAAAATCATTTTAGAATTCTTTGTTTCTGAAAAGAATGATCCAAAGAATAAAGACCTAAAACACATGAAATAAATAGGAAGTGTGGAGTAATTCTAACAGAAATAATAAACTTCAAAAAAATCAGCTAGATAGGTTATCTGACAGTTTTGTGTGTTGCAAAAACACTAATTTATGACTTTTCCTGGAGCTAACACTCGTTTTCACAGAACTTTCCCCACTTACTTCACATGCTTACACCTCCTTGTTTAAGTTCAAATCTGTTGTATTATATTTATAAAATAGTAATAAAAAACAGCCTCTCCATGAAATGACCTAGCATCTTTTTTCAAAAGCATCTTAATGGAAAGATCACATATAAACACATTGAGTCTCCTATTACAGGACTTTTCATAAAATTTTACATTCAGTTTAGTTTGAGACTCTCAAAGAAAAACACCTATCAAGTCTCATGAAATTTACCACATAATCTTAGAGAAACTAAAATTATAATCTCTAGAGTTTCTCCTGCTATTTTCCATATAAAAGTAGAACTATTAACTGAACACTGATGGTGTACATCATGGAAGAATAACATTTATTAAACTAACTATAGTTTCGATATAAGAATTAATAATATCAGTAGTAAACAATTACAATATCAATATTGCAATCCTATTCGCTAGACTGCAATAAAAACATGTCATAAATAAAAGTAATATGACACCTTATGTACTTACACCAGCTTGAACAGATATATTGTATTTCTATACTAATTTTAAAAATATAGCACATAAGCTTTTGGGCTCCATTTTGGCATATTTTTGTGCACTGACTGTTCTTTGCTGCCCTTTCTATGGATGTCCTTTACCCTTTAGGCCCACTCATTTCTGATTTGAAGTCACATGCACTCAATTACCCTGACTTTCTACTCTTCCCAATCCTTCCTATTTTTCATTCACACATAGATTAAAATGTAGATGCTCCATACAAGAGTGAATTAGGTATTTTTACTTCTGAGAATTTCTTATTTTTCTTAGTATAGTACATAGTCATTGCAAACACTTTTGCATACATACCAAAACTTCATCTTTGCTCATCTCCTGATGGGTGCCACGGCTTGTTATCATTTATTGACAACTGTAGTCTGTCATTGATATAGATTTGGAGAAATGTCTAGAGGATGTTGATTAAAGTCCTTGAGTTATAAATCAAGGTGTGTTGTGTTAAACCCATTGATATGATTCTATATCTACTTTTTATGAAAACTTCCATATGTATTTCCATGGTGGCTGCACTGTACAGAAACATTTTTTTAAATTTTTTTGTTAATTTATTCTTGTTACATCTCAATGGTTATCCCACCCCTTGTATCCTCCCATTCCTCCCTCCCTCCCATTTTCCCCTTATTCCCCTCCCCTATGACTGTGACTGAGGGGGATTACCTCCCCCTGTATATGCTCATAGGGTATCGAGTCTCTTCTTAGTAACCTGCTGTCCTTCCTCTGAGTGTCACCAGGTCTCCCCCTCCAGGCGACATGGTCAAATGTGAGGCACCAGAGTATGTGTGAAAGTCATACCTCACTCTCTACTCAACTGTGGAGAATGTTCTGACCTTTGGCTAGATCTGGGTAGGGGTTTAAAGTTTACCGCCTGTATTGTCCTTGGCTGGTGCCTTAGTTTGAGCAGGACCCCTGGGCCCAAATCTGCCTACCATAATGTTCTACTTGTAGGTTTCTAGGACCCTCTGGATCCTTCTACTTTGCTATTCTCCCATGCTTCTCTCATCCAGAAACATTTTAAAATTTATATGGAATCCTTTTTTGTTAATTCTTGGTATTATTTCCTTTATTATCAAAGTACTTTAAAATAAGTTTGGCCTATATCTATAAGATTGTCCTTGTTTTCATCAAAATGCTTCAAAATTTAAGGCCCTACATTCAAGCCATTGATCCACTAAAAACTGTGTAGATACTCAGTTTTTCCATAGCCATCCATTGCACTCATTTGACATCATTGGCAAATATTAGGCTTCTGTCTTTGTGTAGCCTACTGTTTGGATCTTTTGTTCTATCCCAGGCTTCTCAGGTCTGAACACTGGCCTCTGGCCTAGCTCCATGCTACCCCTTTTCCTTAACAATTCAAGATCAATTCTTGTAACACCTTCAGAATTACCTGCCTTCATCTCCCATTTGGTTGATAGGACAGCTTTTGTCCTTTGATTTTTAGTTTGGTTGTCCTTTTGATAGTGAAACAAGCTTATAGGAGACAAAAAGATAAATTTTGTTTCTAAATCCAGTCTGTACATTTTTGGTAATGAGTAGTAGTTCTTTGAATTTAAGGTAGTTATTAAGAAAGGTTTACTAACTTCTGTGGGTTTTTTTTTGAGGGCAGCAGGGGTTTGTTATGCCTAGTTGTGTTATATTTTACTCTGTTCTTTCTATATTATCACTGATGGGGCAGGTATCCTCCCTTTATTAATTAGGATTTTATTGCTGTGAAGAGACCTTATGACCATAGCATCTCTTATAAACAAAAATGTTTAATTGGGGCTGGCTTACAGTATCAAAGGTTGAGTCCATTATTATCATGGAGGGGAGTATAAAAGCATGCAGGCAGACATAGTATTGGAGAAGGAAATGAGAGTTCTACATTTTAATCCAAAGGCAGCAGAAGGAGACTATATACCATATTGGGCATAGCTTGAGCATATGAGACCTCAAGGCCCACCCCCACAGGGACACATTTCCTCTAAAAAGGCCATGTCTATTCCAAAAAAGTCATACTTATTAATAGTGTCACTTCTTATGGGCCAAATACTCAAGCACCTGAGTAGGGCCATATCTATTCAAACCACACCCAGTCTATTCTCTGACCTCCATAGGCTTGTCACCATAACATAATGCATAAATGCATTCAGTCCAACCTCAAAGGTTCCCGTAATCTTGAATAGTCTCAAAGTTCAAAGTCTCTTCTGAAATGCATGCAGTCCCTTAACTGTAATGCCCTCTAAAATCAAAATCGAATAGCAAAGCACATCCTTCCAACATATAATGGCATAGGATAAACATCATCATTCTAAAATGGAGGAAAGGGAGCACGGCAAGGAAATACTGGACCAAAGCAAAAGTCTAAAAACCAGCTGGGCAAACTAAACTCTGCATCTCCATGTCTAATGTCAAAACATTCTTACGATCTTGAACTTCTCTCAGTTTCGTTAACTGTATCACATTTCACTCTCTTAGACTGTTTCTATTCCCAGTTAGCAGCTTTCTTTGGCAGGTATCTTTGGCTCGGGCAGCTCTAACATCTTGGTGTGTCTCTGAGGCAATCCAGGCTTCCCCTTCCCAGCATCACACAACGGTCTTTCTAGGCCTCCACGCAGGGATGTATCTGCCATACACCTGGCTTCAATGCCTTTCCTTCATCCTGGAGAAAATTCTGCAACCCCTTTCTTCTTTCTATTCTTGACTCTTAAGTCAGAACTAGGTGGCTGAAACTTCCAAGTAATGCTGCTTTCTAGACTGGAGCACGGATCCCTTGTTCAATTACATTTTCACCAGGTTTATGTTTTCCACAGTTTCCTTCACTGCCTAACCTTGGCTGTCCTGGAACTTGCTCTGTAGAGCAGGCTGACCTTGAACTCAGCATTCGTCTTGGTTCTGTCTCTTGAGTTCTAGGACTAAAGGCATGCACTACAACACTTGGGCCTAAACTGTTCCTTGATTCCTTTTCAAAAGAAGGAAGCTTAGATAAATAGGGTCTTGCACTGAGATTACCACTCGCTTTATTCCATTTAATATCTTTAATATTTTTATCTCCTCGAACACAGGATTCAGCTCCATTAACCTTCCTGGTGCCCTTTTTCTCCTTGAGTCATCCATTTTATATTTTCTTTGCTCAGCTTGCTCCTTTTCATAAAAATACTCTTCATATGAGATTAAGCATTAGTAACCACAGTCTTTATTAGGGCAGTCTTTAAGAGGGATACTCTTTGGACAAGGGCAAAAAGCAGCTACACTCTTCACCAAAATATCAGAAGAATCATCTCTAGGCAACATATTAAAATTCTTCTCTGAAACATTTTGAGCCACTCAGCTTCATCTTCTTCTATGTTTCTACTAGGTTGGCCCACGTAGCACCTTCAAAAGCATTCTGTTGTTTTCTTAACCCAAAACCCCCCAAATTCCCATTTCCTCCAAACAAAAGCATGGTTCGGCCTATCAAAGCAATTCCGCAGTCCCTGGTACCAACTTGTATCTTAGTCATGTTTTCATTGCTGTGCAGAGACACCATGGGCAAGACAACTCTTATAAAGGAAATTATTTCACTGTGGCTGGCTGACAGTTTCAGAGGTTTTACTCCATTCTCATCACGGCAGGGAGCATGGGAGCATGCAGGCAGACATGGTGCCGGAGAAAGAGCTGAGAGGGCTACATCTTGATCCGAAAGCAGCAGAAGGAGATTATGTGCCACAGTGGGCATAGCCTGAGCAAAAGAGACCTCAAAGCCCACCCCGCAGTGACACGCTTCTTCCAACAAGGCCACGCTGACTCCAACAAGGTCACACCTACAAATAGTGCTAATTCCTATGGACCAAGTGATCAAACACCTGAGTCTATGGAGGACACTCCTATTCCAACCACACTTCCTAACACTCCTTTCCTCATTCATTCCTCTCCTGAACTTTCTTTGTTTCTTATACTTTCAGAAATAAATATTTCCTTCCTCTATGTCTCACATTCCTCTAAATATCTTCTGTACTACTAGTATCTCAGAGATTACTTCAGTTTGCACATACATAGGTTTGATCAATTTTTTTTTGTAATTTTTTGCTAGATATTTACTTTCACTAATGGAAATATATTACTCTATTTTAAACTCTTACTTTTTGAGAATTTCATACATGCATATTGTGTGTTTCAATCAGATTCACCCTGTCCCTACCTTTCCATCTTCCTTGGCACTTTTGTTCCCTTTCAATTCCATATGTACTTTTTGTTTCGAAATACTCTTTCAGTCCACATAGTCCTTCCAATATTTGCCTGGGTACGGGAGCATATAGTGGCTCTTCTCAGGTTTCACATTACTGAAGAAAATGGACTTTCTATCAGCACTCACCTGTTTTCAGTATCTTCTCATCCTGCAGTTGCATTCCCTAAGGCTCTATTTAGTAAATGCTAGGATTTGGGTGGGTCTGACCTGGTAAAGGTCCTATGCATCTGGTCATAGCCAATATGAGTTCTGTGCATAATGCTTTCGTGTCCAGAAATATGAACTGACCATGCCATGATTAATTTTTCTCTTCACATTGAGCAGTTGTATATCTCTGTATTAGTCATAATCTACTCTATACAAAAACTTTTCTGATAAGAATTGAGGATGCACCAAAATATGATTATAAAGATAAGAACTTAGTTCATTTTTATTTGTGTAAATATAAATATTTATTTATATTAATTTTTGTTCATTGAGCAAAATAATAGTACTAGGTTTTCCCTAGGGCCTATGACTTAGACAACCATGGGTATTTGGCCCAGTTGATGGCAACAGACATGAGTTCCGTTTTAGGAAGCAAGATTTAAATCCATTTAGAAAATGGATGGTTACTTGAATAAAATTTCTATCACTATTGCAATAGTGATCATGTCTTTCCAGGCCAGCAGTTATTGCCCTTGGCATGATTCACAGATGATAATCTTTTCCTCCAGGTAGCATGCATAAAATTTTCCAACACTATGAAAGTTAGCTAATTGACAGGAAGCTTTCAGGTAAGTACCATTTTGAATTTTTGCCTTGTCATGTCTTCACCAATAGGGTGCTATCTTCAAGTTCATAAGGTACTCATGACCAACGGTAATGACCTATATGTAATATCAGAGGAGATCTATGTGACTCAACTAACCAACAGTTCAAAAAAGAGGTAGCCCATGTTTGTAAGCAGGAGTTGTGACTGATAGACAACGGTCTGTAGGGGAGGCAATGTATCCCCATATTGGCTAACTCCATCTTAGCTCCTCTAATATGTATAGATATTTTAAGAAAATGCAATAGTAGTAAGTTTCCATTTGGCATTTTCAAGTGATTAGTGTTTATTGTCCTTACAGATACACTTTCCTCTACCCTGTTCGTCTACCTGCAACCCCCTTTAAATATTTTTGGTTTATTATTTCTCTTTTTCCTTTCATACTGCATATCTTCACATTGTTTCTCTTGAAATCCCATCATGACCTTTTACTAGTTTCTTCTATTTTATAGGTACTACAATTTAAAAATACATATTAAATAATGAAAGCTAGGATCTACTGAGAGAGAGAGAGAGAGAGAGAGAGAGAGAGAGAGAGAGAGAGAGAGAGAGAGAGGGAACACAATGTTTTTGTCTTTATGGCTTAAAGATACATACATACTCTGAATGATTATTTCCAGATGCACCAACTGTGAATTTGACTTTTCTTTTCTGATGAATGATACATTTCATATATCAACATTTTCTTTAGTTATTCATCCATGGATGATAGGCATCTAGACTGTTTCTAGTTCCTGCCCGTTGTGAAGAGGGCACCAATGAATGCATTTAAGCAAGTATTTCTGTAGTGGGATACAGCATCTTTTTACATTATACACAATAGAGCTATAGTTGGCTTATATAATACACCTAATTTTGGGTTTTTGAAAAACTTTACACTGATTTCCACAGTGACTGCTGCAGTTTATATCCCAGCCAATAGTAAATGATTGTTCTTCCCTCACACCAGCATTTGCTGTCCTATGTCCTTTGTAAAGCACCTATTGTGAAAGAGGTAAGGAGAACTTGCAAAACAGTTTTAATTTGTATTTACATGATGAGTAGGGAAGTTGAATACTTAAAATAATATTTATCAGCCATTTGGTTATTTCTTTTCAGAACTCTTTGATTTGTTCTCTGTCTTAAATTTTAATTCGGTTGTTTGTTTTCTTGCTGTTTATTTTTCATTTTTTGTGGTCCTTTGTGCAATTAAATCCTACATTAGCTCAGACTTACACCTGATAAAGATCATTTGCTGAACAGATTTTTTTTAATTTCATGCGGTACTATTGATCAATTATTGGTTTTAATGTCTGCTTCACCACCAGGGTTTTGCTCAGATTTTATAGCTTGTGGAGTTTCTGATGAGAGAGTTGGTTTGACTGGAGGATGTTAGTCTTGGTAGGGATGTCGTCATATCTTTTTATGTCTATTGATATATCTTTCTTTCTTTGTATTTTATGTTTAATGAATAAGATACATCATAAAGAATTTCTCTGCTGATCATGGGTCTCATCAACTTTGTGTGATTTACCATGCATTTTCTCCATACAGATTTGGGGAGTTTCCTGTTATAATTCTTTCAAAAGAATTTTCTGCATCTATAGGCTTAATTTCAGCCATTTTACAATTCCATTAGTTCTTGGTTTTGCTCTCTTGAGTGCATCTCAGAGTTCTTGGAAGGTTAGCTCATTTCATCTTTTTTTTTTCTTATACGTGTCTAAATGCATTATAGTCTTAACCTTTTCTCATATTCAAATGTATTTTTCTGAGTGTCTGGTGTTGTGTTTATACAGTGCTTTCCCTTGTTTTGTTTTTGTTTCTGATTGGTTCTTTAATTCCCGAAGTTCTGTTAGTTTTCTCTGCAGAGTTTCAATATCTTTTCTTTCATTTTTTTCCCCTATCATAGTTCTTCTCGGCTAGTATTTTACAGTTGTCACTTCTTGGGTTTTATCTAAAGTCTTGGTCAAGTATTTAAGCCTTCATGTCCATTTAGCTATTCTGCCTTCCATCTCCAAATTATGTGGCCTAAACGCATTCTAGTTCCCATATGTTATGGCCTCCTGAAGTTTTTTAGTTAATCTAACAACCATATATGAGGTCTGAGAAATATAGTTTTTGCTTATGTGCTTTCCAGTACACTGGATTTGTTCTGGGATCTTCTGAGTTGATATTTTATAAGAAATTAAGCCCATTTCAATCAAGAGAAGCACAGGTGGATTCTTTTTCTAAAGTCATACCCACCACTGGATGGGCTTGGGAGGCAGAATCCAAGTTTAGCTTTCAGGAGCTTAGGATATCTGCTTCTGCTTCATGTCTGGGAAGCTGCCATTACATCTGCCAGATCAGCCCCATATTACTTCTGGAACCATCGGCATCAGCATCAGCCAAATGAATGGCTTGCTTTCTGCCTTTGGCTATTCGCAGAGCTACTAAGTGCTAACCTTTGTATTTTGCTAACATTGCTAAAAAAAATAAAAGCCTGATGCAATTTTGCCAATAGAAACAACAGAAAGAAAATATAAAAGCAGTACAGAGAACAGACGCATTATGCTTACACCATCAGAAACTCTGAAGTAAAATCTGCCCTGTAGCATTTCCCTGTTGGATCACCCTGAAGTGGTTTTGGGAACTTGGCCAACAGTATGCACTTGCTTGCATGTTCTCTGTCTCCCTTCTCACCATTTTTCTCTTGGGACCACTTTCCTCATTATATGCTTGCCAACTCAAAGATGCATCTGAAAAAATCTTGTCTACAAATGACCTTACCAAAAAAGCACTTCCATGAGCTTCTACACTGCTTGTAACCCACTCAGTTACACAATACACTTATGTCCCTGCTATTACTGTGATTAATTCTTTATATTCTTATATAAATCCAAACTCTTAATTTACTCCTCAAATCATTTTTATGTTTTCTCTACTAGAACCATTGATTCAACATTTCCATCTCCTTTGTCCATTCTTTCTTTTTCCCCTTCCCTTCTTAATTGATATCAACGTAGAGTTCTGTCATGACATTTTCCAACTAAGCCAAGTGAATGCTTCATGCCCTCAAATAACCTTCCAGCTAGCACTGAAGTTATTTTCCCCTCCTCTTTATACACAGTCTCATTAAGCATGCTACTTCCTGACCTCTTAATCCTTCTCTAAACTTTGAGGTGCACAAAATCCCATCTCTTACATCATTTCTACTCCACCTACATTCTCCTATTATGTAATTTCATCAGCTACTGAAAATTTAAGCCCTAATTAAAGTCTTTAAAATGTATTTTTTGTGCATGATATTTCAATGTGTGTCTACAAGCAATCTGAAGTAAATTGTTTGGAAATATCCTCCCCATCCTGTTTTATTCATCTTAATAAAGAAACTTATCTTTTTTTCTTTTCTTTTTGAGATTATAATATAATCACATCATCCTTCCCCCTTCTCTACCCACTTCCAAAAACCTCCCATAAACCCTTCCCTGATGTCTTTCAAATTCATAACCTCTGGTTTCATAAATTGTATTCCTAAATATAACATATTCAGCCAGCATAATGTTACTTGCATGTGTTTTCAGGGCTCAGCATTTGGTTTTTGGATAACAAGTTGGTTGCTTTTTCATGGAGAAGCCTATTGCCCACACTTTGTATATTTGTTATTTGCTTGTGGTTATTTTCTTTATGCAGTATTGAGGCTTTGTCATATTTTCCTCCATGGCTATCTCATGTTTATTGTTTTGATTTTATTTCTCATTCAGTATGGTGGGTTAATCAAAGATCTTAGAATAACTTTCCATATTCAGCCTGTCTATAGATAGCTACAACTACAAGAGGAGAAATTTGGCAGGGCTCACCTCAAAAGTGTAACTGAGCCTGACTCCCATTCAGCTCCGTCATCTCTCACTATTAAAACCCTGATTGTTTTCCTGCATTAAGGAAAATACTTTTTAGCTGATTTATACTATTAAACTGTTAATTTCCAAAATTACAGCTCAGTGTGGTCCTGGTTGATTCTTATCTAATAAATCAAAATCATGTTCCTTTCATCCTTTTAACCCAATAATGAGTTTACAGCTTATTTCTAATGAAAGTAGAGAAGTTAAGGGCAAATATTTGTCCCTACATGGCTGCAATTTAATCCTTCTATAATCTTGTTCTCACGTCATCTTATGTATTATTATGAACTTTGAAAAAGTTGTTTAAATACAATATCTCTCAAGGATTCACAAAATTGGTAATTTCCAGCTTTAATCATCCTCCATCTTTTATTTCCTATTACATTACCTTTGACAACCTTCATTTTACTCTTTATTAATCCACATGAAGGCATGACTTGTGGTCTTTGGGACTCATTGTTATCTTACTTATTTCAGTACAACTCTGTTCACCTAGTATTTGTTTGGATAATGGAGGTTCGGATAGGATTGGCCACCTTAGGTTCATACGTTTGGATGTTTGGGGTCTGCGTGGTCAAACCATTTAGGATGGACTACGAGTTATGGCCTCATTGCGGAAGGCGTGTCACTGGTAACAGATTTTAATGTTTCAAAATCCAGTACCAGTTCAAGTTAGATTTTTTTTTCCTTGAGCTCGTTGGTCACATGGACGCCTTGAGGCTCCTTCCCCAACATGATGCTTATCTGACGGTTGCCATAACCACTATAAGATTATCCTCTTAAACTATAATCTCCCCAAAGTCTTTCATCCAGGTTGTCTTGATTAGTGTGCTTCTTAAAAGAAATACGTGTGTAGCTAAGTCAATAAATGTATTTTTGATAAATTTTGTTGTGCTAGGACTAGAATCTGGAGAGTAGCATACTCGTAAAGTACGCTAACACTGAGAAATATGTAAAGAGCTTCATTAAATAAAGTTCTTCTCTAATTTTAAATAATAGAAACATCTTATCACAACTAATATTCTCTGCAAAGTCCTCTGATCTATTATTAAGTATTTATTATACCGATTTCTTGGTACATGTTGCCATCTTCTCTTTTAATTTATTTCATCACTCAAGGTTCTTCCATGGTTCACAAGTCTAGTATAAACCCACCTGGGGTTTTTGAATCAGTGAAAGTTAAATTAGTCAAGAACGAAAATTATATTGACTAGATCTGAAAAGATTAAGTGAAGCTTTTAAGAAGAAACATCAAGGAGAAAATGAAGAGATGCCACTAAGTACTAAGTTATGAAACTGCAAAGCTAGAGGATGTTCCTACCCTAGGACGGGAAAAGGAAATGTGGTAAAAGTAAGTTTACATGATGATTGACCAAGCAATCTAAACATCTTTTTAAAAAACACTTTCAGCATTCTTTTGAAAAAATAAAATAAAAGAAAGAAAGAAAAGCACTGATGAAGGCAATAAATAGGACCTGAATTGATTTTCTTCTTCTTTCTTTCTTTCTCTCTTTCTTTCTCTCTCTCTCTTCTCTCTCTCTCTCTCTCTCTCTCTCTCTCTCTCTTTCTCTCTCTCTCTCTCTCTCTCTCTCTCTCTCTCTCTCTCTCTCTCTCTCTTACTTTGTAAAAAGAATTAGTAGGGGAGCATGGCAGTTAAACATGGGTGAGAATGGGGAATAAGAATTGTTAAGTAGTCTGGAATGGAAGAACAAAATACAGATTGTGACCATACCACACCATCTATGCTGATATTCACATGGGAACAGAATTTTTAAAATGATCCAGGAAAAGTAATAAAAACAAATAGACTAACAAACAATGCATTTCAGATATGAAAGTGAGATGTGAAATTTTGTGCATTTTGTAAAAAAATTTTAAGGTTATACAATATAAGTGGTTTAATGACAAAGAAATAACACTAAGAAAATTCTAATCAGAACAGGCAAAGCAAGGCCTAGTAGAGTTCTTAAGAACTTTGCCAAACAATGGTAAATCATGATTTCTAATATAAGGTTATACTTAATAAGTATAATAACTTAATACTTATAATTAAGTTACTGCATTAATTATAGGTATCTGTTTTGACAGTTTGACTCCATCTGTATGTGTCTCTCATGTAGGAATGGCTGAGCAAAACTATCCCATGAGGCTACTGCTCTCATGACCTTTCTCTGAGTCATGAGGTCAAGGGTGGGGCTCTATCAACCATGAGGTCCTGCTGGTTCCGACTACATTACTTCAGAGTGTGAAGTTAGCGAAAGGAGAACATAAAATAATAACTAAGTATACAAAGATGTAACTTCCTCCTGCAATCCTAAATTCTGACCTTTATTTATTTTAATGAAAATGCATTCTGCTTAATGTTGTAAGAATCCAAATAGACTGGTATGAGGAACTAATAGCACTTTGACCCATGTGCTCCCTTGGATAAGTTATGCAACAGTCTTCGCATACACTAGGAACACACACAATCTTTCTAAATTAAAGAAACATCATCCTAAGTACTCATCACCTCCAACTCAAAGCTTATTTTCTTAGGGATTTCATATCGTTCTCTAGATTTGTACACTAATGTACATATGTATACATAATGTATATACTATATATGTATATAAGTATGTTATATACATAAGTGACATGCTGTTTTCCAAGCAACCAAAACACACAAATTGTAATGTACCAGCTTTTTAGTTCCCACAATCACTAATGCACAAGCCATGTACACAATAGTGTTCCATATAGTTATAACTAATATAAACATTAGTTCAAAGAGATTATGAGACATCACTGAGAATACTTGGAGAATGTTTCTATCATGAGGCTGTCCATGTCCTGTAGGAAATCCTTTACTATGGCAACTTGAAGGGCTACCTTAGACCTCCCAAAAAATGCCTTCTGATGGATTTCCACTTGTTCATCATTTTCTTTGGTCATTTGTGGCATGTGTGTTTTTCTTGGTGGCTAATCTCAACTCAGATCCAGGGAATATTCAAAGCCTGCCGCTACTCTTGGAAACTTGCTGGCTTAAGGAGGCTTTCAAAGTCAAAAATGTAAAACTTTATTAATCCAGATCCAATATTTTTTTAATAGGATTCATTCAAAATTAGTTGGCTTCTTCTCTGTTTGCTTTTAGCCCTTGCCTTGTTCTGGTTACCACACCCACGGTCTGTTTTTAGACTTTCCAAGACTCTAAATCCAGATCTTTTTTTCTTCCTCCTCTCATTCTCTCCCTTTGAAGTTAATAGCGGCTACCTGGAGGCTTTCTACAATGACAATTTGGGAGTCCACACCCTACACCCGATCTGTTTCCTGAGTCAATTATTACTTTATTCAGACAAGGCGGCTTACATCGCTTTAATTTTTAAAAGATTTCTAAAGTTGCATTTCTTAATATTGAAGGTCTAAAAGATAATTGGTTTCTCCAACATTACCCAAAGTGAAAAATGCCTGTGATCTTTATTATTTGCTTATAAACTGACTTATAGCTTCCTAAGCAAAACCCTTTCTTTATTAATTTTCCAAGCATACCTAATAAAACTAAACATACACTCTTAAGATTCTGTAGGAGTTTCTTTTCCTGTTTATAATTGCAATTAGCAGATCAATATTATAATCTAGAAGCAATAGTCTTGTTGGTTTTAGTCTATTGTTACGTGCATTACATTTTTCCAGAATCTAATACCAGTGATGGAGTGTAAATTAATGTATGCAGTATGAATAGACTGGCTTAAGGAATGAATTCTGTTTTGATATGAGGAAGAAAGGATTATGGAATATTTAAAATTTTCTTTTACTATTAACAGAATGCTGTTGACTTAAATAACTATGACTGCAAATAAGAGAGACTGTGTATAAAGAACTACTACATTTTGTGTGTATGTGTGCGCATGAGCACATGCATACATTTGCATATATGTGAACACATGATTTTAGTTTTAGAATCTCTATATAGTCCACATTTCATGGATGCACAAATCCCTTTCAGAAAAGTGACATTCTTACATTATGGTACATACCTTATATGTGTTCTTCAAATACTTGATTCTGGCACTTAAATGCTAATATCCAAATACCGAAATTTGCTATGCAAATTGGATTAAGCTGCATATTTGGGAATAAGATGTCCATAACAGTTTGTACATATTTTGTTAAGTCATATTTTTCAGTTTTTTATGAGTATAATTAGTTGAGTCTGTGACAAGCAAATTTAAGAAAAATGTCCCAGACAATTCTACATCCTAAGCTCTTAAAGATTCTTCTTCAATGACTATCTCCCACAATGTAATATATGAAACCTGTGCTCTTTCATCTGTCATATATATATATATATATATATATATATATATATATATATATATATATGAATATATATATGATACTCTGAAATAGAATCTTTTATAATTGACCTGCCCACAAGACAAAGAAAAAGCATAAAATTCTGTGTATATAATTGGTAATTATACACATAATATTCCATAGTCCACAGTGACTAGAACTATGTAAACTAGTTCTGTTTAGTAGAACATTACTGTAAGATTTTATTTTACCATTAGGAAAAAACAAAAGACCCATACAACACATGGAGCCCACTCCTCAGCAGATACTTGTGTAAATTAAATTGGTTATAAATTATGTAAACATTCAGTACGTCTTTTGTAAACAATCTAACATTTAAAAACCTATTAGTGTGGAGGTATGGGTGGTGTGTATGTGTGTGTGTTCCACAGATAATGTGTGGAGGACAGAAGGCATCTTGAGGGGGTCTGTTTTCTCCTTTCACAGTGGAAGACTCAGGCACTGAACTCAGGTCATTGAGTCTTGCGGTGATACCTTTACTGTTTGAGCCATCATACTGGACACATTTTACATTTTTTAATTGCTACAATGACTTATTGGGAATTCCTTTCTGCATAGACTTTTTAAAATCTGCTTTTTAAAACTTAGTTTAAACAAACCAACTGTATTACTTCCTTTCTTTCATATCCTTCTCCAACTCCTTCGATGTTCCCTCTTTGTAAGCTCTCCAGTGTGCTTTTACTCTCTGTGACTGATGTCCTCTTTTTCTTTGATTGTTATTTTTACACACACACACACACACACACACACACACACCATATATATATATGTGTGTATCTGGATACAATATGCTAATGATGCTTAGTATGGCTTGTGTGTATATGACTTCAGAGCTGACCAATTTTTACTGTAAAAGAAACAGGGGTTCATCCCTGGCAGAGGCTAATCCTTTCTCTCTCAATGGTCATTAGTTCTGTGTGGTTCTTAAAATGGAAGTAGCCATAAGTTTATTATTTACACAATTTTGCTGGAAATTACAAAGAGGAATAAAAACTTAAAGAAGGATTAAAAAAATAATGTGATATTTGTCAAAAGGGAAAAAACCTATAATTTTAAGAAAGCTCCATCTTGATTTCACTATTTTTCTCACTCTTTTTATTTTTTATGAAGTAATTTGGCCCATATCTGTTCACGACAAAATTCTTATTATCATTTTTATTCTCAAATGAATTAATTAGTATGCTCTTATATCAGCAAAAACTAAGTTTTATAATTTTGCTACACCTACCTTTTTTTTTTTTTTTTTTTTTTTTTTTTTATCCCTGAGCTTTTTGGCAGTTTTGCTTTCACGGGCCTATCAAAGATTCCAGTTTTTCCTTCTATTATTTTTGCTGTAT
Organism: Acomys minous; assembly: GCF_964271855.1. Taxonomy (NCBI): domain Eukaryota; kingdom Metazoa; phylum Chordata; class Mammalia; order Rodentia; family Muridae; genus Acomys; species Acomys minous. Next base: position 32,108,883 of record NC_140493.1, on the reverse strand, counting down.
TTCTCTGGTCATATGATCAGAAGATAATTTGTAGTTCAGGTGGTTGCTTGGCGTCGTGTAAATTAAAAATGAAAGTGACAACTAATTTCCTGGTGAACTTTTGATTCTATGGACCCGTTCTTTTTCTTTGTCACTGCTGGTGGAAATGTATAGCATTGGCCTGCATACTTGACTGGACATACAAAATAGAAACAAAGTCATCACTCTATGTAGGTTTCCTGTTTGCCAAACCTACTTTATTAAGGGGTCCACTATGTCCAAAGCACATTGGGTGCCCAAATAAAGTAGTTTTGGAAAAGGTGAAGCTTACAGGTGGTGCCCCAACAGCCAAACAATATCAAGACCCCAAAAGCTCCAGCCTCCTGTTTTGGGCTCATATATATATCTTCTCAATATATCCTCTCAGAGTCTGTACTAGGATGTGTTTCAGCTGGCAAAAACCAAGCCCCCCTCTGTGAGGTTGTTCGACTTCTAAGTGGATAAACATCACCTGATCCCACACAAGTCTGTTACCCATCCCATACTTGGGATTAAAACAAAAACATGTTCATAGCCAATACCTGCCCCACAGTTGGGATTAAAACAAATCATGTTTACACCCATTCCAACTCTGATTCTAAATATTTGAAAATTAGGATGGACGATTGTGGCATACCCTACCCTTTTTATAGCAGATGTCTTGAACAAATGACCTTCCTCTATTATCTATATCCTTTGGCACAGATGCTTTTGTTATTCTCTTTATGTGCCTGAAGTTCATTAAAAATCTTTCTCTAGGGTATCAAGTCTCTTCTTGGTAACCTGCTGTCCTTCCTCTGAGTGCCACCAGGTCTCCCCATCCAGGGGACATGGTCAAAGGTGAGGCACCAGAGTATGTGAGAAAGTCATATCCCACTCTCCACTCTACTGTGGAGAGTGTTCTGTCCATTGTCTAGATCTGGGTAGGGGTTTAAGGTTTACCGCCTGTATTGTCCTTGGCTGGTACCTTAGTTTGAGCAGGACCCCTGGGCCCAAATCTGCCTATCATAATGTTCTACTTGTAGGCTTCTAGGACCCTCTGGATCCTTCTACTTTGCCATTCTCCCATGATTCTCTCATCTAGAGTCCCACTAGAATGTCCTCCCCTCTGTCTCAGTTTCCTGGTAAGTGAAGGCTTTTGTGGGACATGCCCCTTGGGCTAATACAGGGGGAGGTAATCCCCCTCAGGAACAGTCATAGGGGAGGGGAACAAGGGGAAAATGGGAGGGAGGGAAGAATGGGAGGATATAAGGGATGGGATAACCATTGAGATGTAACAAGAATAAATTAATAAAGGAGAAAAAAAAGTAAAAAAAATAATCTTTCTCTACTCTCATGACCATTTTAGCTTGACACTCTGGCATTCTTTCTTACTTTTCTGTTGAATTCTCTTATCACAATCTATTTCCACATCCTTTAGTTGGTATTCTCTAGGGAATGGCCTTTGAGGTCTTCATCTTCTACCGTCTAGACAGAGAAAGTTTGGATATTTCCCCTTGTATAATATTTTGGACTTGATGTCTTATAATCTTTAATAAGTCTATCTCAGGATTTGATAATGTAGCATTTCCTCTAGCCCTCTCAATTTTCAAAATAGCAATTTGGTTAGTATGACTTGTTATGTCTGAACGTGGAGGCTTCTAGAAACATTTGCTTCTGAGAAAGATTCAACCTTAACTGGTATTATTCTCTCCTTATATTCAAGTAGCTGGAAAAGGTGGTATTGAAAGAAGCTCCTCAAAGGATGATGTATAATAAATCAATATATGAAAAACAACATTTTTCTCTGTTCAGAGAATTAGGAAATAGAATATGTCTCAACAATAATATTGTGTCTGGACTCTATACAAAACAAACTATAGTTTAACTTAAGTATTTATTTATTAGATGCTGTCTCATTTTGAGGCCCAGGCTTGCCTTGGACTTGCTATGTAACACAAGCTGTCTTCAAAATTGTGTTGTCTCTTCTTGGCCTCCAAACTACTGAGATTTACAGCTACGAACCCTCAGATTCTACTTTTTTAAATTTATAAAATAAAGAGAATTCCAAGCCAAAGGTTGTTTGCTAGGGCTCTCCAGAGGCCTCCTTAAGATGTTAGACAGTGGGTGTTAGAGCCTGCCCCCAGCTCAGCTCAGCTGTGTTCCCTGACTGTATTCCAGTTGGGCTGGGCAGGGGAGGATTGAGCTGATATATTTCTAAACCCAAAGTTACTCAGGAACCCTACAGTACTTTTTGAGATGGCAGGGCTCCGTCTATTTGCCCTGTTACAGATGGTTCTCTGTGACTCATTTGGGTAAGGCCAAAGGAGAGAGATTAGAGCTCTGGGCTGTGGCCTGCACAAAGTTCTGGTCTGTGATCTAGGTGGATCTGGCCAATAGGCTGTAGGTGGGTGGGGTGAGATCAGGGCCAGATGCTGCTAGCAGGATTGAAGTTAATGAGTAATGTGGCCCAAGCTGGTGTCTGTTCAGTGGGCTTGCCCTGTGTCTTAGCTGTATCTGAGCGGTAAGCTTCAGGTGGATGTGCATATACAGACCAAGGCCTGAAGTTGCTCGTAGGATGGTGGCTAATGTGGACTGTGGCTGCAGCTGGTGTCAGCTCAAAACATAAAAGGAAAAGAAAAAATATAGAAAACATTTAGCTACATATTATATAGAAAATAAATAAATAAGACAAAGCTACCCCAACTGCATCCAGCCAGTTAAATGATATTGAGTTGTTAAATTTGGATTACACTGTTGCCTTTTTGAAATAGATAGATACATAAAAATACATACATACATAAATATTTAAAGATTGACTTACAAAGGAATGTATGTCATACTTTTTAGGTCCTCATTTTCATTTCTATTGTAAATTTATTTTGAGGTTTTGGTATGGGCTGAAGGATCAATTTCTGTTCTACATACTTGATGTAACTCCACTACAAATGTGAGCAAAATTAAAACATTTAAAAACTTACAAGGATGAATCAAGTGTGTGAACAGGCATATGGTAGCATTTTAGTTGAAGGAAATATGAAAAAACCCACACAACATATACAATGAAAAATGACAACTATCTCAGACAGACAAGTATTTTGCTATTTGTTTGTTAAAGTAAAAAATAAAATTGAATTTTTGTCATGTTTGCAATATATATGTTTAATCTTTTTTAAAAGTATTTACTTTTAAATATTTTATTAAATATTTTTATTTTTACATATACATTTATGTTGTTGCACATATATACAATAAATTCATATAGCAAGAAGAACCACGAAACAATCAGGAATTATATAAATGTTACATTCTTAATGTTTTAGCTGTTTGTATCTGGCAGCCTTGAAGAAAACATCTTTCTTGGTGCATCTAAAATTCTGAATGTAAATAAATATTTATTATATCTCATCATTATCAACTTAAAACATCTATCTAGACTTAAAGTATTTATTAACATTTATTAAATATTATAATAATATTTTAAAAGTAAATTTAATTCAAGGGATTTTTTTAAAAGAGGAAAGATTTACTTCAGCTCATAATTTGAGAAAATTAAATTTACCACTTTGGGAAGACAAGGTCACAGTTTAAGGGGATGTATTGAGGTCATGAAAATTTTCATTCTCAACTATGCAACATGGAATAAGCTCTATTTTTTAAGGAACTATTTCAAATCGTAGGGAGGATAAGGGGAAGCATCTATTGATCCTTCAGTAGAGATGGGGAGTTGGAAGAGTCTGCCCTACATGAAAATATCATGCATATAATGGTAAATCTGGAGACCTTTGTCATAGGGCCTTAATGTGGTGACAATGGCCTCCTGGCAGATGGTGGGACTGTTTGTCATCATCTGGTGGAGGAGTGGACACTCATATCATATAGTTGGTCCAGAGTTGTTAGTGGAAGCTATTGAGAATGCAAAGCATTGGTAATACCATGGGTGGAGAGGGATTGAGGAAAAAAAAATAACAGTCTTTAATGTCTATTGCTAAGAAAGAGAGGCTGGTGGGAGGAGCAGAGATGAAAGGTAGCCCCCTTTGGGGGAAACACCAAACCTACATGGCTTTACTGACCACTCTTAAATCCTACAGCAATCTCTATCCCCCTGAGAACACCAGGGTGTTTCACGGACTGTGGGAAGGGTGAATATGTTCAAGCCAATGTTGTTTTTCTACTACCTGAGTGAGCCCTTCAAGGTTTTCCCTTTATTGATAGAGGCCATTGTTCTTGAGAGACAGTCAAGGCAGTGACCCATAGAATTGAAGGTAACCTGCAGAGTTTTTAAAAAGTTCTTATGAGTATTGTTATTACTACAGGTAGAATCATTTACCTTACTGTAATATATTATGGGTTGACTAGTGAGAGTAATTTCCAGAGCCTCCAGCATATCTCTTCGTAGAAGATTGGTGGTGACACTGGCCACATGAAGGCATATCATGTACCTGTAGACCAGCCAGTGTTCCCATTTGTAGGTTTGTTTGGTAGTTAGTGAAATGAGAGCAATCTCCTATGCCTAGAAGCTAAGGCCTAGGAATTAGTCCCTAATCTTGTGGGACCTCTTGTTGTCTTAAAATTGCTTTATCTGCTTCAGTATCAATGAGAAATGGAATGCTTTCAAGGCTGCCGCCTATGGGTAGGAGGAGCCTTCTGAGATGCTGGAAGCCAAAAAACCCTCTATTGGAGCTATTTTCCATCTTACCATTGGGCCTGAGGGCTGCCTCCTTTAAGTTTACAGGCTCAAATGATTTGCCATCTTTGTCATAATAGAAGCAACAATCTCTCTTGCACTTGAAGCCCCTTCTGCATAAGGGGCAGACTCTCTTGCAAGTGATGGCATTTCTGGTGGAAGAGGCCTCCTTTGGGTCCTTTCTTTTGCAGTGTCCCTTTCAGCATACTTAAAGCAAGCCCTTTATGTTCATATTGGTGCCGTGAAGGCTTGGGAAGTGCAGAAAACCTGATGGACTGCTATTCCAATATTCTGAGTGGCCACAATAAATCTATCATAGTGTTCATCTTTGTGGTCTTGGCAGGCGAGCCTGCACTCAAAAAATCATACCCTCCCAAATGTCATTTTTAAGAAGGAGGTCTCTGGCTTAAAGATCAGGATTTTTTTTTCAGTTCAGAGGATTAAGTCAGAAAGAGTCTCTTCTGGTTTTTGGCAGAGGAAAACCAGGGAAGAGGGAGGGTTTTGTCATCCAGAGGGTGGGGTGATTCTGTCCCAGGCTTGAAATGCACAGAAGCATACCTGGTCATAATATTCTAGCTGGGCAGGAGAAAGCTCCCTGGCTGAAAAGTTCCACCTGACCTGCTGGAGGCACAATGTAGGAAGAGCAGGCTGGCTAGAGAGGAACTAAAGATATTGAGACAATCCTGGGGTGTGTCTAAAAAGTCTTCGACTTGTCCAGATATAAGTGAGTATATACCATTTGAGTCTTTCTGCTTCTGGGTTAACTCACTCATTATGATCATTTCTAGTTCAATCCATTTGCCCACAAATTTTGGGAATTCCTTGTTTTTAATAGCTGAGTACTGTTCCATAGTGTAAATGTACCACAGTTTCTTTATCCATTCTTCTACTGAGGGACACTTAGGCTGTTTCCATGTTCTGGCTATTATGAATAAGGCTGCTATGAACATGGTTGAGCAAATGTGTTCTTGTTATGTGATGGAGCATCTTCTGGGTATATTCCAAGGAGTGAAATAGTTGGGTCTTGAGGAAACCCTATTCCCAGTTTTCTGAGATAGCACCAGATAGATTACCAAAGTGGTTGTACTAGTTTGCATTCCCACCAGCAAAGAAGGAATGTTCCTCTCTCTCCACATTCTCGCCAGCATGTGGTGTTGCTTGAATTTTTGATCTTAGCCATTCTGATGGGTGTAAGATGGAATCTCAGAGTTGTTTTGATTTGCATTTCCCTGATGACTAAGGAGGCTGAGCATTTCTTTGAGTGTTTCTCAGCCATTCAATATTCCTCTGTTGAGAATTATCTGTTTAGTTCTGAGCCCTATTTCTCAATTTGGTTATTTGGTTTGGTGGTGTTTAATTTCTTGAGTTCTTTATATATTTCTGGACTATAACCCAAAGGGCATGTCCCATGAAAGTCTTCACTTACCAGGAAAGTGGGTCAGAGTGGAGGACATCCTATTGGGACTCTAGGTGAGAGAAGAATGGGAGAATGGGAAAAATAGAAGGATCCAGAGGGTCCTAGAAATGTACAAGAAGAACATTATCATGGGCAAATCTGGACCCAGGGTCCTGCTCAAACTATGGCACCAGCCAAGGACAATATGTGCAGTAAACCTTGAACCCCTACCGAGATCTAGGCAATGGACAGGACATTTCCCACAGTGGAGTGGAGAGTGGGGTCTGGCTTTCACATGTACACTGGTGCCCCATATTTGACCATGTCCCCTGGATTGGTGGCCTGGTGGTACTCAGAGGAAGGATAACAGACTACCAAGAAAAGACTTGATACTCTATGAACATATACAGGGGGAGGAGGTCCCCCTCAGTCACAGTTGTAGGGGAGGGGAGTTAGGGGAAAATGGGAGGGAGGGAGGAATGGGAGGATATAAGAGATAGGTTAACAATTGAGATGTAATATGAATAAATTAATAAAATATATTTTTAAAAAAGTCTTTGACTTTGGAATAGGGACTTAGTACAATGGGCATGGATGCTATTCTCCTTAACTGTGTGTTGGAGCTTGTTCAAACCTCTAGCCTTATAAGGATACCAATTTAGAGGCTTATCCTGGGTGGGGTGAACATTATCTAGGAATGCCTGACTCTATGGACATTAGGTGGAGTATCAGAGGTCACAGAGATGCTGAGTAGTAGAAGTAAGGCCATAGGGAGGACTTTCCTGGGATGCAACATAGGGAGTAAGGGGACAGTACATGGCTGATGGGAGTGTGCTGCCTTCACTGAGGAAGCAATTGTTTTGGGAATTTCCACAATGATCATTTTTAGGGCCATAAAGTCTGCCACAGGATGATCCTCAGGACATTCATCATAATCAGAATCATCTGATTGGGTTAAGGTGAAGCATTCCTGGTGGGTCCTGGCTTAGAGGGACACATTAGTGGAAAAAACAGACTGCCAGCCTTTGTTCCAGGGAGGTAAGATGGGTGGCTGCAATTGATGACCCATCAGGGGGTCAATCACCTTCTCCTAGTGTGTCTTGGAGGTCTCTAGACTCTACTTTTCCATCTTTTTCAGTGAGATTACCCCAATATTGTGAGCAGTGGATCTTGAGAGGGGAAGTGAGGCATGAAAGGCTGGGAGCAGAAAAGACCTCACATCACTTAGTGTGATAGATGACTGTGAGACAGACAAGAATAGATTCTCCAGAGACAGCTTCAGTAAGGCAGTTCATTTAATGGCAGGAACAAAGGCTACATATACATTTCCAGAGTGGATAGGGGTTTTGGGAGTGAGTGTACATTATTGGCTGGGGTCAGAGCACTGGGGATGCCTCACTTGCATAAGGGGAAAGTAAGTATAACCTGGCTACCAAGCTACATGACCTCTTATGGGGTGTAGGGCTACATCTGCATAGACATGCATGTCTTGCGCAGGGGAAGAGAGATACTACTATGGATCTCAGGACAAGATTTTGAGGGCTTGGACATGCCTCAAATCAACTTTTATGACCTGCAGGTTCCTCCAGTCCCATGGCTCCAATTCCCCACAATTATTAAGTGTTCACTGAATATCTTTTTTCTTCTGAGGCCCTAGGAAAACTGAAGAATAGCTTTACTCACTCTAAGAATCCATAAACATACCAGGTCATTTTTCATATTCCAAAATTTACCCATAATGTGTGTGAATACTGTAGTTGTGTATTAGAATGCTATGTTTAGTCTTAAGCAGTGCCTGGATTCAAAACAAGATAAGGCTTCTGCTAACCTGAAAATAAAATATGTGTGTAAATGCTGAGAGCTATGTTTACCTACTCAAAACTTTTATAAGATGAGGCTTACCAACATCAAATATCCCATTATGTATGGTGGAGGGTGTCACAAAGGAATTATTTATATGTAATTGTTGTTTGAGGGAGTAATTTTTTTCTTAGTTTTGTAGCTTTTGGTTAGATGTGCATGCCTCAATTAAAAAAAAAGTCCTAGAAATATTCTTACAAGCAATCCTTATTGCTTACTGCTTCACAAAATAGATAAAAAGTAATAAAGGAACTCATTGAGAAAAAGAAGAGCTTAACTATAATCTAATAAAAGCATTAAATATTTATATAAGGAAAATGAAATTTGAGGATTTGTCTTCTAGTCATATACTATTTTTAGTATCACGAAGTTAACGTCTTTTGTTTTTAATTCATGACTTATCAGAAATCTATTAAGGTGTGATGTTTGTGCCCAATCCAATGCAAAGCTTTTTTTTTTTTTTTTTTTACACTTTTCATCCCCTCATTGTCAAATCTAATATAGTCAGCCTTATGGTTAGATGTTAACTTGACAGACAAATAAAAGCAACCCAATTCCCAAACACTTTCTGTTCCACAAATGCTGAGATTGTCTTTTAGCCATGGAAAATCTGCTTTTGCCTAGTGAATCATTCCTCATACACATGCTACACTCTGTTCTTTAGTTGCTTACCCATTCTTAGAGGCTATAAATAACTTGAAATTATTTACTTCTAGGTTTTCCAGTGTTTAGGTACAATTTCTTTCCATAAAGTATCTAGCAACCACTGCATTTTTGTAGTATGAGTGATAATGTCAACATTTTTACCCCTAGTTTTACAAGAAACATGAAAAAGTTCTTGTCTTATTGTTATTGTGTATAGATATATATTTTTCCATCATGTTAGGCTATTTGGGGTAATAATAATCCACAAGAGTGTAGACTATCATAAAAATAAAAGTACAAGACATGAAAATGTCCCTTCAAGTTCTGGGTCAGCGAAGTTCAAGAAACTCCCAAAACATTATAAGCTGTGGTTATTGTTCTTACTCCCTCCCAGCTCTTAAGTGTAAGACCCCATTATTGACAACACCATATACCTCAGACATAGGGCTTCTGGGCATCCAACTGAGCCAATATGAAAGTATTTCACCTATCAACTAGATCTCATAAATATACTAGGCTGCTATTCAAGGTACCAAGGATAAATAGGCAGTCAATAGTCGAACCTGGCTGTAATGCAGCAAGATATTTCCACGGATTAGACAAGGTACTTATATCTTGTGGATAACCAACAGATGTCTATTTTTAATTAAGGCCCACTAGATTGGAAATAATTCATGGGAACAAAGCCAAATGTAACAACCAATATATACTTAATTTAATAATGTATATATAAATATATGCATATATCTTTTATAGATACATTTAGATGCATAATGAGTAGTTGAGTAAAAATTCATACATTTGAGATGGAATGGGGGAATAAGGGGTGTGTTGTTGAGAAAGCAGAAGTTATATACTATTCTTGTATAAAATTTTCAAAAAGAATTAATATATGCAGGTGAGCTGCATAGATATTTTTCAAAAAACATAAAAGGAAAAAATGTATATTTATGGAAAGCACTCAATATTATTAAACACCACAGAAAAACAAACAGAAAACACAATGAGATAATTGTTAATAAAAAATAAAATGCTTCAATAGAATTTAAGAAGTTCTTAGCAAGGAGATGGGAAAGAAACAACTCAGGTGGTCTAAGCTAGACTATAAAGTATTGCAGCCACAGTTGAGAACATCATGAAAGCTCCTCTACAAACTTAAGGTACATCTATGATGTCATCTACCTATTGACCTTTTGGATGTACAATCCAACACAACCAGCTTACCAAAAGATACACATGCATAACCATGCTTATAGCTATACTTGTCACAAGAATTAAGTATGGAATTCTTCTAGACTCCTATGAATAGATGAGTGAATATAGAAAAAGTAGATATGTGTAAATGAGTTAATATTCACCCATAAAAAGGAAGCAAATATTAACATTGGTTGAAAAAGTTGATAGAACCAGAACACACTATATTAACTAAAAGAGTGAACCTATAAAAGCATGTTAAATATGTTAGGAACTGGGTTGAACTGGGCTATCATTATATTAACTAAGTGAAACAAGGCCCAGAAAGATGAATATCATTTGTTCATTCCTTGTGTATGCACTTACATGGTGGATGAGTAGGTATAGTATCAGAGAAACTAGATATTGGCCAATTGGAAATGGGTAATGCAAGGAATGGAAAGTTGTTCAATCTAGAAGAGAGAATACTTGATATAGAACAAGATAGCAGAAGTACTGGGGAAATTGTAAATAAAAGGAGATGAGGTGGTGCTACATCTCAAACTACTATAAAAATTCACTGGATAGGCTAGGTGTGGTGGCGCATGCCTGTATCCCAGCACTCAAGAGGATGAATAAAGAAACCCTGACTGGAAAAACCAACCAACCAACCAACCAACAAACAAAAACTGCATTGGACACTTGGGCTTTCCTTAACAAGGAGAACCTAAGAGAGGATGCTTAAATCTTAACATTATACAAAATAAAATAAATTGTTTCTATAGCGTACAATGTGGTGGATTTTGGTAAATGTATTCAATTTTGTATTTACTTTGACCATACAATTTGGAGATGTACCTACTTATAAACACCTCTTCCTTTGTTTTTCTTCTGTAGTAAGTAGGTAAGTAAGCCTCCCTGTTCCAAGTGTCTAGTAAGTATGGATCTGTGTTCAGCTCTACCATTTTATATATCATGGAAGGTGATATAAAGTTACAAAAATATGGAAGCTAATGTTCATAGATATGCTGGGTATGAATTTTAAGGAAAACATAAGAAAAGATATATGATTTTGTCTTAGAGTTTTCTCATTCATTGAAATTGTTCTTTTGGGCAAACTGGCAGAGCTGAGTTGGGCATGAGTCACAACTCACATCTGCTGCTGTCTCGAAGAGTTCTGTGGGATGCTGAAGCAGCTTTGGGCGTGTATATCACTTCACCTGCCCACTGCTTACTGGCATATATGAGACACAGAGAGCAAAGAGTTAGAGCTGAGTCAGGCATGGGGCACAACTCACATTAGCTGCCATTTTGGGAAGGCCTGTGGGACACCTGAAAAGCGCTGGGTTTGGATCTTTCTGTCTGACCATAGCTTACTGGCCTGGTCAATCTGGGTCACAGAAAGCTAACCAGAAGTGAGTCGGGCTCCAGCCACAACCTACATCATACACCATACCAAGGAGGCCTGAGGAGGCACTGAGCAGCTTTTGGCTTGGAGCTATTAGCCTGCTGTCCCAGCTGGGATACAGACAGGGAACATAGAAGAAATGATCTGGGTTCAGGCTCCAACACCCATTGTTCACCATCCTGAGGAGGCCTCTGGGCAGACCTAGCAAACAGCCTTCAGCTTGGAGCTCTCATTGCCTGCTCCTGATCTTCATGGCCTATGTGCGGCACAGACAGCTACCTGATTTAAGGAACCAACAGGCATGCTAACACCTGAGATAACCAGATGGTTAGAGGCCAGCACAAGAAGAAAAGCAACAAAGCTCAAAGCCATATGACACCACTGTAACCAGTGGTTCTAGCACAACAATCCTCCAGATACTAATTCCCAGGAAGCACAAGAAGAGTTTAAATCTGAGGTGATGAAAATAATAGAAGGTTTAAAGAAAGAAAATAAATTTCTCAAAGAAATACAGGAAAATGCATTCTAACAGATTAAGGAATGGAATAACTCTCATAAAGAATTACAAGTAGAACATTATGAAAGGCAGATTTGGGCCCAGGGGTCCCGCTCAAACTAAGGCACCAGCCAAGGACAATACAGGCGGTAAACTTTAAACCCCTACCCAGATCTAGCCAATGGTCAGAACAGTCTCCACACTTGAGTGGAGAGTGGGATATGATTTTCTCACGTACTCTGGTGCCTCACATTTGACCATGTCCCCTGGAGGGGGAGATCTGGTGGCACTCAGAGGAAGGAAAGCAGGTTACCGAGAAGAGACTTGATACCCTATGAGCATATACAGGGGGAGGTAATCCCCCCTCAGGAACAGTCATAGGGGAGGAGAATAAGGGGAAAATGGGAGGGAGGGAAGAATGGGAGGATACAAGGGATGGGATAACTATTGAGATGTAATAAGAATAAATTAATAATAAAATTTTTTAAAAAATTACAGTAAAATTCAATCAAATGGGAGAAATAAATGAATAAAACTATTCATGCCCTAAAAAGGGAATTAGAAGCAGCAAAGAAAACACAATCTGAGGCATTCTTGAAGTTGGAAAACCCAGGGAAGAGAACAGGAACTGCAGACACAAGCCACATCAACAGAAAATAACAGATGGAAGAGAGAATCTCTAGTGTAGAAGATACAGGTGACATTATTGATACATCAGTCAAAAAATGTAAGAACTCATAGGTTCCTGACACATAACATCCAAGAAGTCTGGGACACTATAAAAAGACCAAACCTAAGAATAATAAAAATAGAAGAAGGGGAAGACCACAGGCTTCCTTGCCCAGAAAATATTTTCAATAAAAATCATAAAAGAAAACTTGCCCAGCCTAAAGAAAGAAACACCTCAAAACTTACAAGAAACCTCCTTAACTCCAAATAGATTGGACCAGAAAAGAAAATCCTCCTGCCACAGAAGAATCAAAACACTAAATGTACAGAACAGAGAAAGAATATTAAAAGCTACAAGGTATATATAAAGGCAAACCTATCAGGTTTACTACTGATTTTTCAACAGAGACTATGAAAGCCATAAGAGCTTGAATGAATGCCATTCACACACCAAGAGACCACAGATGCCAAACCAGACTACTATACGCAGCAAAATGTTCAATAACCATAGATGGAAAAAACAAGGTATTCCATGACAAAACCAAGCTTAAACAGTACCTAGCCACAAATCCAGTTTTAAATAAGATATTAGAAGGAAAACCCCAACAAAAGGTGGCTAACTACACCCACTTAAATACAGGAAGTCAATAACCCTACATATACAAAACTAAAAGAAAGGAAATGCACACGCGCGCGCGCGCGCACACACACACACACACACACACACACACACACACACACGCACATGCACACACTTTACCACAACCAACATAAAAAAAATATGAACTAACAACCACTGGCCATCAATATTTCTCCACATCAATGGCTTCAACTCCCCAATAAAAAGACACAGGCTAACAAAATGGATGTGAAAACAGGACCCATCATTCTGCTGCACACAGAAACACACCTCAGCAATAAAGACAGACATTACTTGAGAGTAAAGGGCTGAAAAGGGGTATTCCAAGCAAATGGACCCAAAAAGCAAGCTGGAGTAGCCATGCTAATATCTAATAAAATGATTTTCAACCACACTAATCAAAAGAGATGGTGAAGGACACTTCATACGCATCAAAGGAAAAATACACCAAGAGAACATCTCAGTCTCGAACATCTATGCCCCAAATACAGGAGCAACTGCATTAGTAAAAAAAAAATTATTAAAGCTTAAATCACCTGTTGATCCTCACACATTAATAGTGGGAGACTTCAACACCACATTCTCACCACTAGACAGATCACTGAGACAAAAACTAAAATCATAAATAATGAAACTGTAGAGTCAATTTTTTTAACCAGAATATTTTATTAACAACTTAGTGACTGAGCCTACGTCAGTTATAACCCGATTAACCAAAACAGTAAGAAATGAGGATTAATGGACACAATAACAAAACCTTAAGGATATCAGTTCCGAGGAGCAATTCTCCGGGCATGAGCCATAGGATTTATTCCACTGGAACCTGGGGTAACCAGACCCCAGAGCTTCAGCAGGAGCCTTAGCTCTGAAGCCTTCCCTCGAGCGGTTTTCTCTAGGAGTGTCTTGAAGGGCAACGATGATCAGCCAAATCTATCTCAAGTCTTCAATATGCCCCACTACCAGTTCTGGGCTCATTTATATAGCTCCTCCCAGAGTCTGGTCATGGGATCTTTTCAGCTGGCAGCAATTAAGCTCCTGCATGAGGTGGTTGCTCTTCTAGTGAATTAACATCATCTGTTCTCTCAAGACCCCATTCCAATCCCACACTTGGGATCCTAAAGAACAGGTTTATCTCTCCTTCATGAAAATAATAGATGTCATGAATCAAATGGACCTGACCAATATCTACAGAACATTTTGCCCAAACACAAAATAATATACCTTCTTCTCAGCACCTCACAGAACTTTCTCCAAAATTGACCATATACTTGGTCACAAAGCAAACCTCAAGAGAAACAAGAAGATTGAAGTAACACCTTGCATCTACCATGGATTAAAACTGGAACTCAACAACAACAAAAACAACCAAAAGTCTACAAACTTATGAAAACTGAACAATGGTCCACTCAATGACAGCTGGGTCAGGGATGAAACAAAGAAAGAAATTAAAGACTTCCTGGAATTCAAGGTAAATGAAGGCACAGCATACACCAACCTATGGGACACAATGAAGGCACTCTTAAGAGGAAGGCACCTAAGTGCCTTCATAAAGAAATTGGAAACATCTCATACAAGCAAGTTAATGTTATACCTGAAAGCCCTAAGGGGAAAAAAAGATGCAGACACACTGAGGACTAGATTGCCAGTAATAAACTTGGGGCTGAAATTAATATATTAGGAACAAACAAACAACCCCTCCCCCCCCCCAAAAAAAAAAACAATTCAAAGAATCAATGAAAACAAGTGCTGGTTCTTTGAGAAAATTGACAAGGTAGACAAACCATTAGCCAAACTAAAAGACAAAGTAAGAGTATCCAAATCTGTGAGATTTTTCTGGGCAGAGGCCTGTGTCAGCTCCTCTCTGGGACAGCCAGTTTTATCTGCTCACAGATGCGGTGGGAAGCAATTCTCTCCTATTTCTGGAAAGAAATCATAAAATCCTACTTGGCAGAAAGGTGTTATTAATTCAGGCTTCGCTCAGATACTTCAAGGCATCCCTGAAATAACAAGAGGTCCCAGAGACAAGTGGCCGGGAGATATCCTTGGACTGTCCTTTTCACAACCTAGGGTCTTTAAAAGCCCAGGGTCCCAAATGAGAGCTTTCTCTTCCCTTTTCTCTGCCCTCCTGACCCCAAGCCTTTTGTCCTTTTCTCTGTTTTCCTAGACTTTTCTTTACTTTTCCTTTGGTCAGCTTAGCTAGAATGCTGGCCTCTAGACTAACTGTGAGAAACTCAGTGCATGAATTAAAGCCTAGTTCTTTGTCTCCTGGATGTACTGTTTTGGCCAAGCATGCCCTGCTACCCTGCACTTTCTCAAGCCCAGAGTTCAGACCCTGCTAAAAAGACCCAGAAGTGGAGAGCTCACTCTCTGCAGAGGATAGCTTAAGAACCTCGCTCCCCTCTATCTGAGAATGCAAGGGCTCCCACATTCACACCCCCTTTGATTCTTAGCTCTCTGTGTGATCTCTTTCAGGGACAAACCTCCACTAGACAACTTCCCCGGAACTTGGAGTAGTGAAGGCTGGAAAAAATGCAGCAAAGGGGACCTAATTCAACACAAATCAACAAAATCAGAAATGAAATGGAAGACTTAATGACAGATGCTGAGGAAATCTGAAGATTCATTTGATCTTACTTCTAAAGCCTATATGGCACAAAATTTGAAAATCTAAATGATATGAACAATTTTCTTGATACATTCCACTTGTATTTGCTAAGGAAATAGAACAGTCATCAAATAAAAAGAGCCCAGGGCCAGATGTGTCAATGAAAAGTCTACCAGACCTTCAAAGAAGAGCTAATACTAATACTCCTCAAACTATTCCACAAATTAAACAGAAGGATCACTACCAAACTCATTCGATGAGGTCACACATAGATCTAAACCACAAAGACCCAAAAAAGAAAGAGAACTTCAGACCAATTCCCTTTATTGATGGATACAATATTGATGGAAAAATACTCAATAAAATACTCACAAACCGAATCCAAGAATATATCAAAAATCGCATCCATCATGACCAGGTATGCTTCATCCCTGGCATTCAGGAGTAAATCTATATACATAAATCCATGAATGTAATCTATCATATAAACAAACTGAAAGAGAAAAAAATCTATGACCTCTCCTTAAAGGCTCGTAAAGCATTTAACAAAATCCAACACCTGTTCATGTTAAAAGACTTAGAAATATTACAGACACAAGGTACATATCTAAACATAGTAAAGGCAATATACAGCAAGCCTATAACCAGCACCAAATTGAACCAAGAGAAACTTAAATGATTCCACTGAAATCCAGAACAGAACAAGTCTGTCCACTCTCTCCATATCTCTTCCTTATAGTACTCAAAGTCCTAGATAGAGCAGTAAGACAACTAAAGGAGTTAAAAGGGATACAAATTGGAAAGCAAGAAGTCAAAGTATCACTATTTGCACATGACATGATAGTATTCATAAATAGCCGCAAAAGTTCTACCAAGAAACTCAACCAGCTAAGAAACACCCTGAGCAAAGTGGCTGGATAAAAAAAAAAATCGATTTTTAAAAACCAGTAGCCCTCCTTTATACAAAAGACAAATAGGCTGAGAAAGAAAGCAGGGAAACAACACCTATTAGAATGGCTAAGGTCAAAAACTCCAGTGACAGCACATGCTGCTTAGGATGTGGAGAAAGGGGACTACTCCTCCATCGCTGGTGGGAGTTCAAATTTTTACAACTACTTTGGAAATCAATTTGGGACTGGAAAATTAGGAATAGTGTACCCAGCCTTTATACTCCTGAGTAATATACCAGAAAGATACCCCTCCATACAACAAGGACATCTGGCTCAACTATATCCATAGAAGCTTTATTCATAATATTCAGAATCTGGAAACAACCTAGATGTCTCTAAATAAAAGAACTGGTAAAGAATCTGTACATTTACACAATTGAATACTACTCAGCTATTAAACACAAGGGAATCTTTAAATTTTCATGAAATTTGATAGACCTAGAAATGGTCAACCTGAGTGAGGTAACACTCAGAAAGAGGTTGAAGGACCTTGAATGGTCAGTAGCTCCACAAGAGGACCAATAGATGAACAAATCTGGGCAGATGAGGTGGGGTGCTGTAGAAATTGATCTGCCCTGCATGGTAAGGGCCTAGATCCTCTGCTCAGATGTAGTAGATAGGCAGCACAGCCTCCTTTGGGTCCGATAAAATGGGGAGTAGGCATGACTTCTGACAAAAACTCTGATCCCACACAGTGTTCATTTCCATCTGGTTGGGTGGCCACAGAGGAAGAGGATACAAGTAGTCCAGATGAGACTTGATAGTCTGGGGTCAGATGTTAGGGGAGGAGGGCTCTCCTTTCTGAGGACCAGGGGAGGGATGGAGGGGGGCTGAGGGAGGGAGGGTAGGACTAGGAGGTGATGAAGGAGGGGGCTTCAGTTGGGATGTAAAATGAACAAATTAAACAAAAAAGAAATTGTTCTATTTTATTATACATAATTTATTTACATAAGACTACAGCTTTCTTTTTTTTTTCTTTTTAAAGATTCTATCTTTAAATTACAACTTTGCTTTGTAACTTATCCTCAATAAGTTAAACAACGTTGATCATTTTTACATGCAGGTAATTAACCATCAATTAAAATATCATATTGCACTATCATGCTTCCTGATTAATGTCATTGATACTATCTTGAGAATAGCCTATCAACTTAAATGTCAAACTTGCCACTCAAATTTGGATATTTATTTAAGCTGCTAGCAAAAATATGAGAGTCATGGTTTTGGTTTTTATTTTTAAAAGCCCATACACAAAGAAAATGAGTTTAACATATTCAAATATCAGTGGGGCTGATTTAAGGCAGGAAGGGTGGCACTTTTTCGAGATATGATGAAGGTGACAGATTAGAATAAAATTCTGAAAATTTCTAGAAGTTTCTGATGTGGTAGTTTACTTTGTTACCAACATCTAAGCATGACATTTAGAACATTACATGTATATATATATATACATATATATATGTGTATATGTGTATTACATGTATGTGTATAAATATATGTGTGTGTGTGTGTGTGTGTGTGTGGCATATGATATGTGTGTGTATTTATATGCCACAAATTCTTACATGTAAAAAGAAAATTAGAATTCGGCCCTCACTAACCACTGTAAGTAGGCCTATAATATGGTTGAAATCGCATTGTTAACTTAGATTGGAAGCACAAAGTGGCTTACATTTCAGATTTTCATCTAATTAATACAAACAATTCTTAGAAAGCAGCCTAAATTACTAGTGCCATATTCTAACTAGTAACAGAATTCAAATCTAACAAAAGCATTTTACTGTTAGCGTTTCTCATCACATCAGAACTCATGGGGTAATACACTCTTCTTACTGAGGACATCTTAATGCCTAGATAATATGGTAGGCATCATTATCAAGTCACTGTTTATTAGATAAAAATATTTTAAGTTTCACAAAGGTTCAAATTCCTCTGTAGAAACATGCACATCTGTATAAGTTCCACAAAACAAAGATAAATGTAGGTCTCTATCAGAATATATTATTTTCTAGGCAGTGATATTTTTGAGGGCCAATATAGGAGAATGTCCTCAAAAAGAGGAGTTATTGGGAGATGTCTTAGTAAGGAAACCTGTTTTCAAGCATGTGGACATTAATTCAAGTCCCCAGTACCCACGGAAAGAAAGTATCATGGCTTTGTGCATCTGTATCCCCATTGTTGTGAGAGAAGAGACAGGCAGATTTTCAGAGTTTACTGTCTAGCTAGCCTAGCCAGCTTCTATTTCAAAAAGAGATTCTATTTCAAGACAGTAGAAGACACTGAAAGTCCTATTTAGGCTTCTGTGTGAGGGAAGGGGAAGAATAATTGCAAACGCACATAAAACCAACACATGCACATAAAATATGTAACTACATTTTCCATTCAACTTTAAAGTATATTAGTGGTATTTTCTTAGAGTTTTTCACAGATACTAACTACCAAAGATCTAAAGTAACACCTTCAGCAAATTGGCTGGATACAAAATTAACTCAAAAAAGTCTGTAGCCTTCCTATACACAAATGACAAGCTTGCAGAGGAAGAAATTCGGAAAACTACACCCTTCACATTAGCCACAAGCAATATAAAGTACTTAGGAGTTACTCTTACTAAGCAAGTGAAGGACCTGTTTGAAAAAAATTTCAAAACCCTAAAGAAAGAGATTGAAGATGACATGAGAAGATGGAAGGATATACCTTGCTCATGGATAGGGAGAATTAACATAATAAAAATGGCCATCCTACCAAAAGCAATCTACAGATTCAATGCAATCCCTATCAAAATACCTACACAATTTTTTAAAGACATTGAAAGTTCAATTCTGAATTTCATATGGAAAAACAAAAAACCCAGAATAGCTAAAACAATCTTGTACAATAAAAGGTGCTCTGGAGGGGTCTCCATACCTGATCTCAAACTGTACTATAAAGCAATAGTAATTAAAACAGCATGGTACTGGCACAGCAACAGGCTGGTTGATCAGTGGAATCGAATCGAAGACCCAGATATGAATCCACACACATATGGTCATTTGATTTTTGACAAAGAAGCCAAATCCATTCGATGGAAAAGGGATAGCATCTTCAACAAATGGTGCTGGTCTAACTGGATATCTATGTGTAAAAAAATGCAACTGGACCCATATTTGTCACCTTGTACAAAACTCAAATCCAAGTGGATTAAAGACCTCAGCATAAAACCAGAGACACTAAGTCACTTAGAAGAAAAAATGGGAAAGGGCCTGGAACATATTGGCACAGGAGACAACTTCCTGAACAGAACACCAACAGCCCAGGCATTAATGTCAACAATTAATAAATGGGACCTCATGAGGCTGAGAAGCTTCTGTAAGGCAGGTGACACTGTAAAGAGAACAAAGCGACAGTCTACAGACTGGGAAAAGATCTTCACCAACCCCACATCTGACAAAGGTCTAATATCCAAAATATATAAAGAACTCAAGAAATTAAATACCACCAAACCAAATAACCCAATTGAGAAATGGGGCATGGAACTAAAAAGAGAATTCTCAACAGAGGAATATCAAATGGCTGAGAAACACTTAAAGAAATGCTCAACATCCTTAATCATCAGGGAAATGCAAATCAAAACAACGCTGAGATTCCATCTTACACCCATCAGGATAGCTAAGATCAAAAATTCAAGCGACACCACATGCTCGTGAGGATGTGGGGAGAGAGGAACACTCCTTCATTGCTAGTGGGAATGCAAACTAGTACAACCACTTTGGAAAGCTATCTGGTGCTATCTCAGAAAAATAGGAATAGGGCTTCCTCAAGACCCAGCTATTCCACTCCTTGGAATATACCCAGAAGATGCTCTAGCACACAGCAAGAAAATTTGCTCAACCATGTTCATAGCAGCCTTATTCATAATAGCCAGAACATGGAAACAGCCTAAGTGTCCCTCAGGAGAAGAATGGATAAAGAAACTGTGGTACATATACACTATGGAATACTATTCAGCTATTAAAAACAAGGAATTCCCGAAATGTGTGGATAAATGGATTGAGCTAGAAATGATCATAATGAGTGAGTTAACCCAGAAGCAGAAAGACTCAAATGGTATACACTCCCTTATATCTGCATATTAGCCCAAGGGCCAGGTCCCACGAAAGACTTCACTTACCAGGAAACTAAGATAGAGGGGAGGACATTCTAGTGGGACTCTAGATGAGAGAAGCATGGGAGAATGGCAAAGTAGAAGGATCCAGAGGGTCCTAGAAGCCTACAAGTAGAACATTATGATAGGCAGATTTGGGCACAGGGGTCCCGCTCAAACTAAGGCACCAGCCAAGGACAATACAGGTGGTAAACCTTAAGCCCCTACCCAGATCTAGCCAATGGACAGAACACTCTCCACAGTAGAGTGGAGAGTGGGATACTACTTTCTCACATACTCTGGTGCCTCACTTTTGACCATTTTCCCTGGAGGGGGAGACCTGGTGGCACTCAGAGGAAGGACAGCAGGTTACCAAGAAGAGACTTGATACCCTATGATCATATAGAGGGGGAGGTAATCTCCCTCAGCAACAGTCATAGGGGAGGGGAATAAGGGGAAATTGGGAGGGAGGGAAGAATAGGAGGATACAAGGGATGGGATAACCATTGAAATGTAACAAGAATAAATTAATAAAGGAGGAAAAAATAAAAATAAAAAATAAAAAAAGAAATCAATCAGTTTTATATTGCTAAATACAATGTGGGCAAACAGAGCTTACCAGAAAAATCCCTTTCCCCAGTTTCTAAGGAGTGGCTCCTACTATGCCTTGTAGGAAAGTCTGTGACTTATAATGAACTCTTCTTATATATGTTTGAACACTTATGAATCATCATGGGGAAAAATAATTTTTAAAGCTGAGTTAAAGTTTTGGTTGCAATGGTTCTTATAAATGAGGATCCTCAGAATAATACACATAGTAACATAACACTAAAAATATCTGTATTTCTCTTCCTTATAGAACATCCAAGAACGTTTAACTAGTGCATCTAAAAAATCATTCTGAAATATATCTAGATCTATGTCCACATATTTTTTAAGTTTATGTGTCGGTGACCATTTCATTGTGCAAATAAACTCTGTTATGTGCAAATAAATGCTGTTAACCCTTCATTTCCTCTGAATAATTACTTTTGAAGTGATAAACTTATAAGTCATACTCATTCTCCTTTTGCCAAAAACTTAAACTTACCCATATCTATCAGTCGTGTGTTTGTGTGCAGGTGAATGTAGGTTATGTTGGGAAACAGAATAAGGCACCATATCATAAACAGCTAAAGTTATAAGTGGCTGGGAGTCAAGCTAAAATGGGTCCTGGGAACAGAAGTCAGATCCTCTGTAGGAGCATTATTCAGATCATGGTCTACCTTCTGTAATAATGTATTTTTTAAGATTAATGCTGTCTTGCTATTAGAATACCTTTCTGGGTCTAATTAAAGAAAACAAATGAAATTTATATTACTGAAGAATCACGCATTTGCATTTAAAATTACATTTGAATTGATAGAAAGACATGAAGTAAAGAGTCAGTTTGATATATGAATTTGGAACTCTGAAGTGATTATAAGTTTGAATATTAAAAATCATAATGAAATTACTGTGGTCATCAATACGTCTTGTGTCTTGACTTGTGTGTGTTCCTTTTACTCAGATATTTATAGCTCTGTTTAATTTTTCCCTTTGTGTATTATCCAAATAGAAAGTTTTGAAAAGTTATGCTCTCTTTCAAAATTGATTTTCCATGGTATGCTACTAAATCCACATTGTTAGATTGGCTTTACTTCATCTAATAAATTCTAGTTACAGATTACAAGTTGCAGCAATAAAAAAAAAAAGTCTACTTGTTGAAGAAATCTTCAGTGAAGGGTAACATGCCCTTAATTGTTTTATAAACCACCAGTAGGTGAACTATATGTATTCTTTTTATGTATATATTTTAGTTAAATTTTCATCAAATACATTTTGTTCCCAAAACTCATCTGCACATCCATAGTAAACCAATTTTTTCTTCACCTCCCCTCTTACTCTCTTCCTTTTTCTTTCTTTTTTTCTCTTTCTTTCTGCCTCTCTCAGAAACACACACACACACACACACACACACACACTCACACACACACACAAATCAGGCACAACAACAACATGATGAAAACAGGCAAAAAAAAAAAAAAAGGCAAGCAAAACCAAAAATTCCAAACAGAAAAAAAAAAAAAAAAAAAGAAAATCATTACGGCCAAAAATAATGAAAAAAACAACACATACACACATACATACACACATGTGTGTGTGAGTGCACATGTGTGCAAATCAATGGAGACAATTTTGTGCTGGCTAACTATTCTTAAATATGGTGCTTGCTTTGTAGTGTAGTTGATTTACTCTGTGAAACTCCATTGGAGAAAAATGATTTTTCTCTTTCTCAGTGGGCAATTGCAAATAGCGTCTTGGCTAAGGATGAGACTTGGTATAAACTTTCCAGTCTCTCTGCTGAGATTCTGTCTGATTTACAACTGTTCAGATCTTGTGTGTGTTACCATAGTATCTATGATTTCATATGTATTCCAGTCCTCTTGTTTTTTGGAAGACTGTTTCCTTGCAGCCATCAACTACCTCGGGCTCTTAATATTTTTTATCTTATCTTTGCATAGATCACTGTGTCTTGAGGGAGGGCCTTATAATGACATTTCATCGATGGGTGAATTCTGTGAAGTCACTCACTACATAATGTGAAATTTTGTATGTCTTTATTGACTGTCCTCTACTGCAGGAAGAAGCTTCTCTGTTGAGTATGGCCTGTTGAGGACTGGGCCATACTCTGCTATATATGTATAGAAACATGACTTCAGGAGTCATTTTATTACTATGTCTTTTTAACAGAATAATACAATACAAGTTAATGCATAGCTACAATCTTCGGTTTGTTCTCTTCTATGCTCCTCAACCAATAGTGTGTGTGTGTGTGTGTGTGTGTGTGTGTGTGTGTGTGTGTGTGTGTGTGTTTCTATTTTTGTTATAATAATTCCTTCCTAAAAACTAAAAGAGAGTCTCATAAAGTGACTACCCAACATTAATATTGAACATAGTATTGTTTGATAAACAATGATGTTTGTAATTTGGGTCAGTTGGGGTTGATGTAGTCTGTTTTCATAATTTTGTTCATATTTGGTCAACTTTAGATCTTACTGAATTTGTGAAGTACACCCATGATTTTATGAAATATAGGTTGCCATGCATTCAAGACGTATCTTTTGTAATGAGGTGAGCTCATAGAAGTGATTAGTTCTGCTGGGCTGACTATGGCTGTGGTAAATGGGGGTAGCAACCACTTTCTGCTTATTTTCTATTGGCTTCTTCAAGGAAAGTGAATCCCACCAGAAATATGAGGTTGCCTTTACCTACATTATTCACTGAACTTGGGTGTTGCTGACATGTATCGAGTGAAAGCACCATTTGAAGCATAAATTTGAGAAGATCATGCGTGTTTTATGGTTTATATCATAAAATAATATTTTATATTAGTATGGTAAATTGTAGATCAAAATGTAAAGTATTTTCTTAGGAGACAGTTTTTTATATGAAATGATTTCATGGAAAAATGTATGATGAAAATTGTATGTCTTCATTATTACTTCCAAGGAGGACACTGATGCTTAGATACAGAATATCTGTGACAACAACATGTCACATACATAAGAAGGATTATATTAATCATGATGCTTCAGGAGTGAAAAGTATATTTAATAAAGTTAATATGTAATATAGCCTAGTTCTCAGAATACCTGAGAGAATATTTAACTCCTAACATGTTTTGGCAGAGAAAAAATTTTTTTAAAAAAATCATCATCAAAACAATCTGATAATACATTTACTCGATGTTGTGATTTTTTAAAAAAAATATTAATTAGAGTTTTAATCATATGGATATTACAAAGCTTAGAAAATCACCATCAAAATATTCCAGGAAAAATCATATTGAAAACAAAATTTTACAGTGCAAATGATGCTTAGTTTTAACATATGTTCCTCATTCTCTCTTTTCTTTTTTCCTCACTCAGTATTAATTTTACACTCAAACTGAAGTTTGTTTTCCCTGGATGTTAATATCCTTAGATTTTTCAGAATCTGCATTGCTACTTAAAGGATGATAAAGATTGTGCAAGAAAATCCCACCTGATAAAACATTAGAATCCTTCCCATGTAGATTTACTATCCGGCATTGAAAACCTCAATTGCAACCCACTTGGCTTACCTTGCATATACACATAGGGTTTGAGCACTCCAAGAGAGAAGTCTGGCACAATGTGTAGTTGGACGAGCATCCGTGTGTAAAGTGTCCTACATAATCAGAGCATAGGAAGGATATTTCTGAAGCTCAGTCAGGTGCCAAGTGATGTTCCAGGCTTTGAATACAATTTTCCTATATAAACAAACTGTGCAAGGCAAATTCAGTCCCTTCTCTGTGGTTTATAATCTCTTTGGCTACAAGAAGAGATGGGATATTTTGAGGTTACGCACATTTAGGGGAGGCAGTCTGCAGATATTTTAAAGTATTTTTATAATATGTCCCATTGGCTTGTGATCACAAATATTTCTTTCTGTGATGGTGAGAACAGCCTCTAGACCAAAGGTGGCCCTAAGGACTTTAGGTTTCTAAAATGCAATCCTACATGAATTTGTCTTATGAATAAGTATGCGCAGCTGACAGTGCTCTCTGCTTGGATAATGTACTTATGTAATAATATGAGCCTTGGCTGGGTTTTGCTATTAGTTGTAGTCTTGGGTCAGGAGCCTTAATAAAACATAGACCTGCTATTGTGAGGAATGGGTGAGAGGGACACGAGCAGAAAGCACCGGTTTCAAATGTGGCCAATATTTACAGGAAGCTGATATGTGGCTTAGTTTAATGGTGCTATTGTCGCCATAGCAACCTCTTTTTTATCCCTACACCTTTCCTTAGTATTATTTTCCAATTTTTCAGTTTATTAACCTATTTACAAGCCACAGTTGGTATATACATTGTGGAATAGTAAGTATTTTTGGGATTTCCTGCATAGCTAATGTTAATGTGATAATTAGAAAAATCTTAGGGCTGACACTGAGTTTGACAGGGCATATGAAAGTGATTTAACTTATAGGGACTTGGAGAGTGATGCATGGAATGGCCTATTCTCACTTTCCACGGAAATAGTGAACACACAAAATAGTGCATAGCAGTAGTAACCATGACTTCAATTAATTGATTGAAGTAGTCAGTTTTATATGGAAGAGAAAGGAAATCTGAAAGAAAGCACCTATATGTGTACTATACATCAAGGATACTGGCTTTAGAATTTTCTCATTATCATAGCTGCAAAGTAGTACTTTACAGACAACTACTTTGAGTTTATGAATTGAATTGCTTTTTGTCATTCTTTTAGAATTAGTACATCATCAGTGTACCATTATATATTACTTAATAATGAATAAAACCATACAAAATAGAAAGATACGTGCAGAAACCCATGGCCAATCATTAGGCAGAACTCCAGGAATCCTGCTGAAGAGGGAGGAGGCTGAGAGGTCAAGGGTACCACAAGACAATCCACATGATTAATTGACCTGGGCTCACAGGGGTTCACAGAGACTGACCCAACCATCAGACAGTCTGCAAGCTCATGACCTAGGTCCTTTGCATATATGTTATGGGTGTGTAGCTTGATTGGGACACCTAACAGAGGAAGCAGGGACTCTCTCTGACTCCTTTGCCTACTTTTGGGACACTTTTCTTTCTACTGGGTTAATGCAAGGAGAGGTGCATAGTCTTACTCGAACTTAATATGCCATGCTTGGTGGATAGCCATGAGAGGTCTGCCCTTTTCTGAAGAGAAATGAAATAGGAGTGGATAGGACAGTGTAGATAGGGGGCAGGGGCTGGAAGGGGAGGAGGGAGGATATACTGTCTGAAAGAAAAAGTGTAAAATTAAAACATAGGTCTAACCCAATAGAAGTCATTAGCACCACACAAGTGTTGATTATGTAAATGTAAATTCTTTCTCATGACTCATACATTCAAAACATATGCCTTTAGTTTATCAACAGCTGATGACAGCCTCGCGAGAAGGTTCATGATCTTTGTCAGCTTGGAAATGACTTGTGAGAGGTGCCTGGTCTTTGCCAACAGGAAAACATCCTTGTGCGGACTCTGAAAGGGTATACATAGGAACCAGGGGGTCAGAGAGAGGGAAGGAGGAGGGAGGGAGACAGAAAAAAACAGAGACAGAGAGACAGAGAGAGACAGAGACAGAGAGAGAGGCATTTGAGACACTCCTAGAGAGAAGCCCAAGTAAAATTGGTTTAAGAAAATCAAAGCCTAGAGATATGAGTGTTCTAAACTTTCTGAAAGAATGGAGAATGTATTTTGTCATATCAGAAAGTAGCTTAGCCTTTCACTGATACATACTTGCAATGGACTCATAACTCTGCTTTTCTGGTTTATGTTTTATATTCAATTTAAAGAAACCAGAAAATTATAATAAGTTTCTACCCTAGAAAACTTAAAATAAATCACAATTTATTATTCACCTTGGTTATATGAAGCCTAAAGAAAGTGTTAATATGCAATATTATAAATATGTAGCACATTTAAAACATCAACATTGTAACAGATGAGTAAATTCTTTTGAATATTATTAAACCATTTCTTCATACGTACTATGAATTCACAATGCCACATATAAGATATAGATGAATTCCTTGCTGGTTCCTTGGTTCTGATGAAGCTGCTGTTGAGAAGGGTTTATGACAGAATCACACAGAAATGAAATTATTTACCCAATGAAATTTACCCAATTTTACACTTAAGCACAGTAACACATGTTTATACACGCCATCGCATAATAGAAATAAATAATAGCAACAAATATCTACATTCCAAAGCTTTATTATTATATTTTGGCAAACCATAGGGCTTTTAGGAGTGGAAACTTTATGCTTGGGACCACATCTTATTTGAACACATACTTGTCAAGTTCGCTCCCAAATCATTACAATCAATAATTTATAAATTCTCACAACTGAAGAGTCATCAGTGTCTTTCTGCTCTTCTGCTCTGTTGATATATTTGAGTATTTCAACAGACATCTGTTAAGTAATCTTGTTCCATAGATTCAAGCTTTCCAAGACACTGTGTTTCTGTTCCCTAATGCGCTTACTGAGTAATATTTTCCGGTGTGCAGCCATCCACTCATTCTTTAATGTTTTTAAAAGAATCTCCTCTAAAATGTCCGTAACTATTTTTCCCACTCTACCTCTGACAATTAAATCTGAAATGTGGTGTTCAGCTTTGGAAGCTTGAAAATGACAACAACTGAGACATAACGGATCATGAATGTATGACACCTGAAGAAAGTGTATTTGTGTGTGTGTGTATGTGTGTATGTGTGTGTTTGTGTCTGTGTGTGTGTGTTTGTGTGTATTTAGCACTTTCTCTTAATAGTAACTTCGGTTTTACATCTACCTCTTCCAATTGGAATATTAAAACCTATTGAATTTGTAGAGTCTTCTGCATCTACTCCAAATGTAGTGTTATAAGTATAAAAATAAAATTACTCTTGTCTTAAACAGAGCTGATTGACAGAATTTCTCAGACTTTTGCATAGCTTAACTTATTTCCTCTATTATAATTTTGGATAACTTCTATTATTATCATCTCTTGCAAGCATAACTAAGAAAGTCCGGAACAATTAAGTAACTTTCTAAAATCACATGGTTAGTAAGGGTGAGAGCTGGGATTTTAACAAAAATGTCTGTTTCCTCCATCTAGTCTTTTATTAGACCCTAATGATAGTGAAGGTCTTTCTTTCATTGACGTGCCAAAAGTGGATTATTATGTAAGACTAGATAGAATAAATACACTTCCTAATCTTTGAAAAAAACAGTTGAGAGAAAGAATACTTGGAAGCCAGATGTATTTCTGGTTTTGTGGGGGTTGCGATGTTCCTAAACGATCAAAGTAGGTTTTCTGGTATTTTTTAAAATACAGTGTTTGAGGTGGAACAATGGGGTTTATTTATCCACTGTTAAATGGGATCAAGGTATTTTGGAAGTTAGTTTGGAATAGTAGCAAGAGCTTTAAGGGACAGATACCAAAAGGTATAGATAATTGCACAAACTTTGGCTTGACCCTTAGTGAACTACTGGGAAACTGCCCTAGGATTTTTCAGAGAGTAGTATGCTCTGCTGCATTTGTATAGAAATCTCTTGGAAAGTGTAATCCCACAGTCAATAGAAAGAAGAGTATGGGTTAGAGTGCTTCATAATGCATTAGGCCGGAAAAGTTACAGCACAGGCTAGTGGTGGCTACAGTGAAAGCTTTGGAAGTTGACGTTGGAAGTATGGGGTTTCCTGTTTGCTGAGGTTCTCCAAAAGAATGTAAACAATTTCAGTTAATTGCAAGGATCTTAGTCTGAGAAATAAGAAATTATAGAATTGCCATTCAATGAAATGGAGAACATATGAACAGAATTTAGGGAGATCAGGATTAAAGAACAAATAGAAAGAAGGGTGTTAAAAGCATTGAATGCTGGGTAGTTACCTCTGTAAGGATGAAAGTAAAAAGTATCTGATAGTGTTGCTTCCTGATGGTGAATTGTGAGAACTGACTCAGTGCATATTGAGGCAAGTACAGTTGGACATAATAACGGACGAGCAGTAATTTGTAAATAGCAAAGGAAGTCTTCTTTTCAAGGCCTCTGACTATGAAAATTATGGTAAAGTTTTACTTAGGGAAGGATATAGGATTGAGGTATCTTCAAGTGCAATTTCACCAAAACTGAAACTCTTATTTTGAAAATAATGTTTTACTACTCCATATTTACAACTCTTGAAATTGCTATCTATATGGTTATGATTTAACTTTAAAATGTGAAATACTCCCTTGATTTTCATACTATTTTATCTCAGGATGAGTCAAATCAGGAATAATTTGTAATGAATACAACTTTTCACCATACTAAATTATAATGGAAATATGCTATCTTGTCTCTCATCCAACATGATTAAAATAATGAAATGTAATAACTGTTAAAACATCTATTTTGCTTTCCCTGTTACTTTGTGTTTTCGGATGCTTTGATTCTGCTCAATGTTTGCAATCAGTAGGTGAGAATTTTTTCTTTTGTTTTTTTTTTGTTTGTTTGTTTTGCTTTTTGGAAAAAGAGTAGCAATCTATTAAGGAAATGCTGCTTTATCTTAGTTGAAAAGCCTCTTTCCTCACTGTCACTTTTGTGAATTTTTCTCTGTTTTATACTAGAATAGTTCTTCCCACATTGACTTAAAGTTTTATATAGTAAATTAGGTATGTTTAGGATTATTATTGAGAAGTTTAAATCCAATACATAACCTTTTTCATAATTCCGCTGAGCTGTAGAGATAAGTTCCTGAAACAGTATTATTTTGCTTCTTCCTGAGTAAAATAATTTTTATATTTTAGTCAAAACTATAGCTCACAAATTTAACTGATTTTCCCAGTTAAATTTCTCAAATTCTTTACTCCAAGTAACTAACATGTATTTTAATACCAGACAAATGACATTGATAAAGACAGTGTCCTGAAATCACTTTGAATTTTTCTTGAATTATTTTGTACATGTGGCATAATGTTTTCTACTCCTGAGTTCCTTACATATAAATTCCTGTTTGAAGAAGAAATATAACTGTCTTTTAGAGGAATTATTATTTTTGAACATTGTGATATACGGATAAATCATTTTATATATCATGCTTCTTACTATAATGCAAAAAGCAATGGAAATTCAGTTAATATGGCTTTTATATAAAATAGTTGGCAATTTTCATATTATCTCTTTCACATCTGTGACTTAATATTATCTATTAAAATTTAAAATGTTATCTACACTAAGAAAAATGTGTAAACCATTCACGGAATCAAGCAGCATATCCTGTACTACTGACAGACATTAAAGTAATACATTAACAACATCGAAATGGTAAACCCTTTGCTGACATAAAGCATGGTCCATTGCCTGTGTCTGGTTTCAGGATCACTCTCTGTAGTTTCTCCTTAGAGGTGTAGAAATGACACCTTGGCCTCAGTGTGGGTTATGGTAATCATGTGGCACTTTACTGAAATTATTTGTTCATCCTCACTAACACACAACTTTCCAGTATTTAAAGACATGCCATTTTTATGAAGACTTGTCATTTTTTAAAAACAGGGATTATACTTGTCTTCAGTGGCCTGCTTCTAGCTCCCAGCATGTCAACCTTTGTATCAGTTTCAATGAGTCATTTTTTACTTAAAGGCATCATGTTTTAAAGCTATCTCAGGTTTGCAGCTAACTGTAAAGAAAATACAGATGTTTGTATGGCTATTTTACACAAACACATAACATTTCAGTTAGTCATATCACATATATAAGTACTGTGTTAGTGTTCTGGAGGAAATTGCATTGTCTCATTAGTCTTCGAAAGCCAAATCATATGAAGTTGACCCAACATAAAATGATTTATAAACAGAAAATAAATATCTATAATGATAAATATAAAGCAGAAAATATTATATCTACCATAATAGCATCATATACTGTTTTTATATTTCTATTGTCCTAAAAATCCTATGTATTATCTACTCATCTATTCATTCTAATTTTTAAAATCTAGAATGCTTTATGTCCAGAGAATTTTTCCCTAAATTATAAATTGGATTATATAGTATATAGATTATCTGGACTGGTTTCTTGCACTTAGGCATACGCTTTGATTTTTTTTTTCACATATTTTCAATGCTTGGTACAGAGATTAGAATAACTCCAATCTGTGTACGGTAGTTAGGGAAGACATTATGCTGTGCTGAACATTATAAGATTCTATTAAGTGCTGTCAAGAGTGTTAGATTTCAGTTGAGCTCTCTTTAAGTTTATATTATACATGTCTTATAATGGAGATGGGAAAAATACAGAGACCCCCAGATGAACAATGTGCAGAGAGTGAGAGGCCTTGGAACACTATAGCCTAAATAGGGGTCTCCACCAAATCCTCCTTCTTGGGGATCAGGGAACATGGTGGAAGAGGAGTGTAAGACCCAGAGGGGATGGAAGATACCAAGGAAACAGGCCTTTTATACACTGCAGAATCAATACACATATGAATTCACAGAGACCATGACAGCACACACAGGGTTGCACAAGTCTAAGCCAGATAGAGTTTCTAGCACTGTGTAGGGGACCGGGCAGAGGCCCCTGTCTCTAAACTACAAGCTATATCCAACCAATAACTACTTGCAAAGAAAAAAATTAGTTCTTTTCAATGGAGTCTCACTGAGATATACAAATCACTCCTAAGACCAGCGTGAGCCCCAAGTAGGAGCAAATACTTCACAGGTTGGTGGAAGACTGAGAGACTATGCCTTGCAGGATAAGGGTTCTGTTTACAACTCAAACAATGGAATAAAAGTTCCTGTTTGTTTGTTGCTAAATCCTAGCTAAGAGATAAGTCCTTTGTCCTGTGTTAAGCCTCTGCAAATTAAGGCTTCTACTGTAATCAAAAGTACTTTTCTTGTCTGATGTAAACTTCCTGCTAATACTACTCACTTGATGCATAGCCTTGCCTTTGTCCCTCCTCTTTTATTGTATCCATTTAACACTGAATAACTACCAACCCTCCAACCATCTGTGAAAACCTTATCTCTCCTATAAGAGGGACAAAAGATAATAGGGGCTGCTGTCTTAAACTCCTAGGTGGAGACACCATGCTGGCCCGTCCCACGTATACCCAAGTATGGTTTGCTTTGATTTGGAAAATCACATACTTGGTCCTTTTATAAATTTTTAAAAATGAACTCATTTTACAACCTTATCACAACCCCTCCCTCCTCTCCTCCTGGTCCTACCCTTCCTCCCTCTTTCCCCTTTCCCCTTTCAACTTCCCCTCACATCAAGTCACATCAGGACTTAGCTCATCCTCTTCCATTGAGAACTGCCAAGGTAGCCCAGCTAGGGGAAAGTGACACAAAAATCAAGCTACGGAGTCCATGTCAGAGACAACCCAATCTCTGCTCCAATTGCTACGGGACTCTCATGAAGACCAAGCTGCCCATCAGCTACATATGTGTAGGGGTCCTAGATCCAGTCAAAGCATGGTTCTTTATTGGTGGTTCAGTCTCTGTGAGCCCCCATGGGCCCAGGTTAGTTGACACTTGGTCTTCCTGTGGAGTTCTTGTCCATTTTGGGTCCTGCTATCCTTCCCCCAGCTCTTCCACAAGACTCCCTGAGCTCTGCCTAATATTTGTCTGTGGGTCTACGCATCTGTTTCTGCAAGCACATACTAGTGTCAGTGGCTGGCTTTCTTGTCGGGGAGGGGGTTTCACAAGGTGGGCCAGTCATTGTTTGGCTCTTCCCTCAGTTTCTGCTCTTTTTCCATAATATCTTGTTGGCAGGGTAAATTTGGGGTCAATTGTTTCATGGGTAGGTTGGTGTCCCCCTCTTTTCATTGGAAGCCCTGCCTGGCTATAGGAGGTGTGCAATTCAGTCTCCATATCTCTATCAGCCAGGAGTCTCAGCTAGAATCATCTTTATATCCACCCAGGAGCCTACAACCATGAGTGTCCCTTCTCTCCCGCAGCCTTCTCATCTCCCACCCTGCTCTCCCCATTCCTCGTCATGACCCTTGTTCTTCTTCCCATCCATACTCCCAACCAGTTCTTTCTCCTTGTCACACTTTACCAGACCAACAGGATGCAAACTCAGTGGCATTCTTCTGGGGGTTCCTTGTCTCATAATGCTTTGTCAGGGATTTTGTTTTCCTCCTAAATCATTTCATAGATATTATGGCTTCTGATCTTGTGAGATTTTTGGGATTCAGTGTGTGTCTCTGCATCTATGTGTATTTCTTGAACTTTTTCTTTGGCTCTTTTTCTTGTCTTTTGTTTGTTATATTCAGGTTTGCATGTAGTTTAAGTATTAATAATTATTATCATTATCATTATTATTATATCCCTGTTTGTATCTTAGTGAGAGAGAGAGAGAGAGAGAGAGAGAGAGAGAGAGAGAGAGAGAGAGAGAGAGAGACAGAGACAGAGAGAGAGAGACAGACAGAGAGACAGACAGAGAGAGAGAGACAGAGAGAGAGAGACAGAGAGAGAGATAGAGAGAGAGAGAGGGGGAGAGAGAGAGAGAGAGAGAAAATATGCAATTAGGAGAGGATAAAAAACAAGAGGAAATCTGGAAGGAGTTGAAGGAGGGTAAACCATAATTGGAATATATTGTATTGAAATTTTATTTGCAATAAAATGAATGAGATTTTTCTATAAATAAGACGATGTTCTCTAAAAAGAATATATATATATGTGTACACAAATGCACACATGTGAGCACACACGTGTGCACACACACACACATATATGTATGTATATGTCTATTAAGATCCTCCCCTTGTTTTGCACTACCTAGAGAAAACAGGTCCTGTTAGGCAATATTGCTTATTCACTGGCATAATATTTTTAGATACTTTATAAAGTGTTAGATAACATTTAACTCCAAAAAACCATCTCACCTGCAATCCTAGTATTCATTATTTAAGATCTTACCACACCAGGTGACTTGCACCAACATTGTAAGCAAGACAATCCGCAGTGAACCCTATATTGCTATAAAGCTATATTACTTAAGCTGGGAAGGGTGGAAACCTCCTCCTCACTCCTTAGTAACACGAGATGCAACCAACTGTTAGACCAAAAGGATATTCCTGGGTTGGTATAAATCGAACCATCTTTGGCACTTCACAACCATAATACCTTCTCCCTTTAAGGTTATATAATGAGGCTGTTAAATTCCACTTGGAAGTCAGCCAAAAAACATCCTTCTGGGAAGTCCCCTGATGTTTTAACATGTGGCTGAATAAAGGACTTCTATAAAGTGGTACTTTCTTTGCCTACTTGTGATTTTTTTTTTTAAATCATAAATGGAGCAGGCTGCTTGGTAATAATAATAAGAGGTCTAGTAGCAGAGGTTAACAATGGCAGCAGAAGGGCAGCTAACGTGGTGCAGAGTGGCCAGTGACAGAGCAGTAAGGGGCGTTTGCCACAGAGATGGCTGAGGCAGTGGAAGTGCAGAAAAGGTGAAAGAAGTCAAAGAGCAAGCACCACTGAATGTGGAAGGCAACAGGCAAAGGACTGCAGTCTCCTGTCTAAGGACTGCCAAGACTTAAATAAAGGTGGAGGGTTCTGCCATCCAGAGCCTAGAAGCTGTGATGCGAGTTGGCACTGAAAGCTGCTGACTGGTGTAGATGATCGCTGCCACTTAGAGCCAAGTGCTGAGGCTCTGGCATGAGAAACAAGAGTGTAAACTCTAATGTTAGTATCCAGCTTGTCAGGCTTGGAACCCTAAGTCTCTACTTCTTAAGGCTTGGAACTATAAGCTTTTGTCTGAGGAGTCAGCCTTGCCATGACAATCCATGATTATCAATGCTAGCAAAGTACTTATTTACCTATTTCTGCTTTATACCAAAGAGAGAGCCTCAGGATTCCAGTCAGATTCTTAGCAACAGTGACCATACTCAGTTACCTGGTTGTACTATTAGATATCTGCCTATTTACCTACTGAAGAATTTTTTTTTGTTGCCCTAAACTCTTAACAATACTGTATAAAATTGCCATATGCATTCATGTGCAGCATTTTCTCTAGGCATACATTTATAACTCATTTGACTAAATACGAGAGAATAATATTGCTGGGTATTTTCATGAACGTTTGTTTAGTTTTATGGAACTCGTGATAGCATCCTCAAAAGTGGCTGTACCATTTTACATCCCCACCAGCATGGCTGAGATTTCCTGAGGCCTCACAGGCTTGCCAGCAGATGCTGAGTAAGATTGGCAGCTCCCTTGGGGGTTCTATTACCAGAGAAGTCACTGATGATGAGTGAGATTGTGGCTTAGGGGCAAATAAACACAGAATTTACAGTGGAAAAGGTTAACGATGAGTATCAATTGCCTTCTGAAGACTAACTGCAGCACCAGGGACTATAATTTCCTTCACTAGTCTTTCTATAATTTTTTTTTTTGCCTTTTGGTAATAAATGCCTACAGAAATCCTGAAGGAGCAGTTTCTTGAACATACATGATGAAGTGGCTCTGAGCGCAGGCAAAGAAGAACTTCTCCCTATAAAAAACAAACGAACAAACAAAAAACTGTGCTGCTTGGCTCTTCTGTCATGGACGAGGTGGGCAGAGAGTGGGGAGTAGTGGGAGATTGCTCCGAATTTTAGGCACTTTGCGCCTTTACACAATTAAATAGGTCAGCAGTAGGATGAGAACATTGCTTTAATTTCTGTCATTCTCTTGTCAAAGCAATTGAACACAATTTCCTATTTTATCCAGAAGATTTGATATTCCCATTTACAGACTATCCATATTTGCATTGTTTTCTTTTTAAAGACTATATGTTTTGGTGTTTTTTTTTTTCATGAAGCTGATATAATCATTTAACTACATATTTGATAAATGAGTTTTATCACTATGTGTTTTGAAAAATCTTTATACCCATATTGTCACATTCGCTTAGTCTCTTCATGACATATATTTGTGAACAAGAGAGGACTTTAATTTAATATATGCCACTAGCTCATGTTTTCTGATTAAATATGGTATAGTTTAGGTAGACTTTAAGAATTACTGTGTATCTCAAATTCATGAAGTAATTCTCTTCAGAAGTTACTAATGATCCATTGCCTTGTAATCCAGCACTGCATATTCCAATGTTCTAAACATCTGGTGTAAGGGTAAATTTATTTTATTTTTTAATCTTTTTTATTAATTTATTCATATTACATCTCAATGGTTATCCCATCCCTTGTATCCTCCCATTCCTCCCTCCCTCCTATTTTCCATAGGGGTAATTTTAAAAATTTCTGGTCCACCATCATTATTAAAAAGTTCATTTCTTCCTCCTACTATGCCCATATAAATGCAAAAAAAAGTACATGATAGAAAACTTTTTTTTGTTCTAACTTCATGTCAATACATGGTCTTCATTATTTTAACTATGTTGTCTATGTATTTTAGTATTTTTCCTTCTTTCAATTACTTTTTAATCTATTGCATTTATCTGTAAATTGGTCATTGAGTTTATTACTTCACAGAAATTACTGCGACCTCTTGAATGTAAAATGCTGCATAAAGAATAATTGTAGATCATTGATAAATACATAGATAAATGTATATGACTGGTCATTTAATTACCTCACATTATTATTGCGGATTAAATAAAAGATGAAAATTATCCCTAGTTAAAATAACCTATGATGAATAAATCTCCCTAAGCAAAAGGATATCAATTAATTTAATACTCCAAATAGACACCCCTATGACAATCAAGATCAATATAGTTTATCCATATGAAAAGTGTAAATAATGCCCCTAGTCTAATTTTATATTACACCAATTACCAAAATATTTACTAAGCATGATCAATATTTCATTTTTTCTAATATTCAAATGTAATAATTTATCTCATTCTTTCTACTAATATTGTGTAGGAATTTGTGTATATGTACTTGTTTTAGATAAACAGAGAAGACCATGAAGGAAAGTTTTCAGTTTTGTTTTTGTTTTTGTTTTTTAATGTTCATTTGTAACCATTCTGTTAATGAAGAATATGGTAATTACAAAAATACACCTTGTACTTCTCACATCCAAACCCTAACTTACATTTCTGTATTCAATACATAATGTAGAAGCTATCATAAGTTTAAAATGATAAACTATCAAGTGTGAGCTGAATTTAAAGATACTATAGAACATTGTTGAAACTTGTAGGATAATAGAACTAGGAAAGTGAATACAGGCTTAACTGTTAAGAGATCTCAAAGATTCTCGGAGGAGTAGAAATTCGAATATTTGAATGTTGGAAGAAAGTATGAGTCTCAGAAATACAGTGTACACCATAGAGTAATGTCTATTCATCAAAAGAAAACTAAAATCCATGATATTAATGCAAAGAAGTGTTTTATTAATTTAATGTAGGCTACTTGGGTGGAAAAATAATGACTTCAAAATGTTTTACTGTGCACAATTTGATTCAATAATTAGAATGAAAACAGAATACATCCTATCTACATTGATGAGAAACAAGATCAATGGTATTCATTTCCAATTAAACACCAAATAGTCCAGTCAAGAAATATACTACAGATATTGAAGAGTTATAAAAGTTGCCTCAGACTCCTAACTTAGCAAACAGATAGAGTGATTAATAATTTGAAAAATCTTTATATGCAATATGTAAAAAAAATAAACTGAATGTTTATCCAGTTCTCTATCCCCATTATTAAAAAATTATAATCAGAGAAAATGAGATAACAGTAAAGCTCAATCTACAACAGAAGGCCAATTATGTAGCACAAAATCTTAGATACTGAGGAATAAAAGTTTTGTGGCTAGGTTACAGGATTGAATTGAACCTCTGCTGGGTTATTATGAGAGGAAAATTATGGAAATAAAAAGAACCCCAAAATATATGTACGCTACACTCAGTACTAAAGTACTTACAGTTGAAGAACCAAGAAAAAAAATTGAGACAATAAAGTTCTTTAGGAAAGCATTTAATTGGCTGGTGTGTTCAAATGGGGTTTCATTGGCCTCAGAGTTTTAATTCCCTGGTGTAAGTGGAAATAGACTTAAGCAATAATCATCTGCTTCTTTCTCCAGCCAGTCTGAACTAATTTTTGGCAACTCTCTTTCTAGAATTGCACACATGTGGAAATTCTTTCAACTCCATAAACGTCTGCTTTAGAAAACCTCTCTCTGGATTCTAACACATACAGGCTTTTCTTGTGATTTCAGCCTGTTTCTTAAACACTCCTGAGATGCTACTGTTTATTCCTCTTCAGGCCATCTTAGACCACTTGAATTGAAGCTTCAAAAATTTTCACTTTTGTGCCTTATCATGGTAATATTATTTAAACATCAATAATATTCACATAAAGACAAATATGATCATTCATCATCGCTATTTATGCATGGGTCTCAAACAGGGATATAATAACCAAGATGTTGACAGTTTCAGTTCAGCAGATGTTCAAATACCTTGTGACTAAAATAACTCATATGGTTGGGCCTGGAGAGAAGTCAGAGTTCTTGCTGAGGATCCCGAATTTCATCTTTATACCCACAAGTGAATTCCACACTTCTGCCCACCTCAGGCTTCTACAGTTATGTGTGTACACACACACACACACACACACACACACACACACACACACACACACACACACACACATACACATACACATGTACAGAGAAAGACAGAGACAGAGACAGAGAGACACACACACAAACACACACATGCACGCACAGAGAAAGAGAGACAGAGACACAGAGAGAGATACACACACACACACACACAGAGAGAGAGAGAGAGAGAGAGAGAGAGAGAGAGAGAGAGAGAGAGAGAGAGAGAGAAATGGGCAGGAGGGAGATATAAAGACAGAGGACAGAGAAATACATATATAATTAAAATGACAAAAATTATATATTAAATTTAAAAGCACATGGCCAAATCATGTACTTCAGGTTTTAAAATTTCCTTCATCATGAGCCCATTATTCTATAAAATCCAGACATGAACATGTGATTAATAATAAAAGTTTAAAACGATAAGAGCTTTGCTAAATATCTGCATTAATTTTTTATGGGTCCAAATGGAATAAATGATATCCATAGATTTGGAAATGTGTTGCACTACAAACCAGAAGAGCAAACTTCTTTTTTTCATCTGACAATTTAATTAAAATATACTTGTTTATTGTTTTCATTCTTCCCTTTGTCTTCATATTAAAAAGCAAAAAACGTTACATGTAGAGTGCGACAAAAGTGTTGAAACTTTTAAAAACTGTTATTACTTTCGTCCTTTACTGAGCTCATTATGCCTTTTCTATATCGTAATTGAAGATGGTAGGCTGTGTGGAAAGAATGTCTGCATCCTACTTCATGGTAAAACTCATACAGCGTGAGTGGAGATAAACATCTCTAAAACTGTGGGGCTAAATGTATCACAGTGTCAAAACAAATTCACACTAAATAAACACACATACTACCCAGACTCACTCCTGTCAAAAAGTAATCAAATATTGACATATAAGTTATTTAGCTTTAATGAGGTTTAAAAGAATTTTTATCCCTTGGTTTCTTTAAGGAATTTATGGAGAGGAGAATTTATAAAATAAAATAAAATAAAAATAATAACACAATGAATCCATTTGGGAAGCAGGTGTGTATTTTAGTCAAAAGCTAGAATGTAAGACGGATGTTTCATTTGTATCCGTGAAGGGCAGTAGGCTCACAGAAGTTTAATCAGGAAGGGGACAGCAGCGCATGTTGAAGGATGTGTTAGATTCATTTACTCAGGGTTCAGTAGGAAGCAATTCTGAGATTTCTGCCAAGGGGCTTATCACATCGTTCTTATGCTTAATGTGTTGAGAAGGCTGAGAGAGCTCGGAAGCGGTGGATACATTTTTATCCCATTTTCACTTCAATTCCTGCACCACATCTGTTTCAAAACATTCTACTGTCTTTAAGTCCTCTTTGAGAATATGACCTCAGAGAGGTTTTAGTTAGTGCAAGTTCCCCCCTCACTGAAATTATTGCAGTTTCCCCCTCATCTTTTCAAATTCCCCAAGGCTCATGATCCACTGTCTATGTCTCCATATCTTTCACACCTCACATCAAAACTTTCAGAAAAATCATGAGTCACAGAGTGAATATAAATGGGAGTGTGAGCGCTCGGTCCAGCCTCATGGCTACCACCTGGAGGCAAGCCATAGTCTTTCCTCCTACATTAGGATATATTCCTATTGACAGTTACTCCAGTTTATTCTTGCTTTTTAAAATAACCTCTGCTCAATGCCAAACGTAATTTAATCCTTTTCAAACCCCCCTGGCCATATCTCTCGGACAACTCCTCAATTCACTCAGGAGGAAAGTGAAAAATCATAAAATGGTAACCCATGCCATTTAAGAACTACACTTTCATGGCAACTTTTTCCTCATCTACCCTTATTCCCCCTTTCTTGCTCCTTACAATTATCCAGAGCTTTCCTCCTGTCCCACTTTCACCTCAGGACCAAGTCCTTAGAAATTACTCTCATTCACGTAGTCCACTGTTGTCTTCGTTCATACCTTCACCTAAAATTTTTCTTAAATCATTCTTGACTATATTGGGGTCTTGTTCTCCCGACCTTTCATTACATCTCATTCTTTTAAATTTTTTCTTATCCCCTCCTTTTTTTTGTTTTTGTTTGTTTGTTTATTTGTTGAAACAGGGTTTCT
The DNA here is from genome assembly GCF_964271855.1 of Acomys minous. Classification (NCBI taxonomy): domain Eukaryota; kingdom Metazoa; phylum Chordata; class Mammalia; order Rodentia; family Muridae; genus Acomys; species Acomys minous. The sequence continues at coordinate 32,068,022 of NC_140493.1, read as the reverse complement.
CTATGTAACCTTGGCTGTCATGGACTCACTTTGTAGACCAAGCTGGCCTTGAACTCACAATGATCTGCCTGCCTCTGCCTCGCAAGTGCTGGGCTTACAAGCGTGTTCTACTGTGCTCAGCATCCCCTCCTTTACTTAATTCCTTTCCTCCTTCCATAATATCTTTCCCTCTATTCTCTCCCCTGCCTTCATTAATCCCTCTTGTATTTGTCCACCCTTCTTTTCTCTCTTCCTTCCTCCTTTTTCTCTCCCACTCTCTCAGTCTACGCTTCTCATCCGATTGATTAATTTCAATATACAAGTTCTTACGCCTTGCCAATTGTAACATATACTCAGAGAGGAATAGTAGTTGTAGTGGTTATTTTATTTTTCATATCTAGACAGAGTTGTGGCTATAAACAGACACTAAACAATCTTCCTTAAGGTAATGACTTTGTGATTTCATTTTCAATCTTACTACGTCCCATGCAGTTTCACAAGAAAGCAGATTAAATTGTTGCCTGCCTCTTATTCTTATGTGTCCAGTAGCAGAATGAGTCTATTGATTACTGGCAGACATATGGATTACAATCTCCTGAATCAGATTTGTCATCCACTTTGCTGTTATCTTCAGACACTGAGTTTGAGAAATTGGGTAAACAGGGATGTTGATTGCCCTCTTATATTATGCATGTAATCAGGGATTAGATATATTTAAGTTCACTTCTTTCTTGTCATCAAATTTTAGTAAATATGAGTTATTTGAGCACCATTTTTTCTTATTGGTAAAATGAAACTGTATTGAATCAAGTTCTCTCATACTATACAGGTTAGTATCCTTTATTAAAAATGGAACCCATAAAAAAATGGAACCCATTTATTTGGGTTGATCCTACACTGTTATATTCACAAATTTTCTGAAGGCCCACAAATTCTGAAGGCCCAATAATTTTCAGTTTGAAAGATAGCTTTTTAGACATTGATAGAAATTATGGTCATTTTTGTTTAAAACTGATAGTATTTTTGCAAGAAAATATTTGATTGCTAAAGTGGAACTTATGAGATTATTTATTATTGAAGACTCTTGATAGATTCAGTAAATCACCACAAGATTAGGTCAGAGTAAGCATCCAATGCAACTTTTTTATATTCTGTATGCTTTTATTGAAAAGTGATGGAAAGAGTAATCTGTGAGTATTCAGTATACTTTTCTAGGTCTCCTTCAGCCTTTGAAAAAAAGGCTGTAAATTTCAAAGAAAATTATAAAATTTTCATATAATTTAGAATACCTAAAAATTCACATAGACAGAAGTAAACTCAATCATAGCCAAGAAACCTAAGAATTACATTTCAGTAACAGTAGGCAAATAATTTTGTGTGTGAAACAGGAATGAGAGTTCATCTAAAAAAATATGAAAATTAGAGATATTGAATTAACTATTTATTTAAGAGAAAATATTTCTAATGTTCTTAAGAATGTAAACAATGTAAACAGAAAGCTTTACAATTACAATTCTGTGTTGTGGGAATAAAACATTTTCAAACACATGATAGCTTGGGATTCAATGTTGGAAAAAAATCCATTAAATCACTTAGGGAAATCAAACTTAGCAGGCATTTAAGTATGATTCAAAAGCGTGGATAAACACTATTGACTTTGGGCAAAGAGAAAGACTAACAGATCATGCATTAAAACAGCACAAGGAAGTAAAATAAAACTCCAGTAGGAATCACAGAGAGTTATAGAATACGAATTTCAAACAGACCTCACTAGAATTTGACTTTCCTCCCCAGTTAGAGAACAGAAAATGATGGCATTTGTGATGAATGTGCTCTGCAGCAAGAGACAGAACAAAACACTTAGTGTGTCTGAATAAGTTGGTAATTTAATAAAATTAAGATATCCAGTAGAAGTATCATTGAAAACAACAACAACAAAACAAACAACAGACTAAGCACGGGTTGCACATTCTGTAGATGAGGCACGCCTTTCAGGATTGTACGTTTTTAGCACATTCTGACCCACTTCCTCTGTCTGAGGGCTCTCTCTGGTGGCTAAATACTGCTCTATAAGTAAGAGTGAAAATGCACACGTCGACTGGAGGAACCTTCTGCTAATGACTAGAGAGATAGATGTATGAATACTCTAGCTCATTCCCCTATGGCTAAACGAGCACCAAGCACATGTTCTGCTCGGATTCTCTGAATTCCCCAGAATGAAGTCCCACTTACAATGTAGCAATGGGCTCAGTAAGGCTCTCCTCATTGGGGACATTATTTCTTAGCCTCACACTACTCATCCCTGAAGATGTGGCCTGGAACTGTTCTGAAATAAGCTAAGCACACTTCCACAGGCTCTTCTCAAGGGATGTAAATAGCATACACAGTTTTATTTGCAATCATGCTATCTAGGATCCAGAGTCTTTTCATATTCTATATGAACATTCCGTAAAAACATCTTGGTTTCTTCTCTTCTCATACTTACCTGGTAAGTTACATAGGACAAACAATACAAATACCGTATCATGAAAGATGAATAATTTAGCATAGCCTCAATACTCCAACTTTGCTGCCTATATACAACCAAATAATGATAATAAAATTATCTACAGCTCTAGGAGTGGTGGTGTGCCTCTGAAATCCCTGCACTTATGCGAGACTATCACAAGCACTTCCAAGAGAATTATCTTTCATCAGTGTTTAATTTAGTGTAGCAAACCATCCATTCTGATTTGAATAGAATTAAATTATTTTCTTCTAAAAAAAGTAACATTCAGCGCTAAAAACATAAAAAAAAAACCACCTCAGGTTAAAATCAGCGTGATTATTCTCCATATCCGACTTGAAGATTATTCAGGGCATCATCACACATTTTTAAATGTACATCTGTAGTTGTATTTTTCAATTATCACAATACAAAAATTTTTGTTTTCTTCTTTATAATAGATTCAATTCTGTTGTGTCTACCCTGTGGAAAAAATGTACATTGTAGTGAGGCTCTTGCACAGTCAGCAGCCCTAGCAACCTGTGTTCTCTCTGTGGGCTGTGCCACCTATAGTCTACAGAACCTTTCAGAGATGTCCAAGAATGTATTTGTTGCTGCAAAATAAATATGTGACTGGAATTTGTGTTCATTTCCCCTAAAGAAAACGTGTTACAATTATTGATTGGCTTCTCAATATCTGGAGACGTCTATGGCTTACTTAAAAAGTTGATCACCACCACCCTTTTAAATATCAATGTCAATTTTTAATAGAGTTGCACAAAATATTAAATGAAAGCAATAGCTAATAGGATCTGATGGATATTATTGTTTAATGATATTAAGAATATTTTAAGTGCTCATTTTTATAATTACCATATTTTTCAATGTTGGAGTTTTATTTGTAAGGGGCCTATTTCCTATAATGTTTTTTTTAAATAATTTTCTTTGAAATTATTTTATTTTTAACTTAAAAACAAATAGAATCTATTGGATTTGCTTGTTTTGTTTTTAAGGTGTAGATTTTGGATTAACTTCAAATGTGTGTTGGAATTGAAAACAGGAAGCTTGAGTTGGGCTGTGCTTGCATGTAGCTGAATGTGCAGAATGCTGCCTACTCTGCATCGTCACCAGGACCATTTATGTTAAAGTAGAATTTCTTTTGTTATTCTCTTTATAAAACCTTATATTGCACCTATATGTTACCACTGCTACACGTGTAACCTTCATTACTCTGCTTTTGCCATGCACAGGAAGTACTGACCCATTATTACACGGTTGCAGCATTTCTTTTCCTAATATCAATACTTTCCCATGGGAATTGTTTCAAATGATACTTACTGGACAACACACATATGAACAAACATATAGTTACAATATTTCAGTGTGGTGATGTCTTCATATTTCCATATTAACATGTACATAATTCACTTAAAAGTACATTCCTTCCTCTTAGATTATTGACATTATTTTTAAATATGTACAAATTGTTATATTATCTATGAATTAAACTTTATTGGAAAAAAATAGAGCTAATACATCATTGTGCCTTTTATAATCACTGTAACCAGAAAGTTTGAGATTACTGATAAAGACAGTCCATGAGTTTGCTTTTAGCCAAGGAAACGTTTTCTTTTTATGAATGATAACAAGGTTCTTTTTAAAAAGTCTTTCAAATAATAAAGATTTCATTTCAAGTTTAGAAACTGTACTTAGATATAACAACTAAATCTTCAGTATAATGTTATACTCCAGAGTTTTCCATTCTTAAGTCAGGACAGGCCTGGTCCTAAGATGATGTCACAGTTCAATAATTGTCATTCTACTTGTACAAGTCCATTAAAAAGAATGTGTGCAAAATCGTTGCTATAATGTTGACATTTTCAAAAAGAAGACAAAATAATAAGCAAAATAGGACACTCAGCAAGCATTAACTAGAGAAATTAAGACACCGTGCTAGGAAAAAAATAAGGAACATGTGTGTATAAAATAACAATTTGGAGAAGACTATCAATTTTAAAAAGCTAAAGTAGGCATATGATTAAGAATAAGTGATGACCACGTCGCCTGGAGGGGGAGACCTGGTGGCACTCAGAGGAAGGACAGCAGGCTACCAAGAAGAGACTTGATACCCTATGAGCATACACAGGGGGAGGAAGTTCCCCTTAGGAACAGTCATAGGGGAGGGGAATAAGGGGAAAATGGGAGGGAGGGAAGAATGGGAGGATACAAGGGATGGGATAACCATTGAGATGTAACAAGAATAAATTATTAAAATAATAAATAAATAAAAAGAATCAGTGATGATGCATTGAGTGCTCATAAAAAGAGATGTTATTTGTAGATTGAAATGAGTATAATCTGAGATATATTGAAGCCCTTGATCAATAACCTACATATGAAATGCTGTTTCTTGGGTATTCCTACAATAGTGAAGAAATTACCCTCCTACAAGGAAGTATATATGTTCCAGAAAATGGGAGTAAGAATTGACTAAACTATCTTTCAATTCTCTTGTAGGATATATAATAAATATTATCTAACAAATATGAATTATTCTGGCAAGGGAATTTACATGTGACAGCTTTCTTCCTTTCATAACCTCATCCACAGATAAAAGGAAACTTTATATACCCTGTCTAGTAACTCTCTAGAGACACCTTGGTGGCAAGACCATTTTTAAATTTAATTAATTTATTCAGATTATATCTAAATTGTTATCCCCCCACTTTTATCCTCCTGTTCCTCCCTCCCTCCATCTTTCACCTTATTCCCCTCCCCTGTGACAGAAGGGGACCTCTTCCCCACCATATGGTCACAGCCTATTAAGACTCATCTTGGTAGCCTGCTTATCCTTTCTCTGAGTGCCACGAGGCCTCCCCACCAAGGGGAAGTGGTCAATATGGGGCACCAGAGTTCATGTCAGGTTCAGTCCTTAATCTCAAGCAACTGTGGAGAATGTCCTGTCCAATGGCCTGATCTGAATAGGGGTTCAGTGTTTACTGCACGTATTGTCTGGCAAGACCATTTTATGTAGGGTCTACTTATTTATGCTCAAAACTGGTTGTATGTAAAATATTTCTAAATACTGCCACAAAAATTGCTGATCTCAAATAAAATGAAACACTTTGCTTTAAAATCTGGCCCTATGGTTTTGAGATATGATAAAATAGTGTCAATAAGGAAACCACATCTTTCTCATTTTTGAGTTAAATTTATGAATTTGGACCTTCAAGTCCATCTTCTATAGTCAACAGCATAACCATTTTCTAGATTTGTTCTGTTGTTATTTGAGCTATGTCATCCCATTATGTGAGCAGTAAGTTTCTGTCAACATTTTTAACATATGTTTCCTAACTGCTAGATAATTTTTGAAACATGTTATTTAAAACTCTTTTAAGTAGCCCCGAGTCAAACTTAGTTGCAATTGATTATTTCACAGTTATTAAAATATAGCACTGAACTATTTGCCATAATGTTGTACCTTATATACAGACTTAAAAGGTATGTTGCCCCCGTTAATAGAACTATTTCTACACCACTGTGTGTACAAACCTTAACATCTTGAATATGCTTTTTAAAAATAATATTTTAGTTTATTATAATGTATTCACCTTACGTATCAAGTGTTATCCCCTTGCTCTTATCTTCCTGCTCCCACCCTCCCTCCCTCTTCTACACAATTCCCTTACCCTAGACCTCTGACAGAACGGGGGACCTCTTCCCATCCCTCCTTTGGACCTCAGCCTATGTGGTCTCATAAGGATAGCCTGCGTCCCCTTCCTCTGTGTGCCCACAGGGCCGCCCTGCCAAGGGGCAGTGATCAAATCACAGACACCAGAGTTCCTGTCACAGGTAATCACCAGCTCTCCTCTCTCATGCAAACTTGGAGAATGAGCTGTGCAGCAGCTATATATGAACAGGGAGTCTGGATTCTCTGCTTGAAATAACATTGGTTGGTCTATCAGTTTGTGCAGGACCCTCAACTTAGATCTGCAGTGCTTGATGGTCTCTGTGTGGAAATCTGGACCCTCCAGTCTCTTCCATCCCCGAGTTGTTCCAGACAACTCCCTATGCTTTGCCCAGAGTCCAACTGAGAGTCCCAATATCTATGCCCATCCCCCGATGGGTGGAGTCTCTCAGAGTACATCTAATTTGGGCTAATATCCACTTATAAGTGCATATATATCATGCATGTCTTTCTGGGTCTGGGTTACCTGACTCAGGATGATCGTTTCTAGTTCCATCCATTTGCCTGCAAATTTCAAGATGTCCTTGTTTTTGATAGCTGAGCAGTATTCCATCGTGGAAATGTACCACAGTTTCTGTATCCATTCTTCAGTTGAGGGGCACCTACGTTCTTTCCAGATTTTGGCTATTATTTTTTCTTTTTTTTAGTTATAATTTATACATATTACATCTCAATTGTTATTCCCTCACTTGTATCTTCCCATTCCCTTCTCCCTCCCTCTTTCACCCTATTCCCATGCCCTAGACCTGTGACAGAAGGGGACCTCCTCCCCAACCGTATGATCACAGATTATCAGAACTTATCTGGATAGCCTGCTTGCCCTTTCTCTGTGTACCACCATGCCTCTCCACCAAGGGGAAGTGATCAAATTAGGGGCACCAGAGTTCAGGTCAGAGGCTGTTCCCACTTTCCCCACAACCATGGAAAATGAGCTCTCCATTGGCTAGGTCTGAATAGGGGGTTTAGCTTTACTGCACGCATTGTCCCCCTGGGTCCAGAGCTGCCAGCCTTGAAGGTCTTCTTGTGTGGCTCCAGGACCTTCTAGGTCCTTCTGCCCCCTCATTCTTCCATATCAATCTCATCTTGAGTCCAGCAGTGATTCCCAATGTCTGTCCTGATCCTATTATGGATAAAGCTGCTATGAATCCTTCTTAAAGATTTTACAATTCTTTATTATAGAATGTTATTGTATATCTCTGATGTCTTCACATGTTGCTTTATCTAGTTAAGGCCCAGAAACTTACTTATTATACGTCTTTAATCATGTTTTGTAAGTATTTAATTTTTAAAATATGCTACATGTTCTTATGTTTCACATTTTTACCCACTTGTCCATCCTCTTTCCAAATGTATGTACACCCACAGACACACACAGTCACAAAAAAAACCTTTTCTAAATGTTCTATATTATTTATCCAATACTTATGTTGTTCTTTTCTCTTTAGTGATTAAGAGCTTAACAGATTTTTGTTCCATTTTTATATTTGTTCATTTTCACTAATAACAGAATTCACAAAATGAAATTTAATGGAATGGATAAATGGGAACAATACAGCTTTATCAGTTATGGCACAAAATGGAGTTAATTTTTTAATCTCATCATGCCTTAGAAACATGGTGATTTATATATGAGGAGACACTGTAGTAACAAAAGCCATATATACTATTAAATTGTCTACAAGCATTATGCTAGTTTTTTTCTAAAGCTTTATTTTACTACATTTGTATGCAAATTATCTCATCTTTACAGGAAAGAAGCCAAGAGGAAGAATAGCAATGGATTTTTAAATGGAGAATTGTATGTTTTCTTGGCACTGATGGTTTTCTAAGGACATGGAAATTTCAGAGGTAAAACTGAGAGAACCCTATGCTCATTAGTCAGGTCAGTCTTTAGAAGTTGTATGATGGGTATGTTTTTTTTTAAATCAACTATACCATAAAAATTGATACCTGAAAGAATTTTAAGCATATATCTAGGTGTATCTGAGAGGCTTTTTCAGATGCTTGCAAGTGGATCACTGAAATGAGAAGAGCAAGACCCATCACAATCATTAAATAGGAATTATGGACAGAAGAACAAAAAGTAGAAGAGATAAGCCCCTAGAACTGTGTAAGGTGGTAAGTCTTTTTGCACATGTCGTTATTATGGACATCAGGATCCAATATTGAAAAGGTAGTCATACCAAAAATTATTGAAGAGATTCTAAGTCTTTAGTCAGAATCCACAGTAATATCATTCTTCATCTGTTCTGAAGTGTCCTGCTTCTAGGACTGAAAAGTCACTGAATTTTTTGCTCACTATTTTAGAAAGCCGTTGTACGACTTTTGAGTCTTCTATTCTTGGGTAATTTCAGTATATAATTATATATATGTTTAAAATATGCATATACAAACAATACACATACTTAGATATTTATTTACTCTATTCCTTTAAAGAAAATATACATATTTTATTAAGTTGTCTTATGAGAAATGAAGTGAAGCAAGTACAGGAACATATGTGATTAATTGTCAGATCCTACAAGACTATTTTCTTTGGAAAATAATGAGGCCGAGACTGTTTTGAAAGACAAACTCAGAACAAGTCAATGATGAATGTTTTACTTTTACCTCTTCTATCAAAAAAAATCACTCTGTAACACAAATAAAATATTGACTTTGCATAAAGGTATAAACACTGTCTATTTCTTATTAAGCCATGGTCTTCAATGGTATAATCTGGTGTCTCCATAGCTTTGGAAAAGGAGGACAAGCAATCTACCTGCCATTGGGAACTTGAAAGCTACAAGGATTAATTAATACTGTAACCTGAAGTAGAAGTTTCTAGTTTCTTTGAAAAGTCAGTTTTGTCACCTGATGTTTTTCTGAAAGAGATCTTGTGAGAAGGTAAGGGATGTATTGCTGGGAACAGACACATGGGAGGGCATGTGGCATTCAGAAGGGTGTAAATAGAACCCCAGGGACAGTGAGAGAGGCTTTTGCATTGCTACCCTGCTGTGCAACATTTTGTGGGTCTTCCTTCACAGAAAGAAATGTTCTAGAGGGCTTCCTGCGATACTCCAGCTGTTTGTGGCCACTTCCACTGACTCGTGCTCATTTGGCAGAAGCTTGTAGTTTGTTCAGCATTGTGCCACTGCTATGGAATCCTGAGACTATTTGGTGTTGGCTATTGGACTGGATTGCTGGTATCTTGACAGCGCTGAGTGGTATTGGCCCAAAGGACTATGTCTAAACAGGTCCAAAATCCCTTTTTACTATTAACTTTCTTTCTACCCTTCCTCAGGGTGGAGGGTTAGAAGTGAAATTGAAGTGTTTAAGAACCCAAAATAAAATAGGTGTAGAAAACATAAGCCTACAGCAACTAGGATGTGTCTTTGGAAAACATCTGGATCCCCTTATTATGTCAGCATTATAACTTTCTGTCTAGTGGAGAGACCTTTTAATTCTATGTCTTGGAACACTAGTGAACACTGAAGAATGAATACCTGATAGAATAAAATAATAAAGTCAAACTATTTTGACACTTAGTTCATGATTTTGAATCTCCCAATAATGGAAATATGGTTAAAGTATTTTTCAGAGGAATTAGTTATTTTTCTAATAATAATAAATACCTCCAGTGCTTACCTGATATAAACCTGAAAGATATTTATGTTGTATAGTTACATAACCAACAGCATTGTCCTTGGAAATACTGATTTATAAAGCAATTTTTTGTAGACTAATGTGTAAACTGTTTGGTTTGTTTACAATATACATTGTGCTAACCAGAGAATGTGTCTTGTTGAATAAACACAGAAATAGCAAAAAACAAAGTCCAAAATATAGTGCATAGTCTAGAATAAAATAAGAAATATTTGGAAGTGAAGAGGCAAGATATAGCAGGTACAAACTTACTGTAAGTGATCACAAATTACACATTAGTATTCTACAGGAAAGTAACACGACTGCATAATTGTCATCTATCTGAATGAAAATTCATGAGTAACTGCCATGTGGGATCATTTTACAGAAAACAGTCACACACTCATTTATTTTTACTTGTTAATGATAAATATGTTAATTATTATTTCATACAACACCCTTTCAGGACGAATTGCCACCTACCATCCAAACTGAAGTTGTCTCATGTATCCTAGAGTCATTAAACATTTCTTAAAGATACCAACTGCTCAACTTTTTTAAGTTTTAATTTGTGTTTCCCAAGCTTTTCATAGCCTGGAAATATTTCTCTCTATTTTTATCTAAAAGATAATTGATCCCAGTAGCAGAAAGAGCCAAAAGGTATATACTCACTTATATCTGGGCACTAGCCCAAGGGGCATGTCCCATGAAAGTCTTCACTTACCAGGAAAGTGGGAAAGAGGGGAGGACATCCTATTGGGACTCTAGGTGAGAGAAGCATGAGAGAATGGGGAAATAGAAGGATCCAGAGGGTCCTAGAAATCTACAAGAAGAACATTATGACGGGCGGTTCTGGGCCCAGGGGTCCAGCTCAAACTATGGCACCAGCCAAAGTCAATACGTGCAGTAAACTTCGAACCTCTACCCAGATATAGCCAATGGACAGGAAATTCTCCACAGTTAGATAGAAAGTGGGGACTGACTTTCATATGAACTCTGGTGCCCCATATTTGACCACGTCCCCTACCTGGGGAGGCCTGGTGGCACTCAGAGGAAGGATAGCAGGCTACCAAGAAGTGACTTGATTCCCTATGAGCATATACAGGGGGAGGAGGTCCCCCTCAGTCACAGTCATAGGGGATGGGAGTAAGGGGAAAATGAAGGGAGGGAGGAATGTGAGGGTGCAAGGGATGGGATGACAATTGAGATGTAATATGAATTAATTGATAAAGTAAAATTTTTAAAAAGATAATTGACTTTTATTTGCTGAGAACTACCCAGTTTCCTACCGTAAAAGAAATTCCTATGTGATCTTTACTCCCATAGAATCTTATTAATAATAATCTATACTCTTTTGTTATTTTTACCTTCACTATCTACTGAGAAGAAAATTTTTGGTTCACTCTGCAGACTTGAAGGACAACACTTGTATATGGTGAATTTAAAAAAGTATTTAGCCAGGCATAGTGATGCATGCCTTTAATCCCTGCACTTGAGAGGCAGAGGCAGGCAGATCACTGCGAGTCTGAGGCCAGCCTGATGTACAAAGTGAGTCCAGGACAGCCAGGACTACAAGAGAAACCTTGTCTTGAAACCGCCCCCCCAAATTAAAAAAAAAGTGTTTATGGCCCACTAAGGGTTGCTTACTTTGGAGGTTTCTGAAGAACTTTCTTTAGTAATATAAAAGAAAATACAGGAACACAGGGGTGGAGACAAAGCTGACATTTAAATGTAGGCCTCACAAGTATAAGGACTTGAGTTTCACTCAGGAAACTAAAAATTACCTTGCAAGCCTCTTGCAAGCCCCTGTTTGTAATTTTAGTGTAGTGGAGGCAGAGGCAGGAAGTGTTTGGCTTCACTGACTTGTCAGTATAACCTACTAGAAAGTTAAAGGCCCATGAAAAACCCTCTAACAGTGGTGGTATTTATGAGGATGATACCCAACATTGTATTCTGGCCTCCTCAAGCATTTTAAAAGAGCACATGCACCACACACACACAAACACACACACACACACACACACACACACACACACACACACATGCACAAATACACATACACCAATATAAGTGTTCACTTGTGTATTTGTACACATATATATTCATAAACATAAAAAAGAAACTTAAAACACCAAGCGCAAGGTATATAACTGTGATAGGTAATGGATAGACTAATTCAATTCATATATTTTCTACAACCTTTTTTTGAGAGGTTGTGCTATGGTATTTTTTGAGAGCTTTCAGAAAATCCTGGTTAAACTAGAAGAGTTCCCACACAGGAAACACCAACATCAAAATTTATAAGTGAAGAATGTATAATAATGAAAAACCAGGAACAATGTAACAATGAGAATTTTACTAAATATTGAAAATGTGTCCACATATACTGTATTAACAAATTTTGCAAAAAATAAAAATGTATTAAAAGTATCTTTGGATAGAAGTGAGAGATATATTATCATCTTAATGTATGAGTTTTGAGGAGTGTCATGTGCCACAAATAATTTAATGCAGTAGTTAGAGTACAGCAGAGTAACTTCAAAAGTTCTATGTGTATGTGTTCAAGGTTCTGGGTTCTAGCTGCTGCTCTGGATTCAGGCTGCTGTGGTTGCAGTCATCTTTGCTGAATAGCAGGTTTGTGGTTTACGCCTAGAATCCTTATGGTGAAACATGGAATAGCTCCAAGGAACTATGTCTAAAATGGTCTACTTCTCCTCTTCCCATTAATCTCTTTTCTTTCCTCTCTGAGGTAGATGGGTTGGAAGGGAGATATAGACATTAAAGAACACCAAATAAAGTCGGTTTGTAAAAGTTCAAAGCCTACACTAACTCATTTGATTTATATAGGCAGTATGAAGTCAAAGAGAAGAGAAAGCTGGGGAGGTGTTGAGAGTGCTTGTAGTGTTCAGATAACCGCACCATATTCTTAACAAGATTTGAGGCCTCCTCTACAGTAAAAAAATTACAACTAGTGAAACTAATCAACTGCAGCTTCTCAGGCATAGACTGACCGAGCAGCTATATCACCTCTCCTCCCTGAAAGGCTCAGGGAACATCATAAATGAGATGGTAGAAAGAATGTAATACCTGGAGCATAGGGAGGAACACTGAAAAGGATTATCCCTTGACACAACATTGTTGGAGGTTGGTCTGATCTATTTTGATGCTAACTAATAAAAAGCCATCACCTTGGCAGGGCAAATGAGATGGGCATGGCTAAGGTTTCTGTGCTTGGAAAGGCAGAATCTTGGGAAGGAGGGAGTCCAGCAGAGAAGAGAGAGGAGAGGAGAAGTTGAGCCATCATAGGTCAGATGGAAGAGAAGCACAAGGCCAGCGAGGATGGAGATTTGGCCCAGATGAAGAAAATTAGAAAGAGTATGCGATTATGGATGGAAGGTATCTTGATAGAAATTATTACAAACAGATGGCATGGGATTAGGGCAGGTATGGGAATTAGTTTACAGGATTAATATCTGCCCTGCCCCAGGTTATAAGGCTATTTTAAAATATAACAGGTATCTGTGGCTTGATTGATTTGCTACCTGGTTATACTTACATAATAATAATAAGTATAGGCCTGGGTCAAATAAACATTATTTGACCATACCTGTAAACTTAACAACCCAATATCATTGTTACAAACAGACCCATGGCTACACTGATTAGACACACAATCCCTCCTTGAGATCAAGAGAACTGAAAATCCAAGCATGAAAGGAGAAGATTCTGAAGGACCAGCTGCAGCTGAGGAGTTAATGGCAGTTGATGGGTGCTGAAGAAAAGTTAGTTTATTTTCATAGGATGAATATATGGGTAGGGTAGGTTTTCTATGCCCCACTGCATGGCTAATGATACATTCAAATATGGCAGCAGTAAGTAAACTTAGTGGCTTATTAAAAACAATTTAAAGTTGGAAGGTCAATGGTAGGAATATCAGGGAATATTACAGAAAAAAGGAATATAAGAGCTGGAGGAGCAGAGAGCTTGTTGTGAGACTATGTCTCCTAGAAGTCAAGGGAAGCCATATGCATACTCTCACAAATATGGCTGCCTAAGCATGAAAACCTGACAAGAGCCAAGAAGCCAGCAATAGAAAAGTACCATAGAAAGGGAGACGCTCATGGAAACCTCAGCCCTAGACAAACTCTACAGAATATTAAGCAAATCTCAGAGTGGGCAAACAGTCTTTACCAATCTAAAGTACAGCAATTAGTTATTAAATGCCACCAAATGTTCAGCCCTCAAGACATATAGAGCATTCAAGTAACAGTATACAAACTGAGAATGTTGATTTTATATATTGGAATCTAAACACACACAAACACGCACTACCACCACTGCCACCAATAACAATAACAATTAAAAAAGAAACATGTCATAAAGTTGAAAGAGTATGGAATGAAAGGACCTGGGGAAGTTTCCAGAAGAGGAAGAAGAACATTATAATTATATTTAATCATATATATATATATATACATGTTTATATGTATATATACATATATATACATATATAACTGCATTGCAGTTAAACATATGATAGCAACTAAATAGTGTTGATTTTAAAGACATTTGTTTTATTCACTAACAAGAAATGTATATCCTGAGCTAAATAAAATTGTATTTATTGATATTCTGGAAGTTCACAAAGATAGTTGGTCAACAGAAAGTAAATGAAAGATTTATATTTTCTATCACACACCATGTTGACTGACTTAAAGTTAATATTTTATATAGTGTATGTTCATAGATGTACAGATGAATGAAAATGAAGTTTAAGGCATCGATTATATAAAGGTAATTCCCCAAGCTGCCTTACATAACAGTCATGTCCTCAAGGACATAACTAATACATCTGAAATGAAATATTGGACAGCAGGGAAAAATCAATCTATGAAAACCCTTTTCACTTAAAAAGCTAAAAAAAAACTTCTGAAAATCCTGATATATATATATACTTTCTACAGATTATAACTTTAGAAAATTGTCAGAGGTTTTATTGGTGGGTTGGTGTTCCCCTCCCTTTTTAGAAGTCCCACCTGACTATAGGAGGTGGCAACTTCAAGCTCCTTAACCCATGCTGTTAAGAATCTCAGCTAGAGTGACCGCCATAGACTCCCAGGAGCTTCCTTTGTCCCAGAGATGCTCTCCCACCTGTGTCTCTGCTGTTTTCCAGTCTCCTTCCATACCTGATCCCTATCCTGTTAACCTTACCACCCCTTTTTGTACCCAGTTCTCTCCTTTCATCTACTTCAGATGTATAATTTACTTCCTCTTCTGAGTGAGATTCAAGCATCCTCCCTTGGGCTTTCCTTAGCTACTCCAGGTCTATTGATTGTAGCATGACTATCCTGTACTTTATGGCTAATATCAACTTATAAGTGAGGACATACCATGTGTGTATTTCTGGGTCTGGGTTACTTCATATTTTCTAGTTCCATCCATTTGCCTGAAAATCGCATGATGTCCCAAAATTTATCTTGCCTACAAGAAGTGTAGGTAGGTATTGAGATGGAACAGAGATTGAGAGAATGGCAAATCAAAGACTAGCCCAACCTGAGCCCCACCCCATGGGAAAGAGCCCACCCATATCACTATTAATCATACTCTGCTATGCTTGCAGAGAAGAGGCTAGTATAACTGTCTTTTGAGAGGCTTCATCCAGCAGCTGATGGAAACAGATGCAGAGATCCACAGCCATACAATAGGTCTAGCTTGGAGAGTTTTGTTGAAGAGTGAGAGGAAAGACAGGGGAGCTGGAGGAGTCAAGTACACCACAAGAAGATCTTACCTTGGCCCATAGAGGCTCACAGAGACGGAACCACCAAAGGAACAAGCATGGGCTAGGTGCAGTCCCCCTACGCATATGTAGGAAATGCGCAGATTGGTCAATGTATTGGTCCCCTAACGATGGGAGAAGGGGCCTTCTGTCTCAGACTCAGTTGCCTGCCTCTGGATCTCTTTCCTCTAGCTGGGATGCCTTGTCTGGCTTTGGTGGGAGAGAATGCATTTAGTCCTACTGAGATTTGAGCTGGCAAAGTGGGTTGACATTCCTTTGAGGGCCTTTCCTTCTCTGAGAAGAAGGAAAGCAGAAGTGGGGGGAGGAGTTCGCGTGGGTAAAGCTGGGAAGAGAGGAGATAGGGGGCTGGGATTAGGATGTAAAATGATGAATGAAAGAATGAAAGCAAAAGAAAGGAAGGAAGAGAAAAGAAAGACAGAAAGAAGATGATCAGAACTTTGATTCCTGGCACTGACATTTTAGTGTCTGATGCAAACCTGTATTTTGTGGTTGTTTGTGTCCCATTTACAGAAGGATTGATTTGATTTTTAAATTATCATAATGGTCAATGCCATGCTATTGCTAGGAGTCATCACCAAAACTTGAAAAATTTCACTGCTCTGCTTGTCTTCAGAATTGGTCAATGAGGCCACTGGCATTACCTGGCATCAGTGTTCTGGCTGGACCACTCCAGTGCCTGTTTTTCAGTGCTGTTCTCTGATATAGCGAGGATCCTCATTTTCTGCATTGATAGAAACCTGCATTGATTAGTAACCTGACTGAAATTTCTGTCAGGTTACTAATCCATTTGCCGTTCTTTACCATGTTGTCTTAGACATGGATCTTAAAACGGCTGGCCGCATCTGATACAAAGGCTGCAGACAGATTATTCAGGAAGTAAAGCAAAAGTAGATGAAAAATTACAGGTGGTGATACAGATCACCTGAAACTATAGTTAGAGGCAGTTATGGGTGCTAGGAACCAAATCCCAGTATTTTTCAAGAAGAGGAAGTACTTTTTGTCATTGAGTCATATCTTCAGTCATGAAAAAAATGTACTCATATTGTGTGTATTCCCCGTTTTGATTTCTCAACAGAATTGTGTGTTTCTGGGTAGACATCACCTGTTTTTAAGAGCATGGAGCTTAATTGCATATATTTTCTTTCCTTTTGCCAATAGTATGTTCATGGTAGTTGCTCTGATAATAACATACACCTTAATGTTTTACATTATTTAAAATTAAAATTGGATGACTTCATATTAAGATAGTACAGCTTTGTAGAAATTCCACTACATTTACATCTATAATTTGTTCTCCAGTTTTCATGAAAAAAGCTGCACTTTCATTAAAACTCCCACAGAATCTGGAGCAGGCAGACTAAATTATGATTGTGGGACTGGAAAGATGGCATGATGTGATCCATATCTTTTGTTTGGCTATTTAAGGGCTTTTTTTTAATGAGCTATTCATGTCAAATCTGTGCCTGAACCAACTCTTCTGTGATTATCAACTCTATCTCTCAAAATACATCACAAAGCTTTGTAGCTAAACTAGCTTCGACGTACCCCAAATCAATGAAATCTATGAAAAGACTATCTGCTAGATGCTCTTAACAATTAATTTGAAGATAGTATTTTGCTTTTCTAAAGATAATTTGATTTATATTAAAAGTGAAGAGAAATCAGGAAGTGGTGACACAGCGTCAACTCACACCACTCAGGAGGCAGAGGCAGGCAGATCTATTTGACTTTGAGGCCACCCTGGTCTACAGATTAAGTTTGAGCACAGTTCGTGACACACAGTGAAACTAGGACTCAAACAACAACAACAACAACAACGAAGAAAATCATTCAGTGTTGCTTGAATCTATGTTTGGGGGGCTATGTCTACTCTTATTTGGTTCAGAATAAACTATTATCTCATTATTCAATTTCTGGATATTTCTTTTCCTCACTATTACTTTCTTCAGTGTTTAGTCATTTTTATAATGTCAAATTTTGTTCACAAAACATAAAAAAAAAAAGACTTAACACTTCTACTTTAATTCTAGCTGTCTTTTATAAGATGCATACAGGTTGTATGTAACTGCATATAAACAAATATATTCTTTCATCTTCATTTTCAAGGCCTAATTTATTTTGATATTTAAAAATTATTTACTTCTTTATCCCTCAATTATTAAATCCTGACCACAGTTTCCTGAAGAGGAGATAAACCTGTTTTTGTTATGATACCAAATGTGGCAAGGGGAACAGACTTGTGAGAGAACAGGTAATGTTTATCTACTTAGAAGTTGAACCACTTCATGGGGGAGCTTGATTGTTGCCAGCTGAAAAACAACCTTGATCAGACTCTGGGAGGATGTGTGTGCATGTGTGTGTGTGTGTGTGTGTGTGTGTGTGTGTGTGTGTGGGCGCGCGTGTGTGCGCGTGTACGTGTGTGTGTGTGTGTGTGTGTGTGTGTGTGTGTGTGTGCCTTCCTGCTCAACCTCCCTTATCACCCAGATTCATTTGCCCTTGTTTTCCTTTCAGAAAAGTGCTGTCCTCCCAGGGAAATCAACCATATTAAACTGCAATCATATTCTGTCCCCTCCTCATATCATGGCTGCAAAGTGAACTTAGTAGGAGTAAAGTGGTTTCAAAGCAGGCAAAAGAGTTAGACAGCCTCTCCCACTGTTAGGAGTTTCAAAAGAACACCAAGCTACACAACCGTGTTTGTATTTTGATCTATAATATCTTTTGTTTTTTCTTCTGTGCCAGTTTTGTTATATATGTTTCAATATTCATATGCTTTACTATGTAGAAAATGGACTCTGAGTACAAATTACCATACCACTACTGAAAAGAGGATCTTTAAACAAAAATTTACACATTAAATACATGAAAAAATCATCCATTCATATGTATGTTATATTTTCTAGTACCTAATTTTCAGCCATGTAGTTCATTATGTTACTGAAGACAAGAATTTCAGGCTCTGTGGAGAGAAAGTCAACAAACTATTGATTGTATATTATTTTAGAAAATTATTGTGATATTAACTAACAGTTGCTTCACCTACCTGACTTTCATATTAATCATAATACTCATTGAAATTTACTTATTTTTATTTGTATAACAATGTAATAAAAGTTTAACATGACTGCATAAATTATTGTGGAGATGACATAACATAAAATGCCTAATGACTAGAGGGAAAGAAACAAAGTTATAGAGTTAGAGATGCTACAAATAATATTATGTAATACCAAACAAAATTAGCACAGAATTTATGCAACCTCATCATCAATTTGGCAATTTAACTAAGAGAGAATAACTAAACATAATAAAGTCTTTCCTTATATCATTATCACACAAATATAAAATGTAACATAGTATCAATGCACAAATCTATAAGCATCACATTTTCCACTATCTCTATAGAAATTAATAAGTGGATAATAATACACTGCAATGTACAGAGTGACATTTGTAAAATCATCTTACAGTGATACCCAGTATATATTTCTGTCATATAATTTTTGAGGTGACATGATCACATATTAGGATTTGAATGGAAATTTGTGGTCACTGGATGATAAATCATTAGGTAAGATTTAAAGCATGAATATTCTCTTTATTAGGCAAAAAATAAAGAAATATTGAAGGAGACATTAAAATATATTTAAGAAATTGGAACATTAAGTGATAAAAAGAGATTAACAATACCTCCTTAAAATACATAAGTGTGGCATAGTAATATAGTGCGTTATCTTATGTTAACTCATTTCCTCTAGGGCTGTGTTTGCAGCTCATTATAAACATATAGCTTTATTTTCTTCTCTGAACTATAAAACTAAATGAACAAACTTATATTTAAGTTTTGTTTAAATTGGAAAAGTAAATTTACAAAACAAATAGAAGAAAGCATAGAATTATATATGTGATTTATAAAGTATTTCCTCTGCTTATAGAAATTTGGGGTTATTCTACACATTTTATATGGTATGTATTAGCCCAAACGCTCCCTTATAGATATAGAACAAGCAAAATGTGATCTGTGATCTCATATTTAAGGAAATGTGACAATAAAATATAACAGAAATAAATGGTTGAAAGGCAGCTCAAATATACAGCAGACCAAGTTATGTCTAGCAGAATAAATATAATTTAATTAAGCGTGATTGTACTTTTTGATACATCCACATGCCTGGCAAGAAGCCATGTAAGAAAAAAGGATTTATTTTGACTTATGGCATGAAAATACAGCTCTCCATGGCAGAGAAGAATGGTGCCATCAAGTGCTGGGTGATTGTTCACATCTGAACCAATCATAGACTAAAAAAGAGAAGAATATTCATGCTCAATTTCATTTTCCTTTTCTTATTTATTGTTTGTTTCTTTTTAAAGGACTACATTTTAATTACTTCAGAATTTTATACTATTATTTGTATCAGTATCATCTCTCTTGCATACTATCTCAGATACCCTCCTCTAATACCTTACCCACTCAAAGTTACCCTGTTCATCATCATTAAAGCCAATCAAAGAGTAGGTGGGTACACAAGCCCAACCATAGCTGAGGAGCTATTGGCATTTGGTTGCTGGTGGAAGATGGTAAGTCAGTTTCTTCAAAAAGCAACCACACTCCACTGCAGGTCCAATGCTCCCAGTAACTAGACTTTATCTGTTTTGTGTTTGTTTTTGTTTTCATTATTTTTAGAATCTTTTCTTCATTTTTTTTCTTTATACTTAATCCTGGACTCCAGCCCACGACATGTTTGCAACTACATTCAGTTTGTGTCTTCTTTCCTTGGTTAAACTTTTCTAAGAAACCACTCAAAAATGCATGAACAGATGGTATCTCTCTAGTTGATTGCAAAACTACTCAAAATAAAAGTGAAAATCCACAGTCACTAAAACATACCTAAAATGAATGTGTAGATTAAGTGAAGAAAACTTACATCAAATATTTTGTTGAGAAAGTCCATACTTGGCAAGGTAAAAGAAAAAAGAATAAATATATTTATGAAGCATTTATATGTATTTAGGAATGTACAATGTACATAACTTGAAAGTCATATGACACCAGAATATTTTTGAGGCTCCAAGCATTTCTTGATGAGTTTAAGTTTCACCTGAACATTTTCTAAAATCCCCAAGATTTCTTGTTGTTGTTGTTGTTGTTGTTGTTGTTGTTGTTGTTGTTCTTCTTCTTCTTCTTCTTCTTCTTCTTCCTCTTCTTCTTCTTCTTATTCTTATTCTTATTCTTCTCCTTCTTCTTCTTCTTCTTCTCTCTTTTGGCAGTCCAGTATCATATCATTGGAATTCTGAGCTGTTTGTTAGGGCTGTTTTTTTAAAGGTATGTTACATGTTTACTTGAATGACTAGTTACATAAAATTTTGTTCATTAAGACTCTCTTTAAAATAATAAAAATAAAAATTTTAATTAGTAGACATATTTTCTCAATTTCAAAATCAACAGTTATGAAATAATCAGCTGTAGTAACTTAATAATTATTTAAGTACAATGTTTGAGAGCGATTGCTGAAAACACTATAGTCTGATCATAGGACATGGACAAGTCAAGTTGGTACCATAGCAAGTTGGAAATAGTCAAGTTACAAACTCCTTCCCTTGTTGTTAGATGTCATGGTACTGAAAAAGTATACTACGCAGACGTCTGATAGGAAAACCAGTCATCAATAGCCTTATATAATTGCAGCCCTGTGAGTACATTAATAGCTGACATGAATAGATATTCCCATGAGTACAACAGTGACACCAACATTATAGAGGAACCAATAGATTTCTGTTGATATGGTCAGTTGTAGTTGTCATATCTCTGGATCCTGTCACCAAGACAGGATCACCAAGACAGATTCTAAAGTAGAGAGAGATCCAATAAACTTTCTACTTATAGCTACAAACCCTGTTATTAGTTGGAAACTTGGTTGGAACATGCATCCCTTACCTTGAAAATGTTAACAATTCATTTAGAGTTCATTTCTTTCAAGCCTGGGGAAGCTTAGTTCTAACTCTGCTAAGTACAAAGAAATCAAGATGTACAATAGAATTATTAAATTTTTTCTGACATTGTTGCTGAAGGTAAAATTAAATTTCCATCTTCTGAATAGAAATTTCTTTGTGTTTCACATTGTTGCATAAAGGTAGAGTAGGATGCTATCTCTGAGAATGCTTTCTGTTTGTAAAATATAGATATATAAAACAACACTTCAATATTTGCTTATGTTTCAGCATTGTAGTTGATATATGATATTTTTTAAGAGTCAATGAATCTTTTATTAAATAGTTATAGAGTTAGTGAAGCAAATATTACCTATAGAAAGCAGTAACTGGAGATGAGAAAATATACATGGGGATTCTCACTAAAAGATTAAATAGGGATTCCTAGGTGGATATTCTATATCTCTACTACATCAAGCATTGATTATTTATATAAATACATTAATAATTCTTTCATCTCAGCAAAGAATCAAATACAAGAAAAAAGGTAAATTTTACAGATCTTCTTATCTGACAATTTCAAAGCTAAATTGTGTGTTTTAACTATATTTCTTTTTTTTACCATTTTTTATTAATTTATTCATATTACATCTTGATTGTTAGCCTGTTAGCCCCTGTTTCCTCCCATTCTTCCCTCCCTCCCACTTCCCCACTTCTCCCCTCCCCTATGTCTGTGATTGAGGGAGACTTCCACCCCCTATATATGCTCTAAGATTATCGAGTCTCTTCTTGGTATTCTATATATGTTACGTACTAAATTTTAGCATGAGAGTATTTCAGAATGAGTATACAGAAATCACCAAACACTGCCGTGGATCGTGTTATTATGATGCAATAAAATAAACATTTACTAAAATGACAATATGCATTTAAGGTTTTAAAGTACTTGAAATTTGATGTTATTAGTATACTATGTCTCTATAGAAATATATTCTTAGTTCCTTTGTGTGATCTTGGGTTCCTTTTCATGGAGGGTCTTATTTTTTTCTTTTTTTTCTTCATTAAATATACATGTATATTATTACACATATACAATAAACTACCTACAGCAAGAAGAACCATGAAACAATCAGGAATTACATAAATGTTATATTCATATTGTTTTGGCTATGTGTAATTGGCAACCTTAAAGAAAATATCTTTTCTGTGTTGGTGCATCTAAGATTCTGAATGTAAATCCATATCTATCACATATCATCTTTATCAACTTAAAACATCTATCTACCTAAAAATATCTTAACCCCTAAACAACTAAGCTTTTGTATGTGGTAGGAAATTGCATATACTAATAATTCTTTCCTCTCTATATTAACCTGCAATCTCTAGAGAAAGAAAACCAATAGTGTAGGGGAATTTTAATACAGCGACATGGCGGCACTGGCAAGAAATCACATCCAGAGACCTTCTAGCCAATGTGATCCAGCTGGAATGCCAACATGCTCTGCCTTACAGTATAATATGGCTGGAATACAGACATGCCCTTTGTATAAACCTTTATTCTTAAACAATAAAAGTAAGGTTGGTTTAAATAAGGAAGCATCTGTGTTTGAAAGTAGTGTCTAATTGAGGGGCAGACAAAGTGATGAATCAGAGAGAGATTTGACAGCATGAGAGATAGGATGAGCCCACCTCTCCCAAGAACAATACAGGAAAGAGAGGCTGCTGAATAGACAGCACAGGCAGAGAGAGGAGTTTTTATTTACGAGGACAGTTTTAGCTTGTTCTCCATGCAATTTGACTTTGTAAGACTATTATTCTTAAGACACTTCAAACTACATAGTTATAACAATTGTACTAACCTCATATCTTCTCCACGTACAACATGAAGAAAATACATACCTGTTCACCAGGCAATTTAATTTGATATTCTTTGATACGCCATAAGTGTATGTTCTTATATCTCTGTGACAGCACCTACATGAATAAGTGGTTGACGACACTTTCTACATGTCTTCTTTGCTATAATATCACTGACAACACTCATAATTTCATAAGCAGAATACCTAAGATCAAGGTAGTATGTTCATATTTATTGTTATGATGTTATTATATTTTTTCTTTTATTTCTTGTCATATATTTTAATCGATCTTAATAATTCCTGAGATATAGGCATTTAAATTTGAACATAAATATACCTCATTTTGCTTAATATAATGATTTTCTCATTTTTCATTCCTCCTATATCCTGTTATTCTCATGATATCAATGACCTTCATGGCTGCACAGAATTATTTTGTGTTACGATATGCTTTCTGTTGTATATAGATACTTAATTTAACAGTTGAGTGGAGGAGTGGGGACTGACTTTCACATGAACTCTGGTGCCCCATATTTGACCACGTCCCCTGGATGGGGAGACCGGGTGGCACTCGGGGGAAGGATAGCAGGCTACCAAGAAGAGACTTGATACCCTATCAGCATATAAAGGGGGAGGAGGTCCCCCTCAGTCAAGTCATAGGGGATGGGAGTAAGGGGAAAATGGGGGAGAGGGAGGAATGGGAGGATATAAGGGATGGGATAACAATTTAGATGTAATATGAATAAATTAATAAATTATATTTTAAAACAAATAAAAATTCATTTTCTTTACACATTTTGAATACACATTTTGAATCCAAACACCACATGTGCCTATGTGGATATTTTGAAAATAGAAAGTAGATTATAAAAGTGAAAAGAGAGGTCTTAAAAATGTGGTAATGGTATATATGTAATAAGAAATCAAAGAAGGGCATGGCAGACAGCAGTAGGAAAGGATATTAAATAAAAACAAAGTAAAATAACTCACATGTATGAAAATGTCAAGGTTAAATCAACTACTTTGTGTACTAGCCTGGAAATCCGTTTTTAAATTGATAACAGATTCTTCTCTCATACAATATATCGCAACCACAGTTTTCCGTCTCTTTATTTCTTGCATTAACCCTACCTCTTCATTCCCACAAATTCCACTTCCCCCTCCGTTTTCCTCCAGAAGGATCAGGCCTCCAAGAGACAACAATCAAACATTGAAAAAATGATACAATTAGACAAAGCAGCAGGCCTCATTGAGACTGTACAAGGCTACCCAAGAGAAGGAAAAGAGTTCCAAGAAGAGACCAAAGAGTCAGAGACACACCTGCTTCCCATTTCCACTGCTTTTTGCTACTACTATTTTTCATGTTTTGTCATGAAGTTGAGTATGTGTGGAGTTGTATATGTGGAGGCTTGGGGGATGTGACAACATGATCAAGTTCAGTTTTAAAATCTGACCATGAGCTCCAAGTTTCTTGCCTTCAGGAAAGACTTGACATATATTAATATCTCATAGAGTAAATTTCCCACAATGCAATCATTTTTGCTCAAAATTCCCTCTCAATCAATTTGTAGATAAGATCTTAAAGTATTAGTTTAAAAATAAAATATTCAATAAGTATAAAGTACGTGACTATAGGGGTGAAGCATAGGTAGATGTGATAATATAAAGCATTTATCATTGATTAGGGTTACTCTTTTGATATAGTTTAGACTTTTCTAAGTAGAATAAGGAAGGTATAAACATCTTGAAATAAACCAAAAACAGCTGTATTGAGGAGGAAAACAATTTTATGATGGCCGCATACGAGATGGAGATACTGGCTTCATGTTTATACGGATGTACAGAGCAGAACAACCATAAAGAATGGTGGAAATCTCTCAATAGTTTATTGCCTTGAAAGTTCTCTGGCTCCAATATGGAGGATGTATCAGAGAGAGATGTTGCTGAATAAAGGAAGAGTATGCAAAACGCTATTTGGCAGTTAAGGTTAGGAGTAATAAGTATCCATTCTAACTGTGTGAATAAAGCTGAAAAAAAAAACCAAATCTTGGGGTCATAGCCAAGATTTAGAATTGTAGTAATTGTACCAAATGTACTCTGCAATCCCCAGCTGTGTAAGGTTACAGAGAAGGATGTGTGAGTGTGAGATGTTTCCTACGTAACGGGTTTTAATAACGGGGCAAGGAAATTCACTTCAGGTAGTGCAGTAGACCCAAGAGTCTAGACACTCGCATTCTCAATGAAATGTATCACACGTCATTTTAAGAACACATTTCATTGGTCAAGAAATGCTGCCAAAGCCCCAGGACAAATCAACATAGGAGGTGATGAAGAGCATTGCAAGTGCAAGTGAAACAACAATGTCAGCCTGAGAGCAGTTCGGAAAGATCCAGTGAAAGCATGGATGCTGAGAGTTGTTCACCAAAGGAGGTGGGAAAACAAATATAAACAATCAAAAAGTTGGCTATTGAAATTGAAGTATGTTCTGTCTCATCCTTAGAGTCCATTGCAATTAGAGAAATTAGAGAAAGATACTGTAAAACTTTGTGTTCCACACCAACAAATTAATAGAAAATAGACCTTTTTGAAAATTATTTAGAGGGTACCTCAATGGCAAAAAGCCCTCTCCCCAAAAAAGTTAAAACTTAAGGATTTCCTCCCAATCTTCTAAAAAAATATTTTTAAAATTTCTCATTGAATACCAACCAGTTCAGTTTTGAAGTCTGAAATCAATAAACATAAAGAGAAAAAGCCCCAAATACAACAACCTGAACATGCAACTAATACCAAAACACAGGGGCAATAAACTATCAGCCTACTAACTAAAGAATACAAACTATTAAAAGGATTCTCAGCACAACGTTATTATTTTGAGATTCATCGTATCCTTGCCTGGCTCTTTGTCTCTGTCTTTTCTTTTTCTTTTGTAAAATCCCATCATAAATATTGCAGGAGCATGGTCATGATGCTCAGACTTTACTTATGAAAATGGGAGCTCATCAAATTTAGTTGATGCATCATAGATTTCCAACCTCTGCTATATGCCATAACTATCAAATTATAATTATGAGGCACATTAGACTATAAATTAAAGCAAGATTTAAAAATCTGGGATATAAAAGGTCAATAAATTCTCACAAACATGCACCAAATACACAAAACTACTCCAATACAAGTGGCATAAACTCACTGGAAAAGCAGATATGAAACAGAAAGAAGAAAATTAGCAAGGGAGGAACTTGAAAATATAACGAATTATAACAAAAGAAGTTTAAGATCAATAAGTACAAGAGATATATGAAATAAAACTTTTCAGAGAAAACATTTCACAGAGTTGAGCCCATTCATTAAAATATCACATAATCATAAATGACAGCAATGATCCAGGACAATTCTGAGAACATGCTGCTACCTTCATCAAATTGTAGACTGATATAATAATCCTGAGATGAACTTAGCAAGAGAATAGTACTGCTAAGGAAATATTTCACAGACCAACAATTTTTCTACTAGAATAATTCCCCAGGTAAATTTCCACATTATACAAAGGTAAATATAACCCAAAGTTTCATAGCTTCTATCAGAAAAATGTGCTGAAATTCACCTGAATGTCCAGACACATAGGGCTAAAACTAATGTTGTTTATAAGTATAAAGTATTTATATACAAATTTAAATTAATGTGCACTAGAGGTAAATTAATTGCAATGTTTGGATTTTATAATTTTAATAATATAAAATAGGAATTTATAAAAAGTAGGTACAAGTGATGATAATTTTATATAAATTTAATATAAAATATTTTACATAATTTAAAGAGATATATAAATATTCATTACTAAATGTCTAGACATTCACGGAAAGCATAAATACCAATTTGGGCATAATCAAAACTTTTTGCTATGTATAATGTAATAAACTAGCAAAGTGAAGTGTTAAATTTTGCAGTCAGTTTATAATTTCATACTTAAAGTGAATCTGTATAAAATATACATTTTTAAATAGTTAATTATTGTTCTAGTCTCTTTGATTCAATTGATGTTCCTACTATTGTTAAAGAAACAATGTAGCCATCATGTGGACAAGTAGATTTTGAGGAAGAAATATTGGATTGGGCCACGTTAGAATTGAAAGATTGGCCAATTCATTAAGTGGATGCCTCTGTCATACACAGGAGGTTTCATGTAGCATGTGGAGATTAGAGGCCCAGGAGAGACAGCAGGGATGGTGAACTTAATTTACAACTCAATAAAACCATTATGCTGAGACTGATGTGATGAGTAAGTAGGTGAGAGTTCATTGAAAAATTCCTAAAGTTTCATGATAAAGTCCAAAAGCCTTAATAATCAGAAATCACAGAAACAACTAAAAAGCACTATACTAGGGCTTAAATGCAGATCACAACAAGCTACCTAGATCTTGCCCAGGTATCTTTTTTAGGGGATACTTCCTCTGTGCATCATTGAAATATTATGAGATATTCTCAGTTGAGCTTGTAAACATTCTTGCAATAAATTTGGTTGTCATGGAAAGAGAGAGGAGAAATGTGATGACGACTAGAAATGATGAAGATATAGGTTTAAATAAAACTACTGCTCAGGTAGCAAACTGTCTGTCATCTTCTCATTTGGGAAGTTGTTAACCTGTACTTCCTGTATATTCAAATAATTAATTTTATTCCTTCTAATGTCTCTGATGGGGTTGGAGACCAGATAGCTAATTTTACAATTAAGCTTAGTTATTTAGGGGTTAAGATAGTTTAGGTCTAGATATATGTTTTAAGTTGATAAAGATGAGATATGATAGATACTGATTTACATTCAGAATTTTAGACACAGTAAGATAGGAAAGATGTTTTCTTCAAGGCTGCCAAATATAAATAGCCAAAACACTATGAATATAACATGTATATAATTCCTGAGTATTTT
Organism: Acomys minous; assembly: GCF_964271855.1. Taxonomy (NCBI): domain Eukaryota; kingdom Metazoa; phylum Chordata; class Mammalia; order Rodentia; family Muridae; genus Acomys; species Acomys minous. The sequence continues at coordinate 32,039,678 of NC_140493.1, read as the reverse complement.
ATGGTTCTTGAGTAGGTAGTTTATTGTACATATGTGTAATAATATAAATATATGTAAAAATTTAAAAAATATTTAATAAAAAAACCATAAACTTTTATAACATGAAAAAACTTAAACAAAAATTTGGGGATAAAACAAAGCGAAACAAAACATTACAGAGATATGTGAGCAAGCTCAAGAAGATGTGGCCTTGTCAAGAAAAGTGAGAAATGATTCAGCCTGAGGTGCTGGCCTGTAATCCCAGACACCTGAGCCACTGAAAAAAAGAGTTCAAGTCTCTACTGGACTACAAAAGAATTCAATGCCAGCCTGAGTAAATTAGAAAGGCTCTGGCTCAAAGTCAGAGCTAAAATAATGGGGTAGGGTTGTACCACAAGAAGAGAATATTTGTCTAGCCTGTATTAATGTCCTGAATATGACCATCATAGCAGGCAAACCCTTGATAAGAACAAAATATTTGTTCTCTTATTTTTTGATCCAGAAAATAGGTATTGGCATCTAGTATATAATGCCTAAAGTTAATATGGATACACCCTGTAAAAGTGCTGCTCCACAGTTAACAATATAACAACAGTTGTATATTTTAATATCTACCAAATTCAAGGCACTACTCTGGCCATATTAAATATGTATCATTTATATCGTGTGACTGTATAGCATCCAGCTAGATTAAGTCTTCTGGTAAATATACAGGACATTTATATAGAATGACTGAGTGACAAAAATGATATTTGCAGCCTGGATCTTCCTTTTCAAATTTGGACTTTGAATTATTGTGCCACATTGAGAGTAGGGCTATTCTTCTGAGACAGATGACAGAGTTGAATAAGCCTTAAGTCAGTTTATTGAGAGGTAGAGGCAAACCTTACAGATAAAACTGACAATAACATCAGGCTCCTATAGAAGTAAAACAAATGATATGTTTATTGATCTAACTAGATTCACATAAATTCCTGATTCAGTCTTCTTAGAATATTGCCTAGAATACTCAAAGTTTGGGTGAAGTAACATTACTGTGACAAAATAGTTTCACTGAAGTGGTGAGACATACACTAACCTTAAGTCCTCTAACAAAGGCCATATGCTATTGTTTCTGTTAATGCACTTTCTGGCATATTTTAAAACACATCATTTTAAGGTGTTTTTTCTAACAAAAATCTTTACATTAGATAATAATTACTTGAATTGAGAGATTTTTTTTTTCTTTTGGCTATAAGATGCATTGCTGGGTTTAGAGAACATTAAGAATTTAGAGACAGGGACAGCTTTGACTTGCAATAAAATTAAAAGGGAAAATGGGTGTTTTAAACCTGTGACTATACCAAATGCTTTTCCTGAGCTGAATATAGAGAATAAATGTAGAGAAATAGAAACAGATCAAGGATGATGGCCAACCTAGTGGATGCACTGGAGAGATAAGCAAAAAGCAACACACAAAAATCTACAATTCCAGCTGAAGTACTGAAAACAAACTGAAGATTTACTCCAAGAACCTCAAATCACCTGTGGTTCTTGTGTTTTGAAAAGATAAAAGTATATTATAATCACAGAAATTGGGTTGCAATCTGTCATTTCTACATATTATTGGGATATACAGAAGCAATACTTAGATTAAAGTTGTTTTCTATACCAAATGAAGCTTTTTCTCAATAAAAATAATAACTGTGAGTGCTAAATTACCCCAGAAGATTTGCTAAAGTGGGCAAGAACATCCCACAGCACCCCCATCCTTTATAAAGAAACAAAGCAGCTAAGGAATGCTGAGAGCATGAAAAGTAGTTTCCATGGAAGAGTATATTAATTGTTTATTGTCTGCTACATGGTCAGCCCTGAAAACATACACATAAGTAACATTAAAAAAAACTGAACAGGTAATATTTGGGAATATGTATATTAACGTTTATATATGTATTCCATAACAATGAAAAAAGAGACAGTGAATTTTAAGGAGAGCAAAGAGGTTATATGGGAGAGATTTAAGAAATAAAGAGAAAAGTAAATTTATTATGATCTTGAAAATTTAAAAAAATGCAAAAATAATTTAAAGAATGCTTGAAAAGATTTCCCTTTAGTGGTCTAAATTATTTTAAATTATTCTGAATTCTTCATTTAGGTTGAAATCCTTTATTTTATTGGATATAGTTACTAACCCTATAAATGTTTTATTTTATAGATATTGTTTCTTTTCTTAAAAACACATTATTTGAGCTAAAATATACTTAAATTGTCATTTCAATATTATAAATTATATACTTACATAAACATTTATATATAAATAAAATAATTTATTTCTCAGTAACTATATTTATTTATAAACTTTATTCTGATTTTTGCATATAGATTTTCTAGCTTAAGAAAATACATTGTCAAAAAGAAAAAAGAAAATACATTGTCTCTCAATCCTGAACATCTGTGCTGCAAATAGAAAGGCACTCACATTTGCCAAAGAAACATTATTAAAACTTAAATCGCAAGTGATCCTCATACATTAATAGTGGTAGACTTAGTACCGCACTCTCACCAATGCACAGATCATTGATACAGAAACTAAATAGAGAAATAATGAAATCAACACATGTCATGAATCAAATGGACCTAAAAGATATCTACAATGCTTTTCACACAAGCACAAAGAAATATTCCTTCCTCTCAGCAACACATGGAGCTGTCTCCAAAATCAAACGTATAGTCAGTCACAAAACAAACCTCAACAAATACAAGAAAACTGAATTAACCCATTATACCTCATCAGATCACCATGAATTAAAGCTGGACTTCAACAATAACATAAATAGAAAAAAGCCTACCACACTCACAGCAAGTGAACAATTCAATATTTAATGGCCCTGGATCAGGGAAGAAATAAGAAATTAAACTCTTGCTAAAATTCAATGAAAACAGTGGCACAATATACCCAAGCTTATGGGAAACAATGAAAATATTACTGAGAGGAAAGTTCATAGCATTGACTGCCCTTATAAATTGGAGTGTTCTGACACCAGCAACTTAAAAGTTCTCCAGAGGTTTAAAAAAAAAAAAAAAAAAAAAAGCAAAAACACCCAAGAGGAGCGGATAGCAGGAAATAATCAAACTCAAGGCTTAAATCAATAAATTAGAAACAAAGAGACCAATACGAACCATCAATGAAATCAAGAGCTGGTTCTTTGAGAAAATCAACAAGATAGGCAAACCTTTAGCCAAATGAACTAAAAGGCAGGGAGATGGTATCCAAAACAACAAAATCAGAAATAAAAAGAGAAAGATAACAACAGACACTGAGGAAATTCAAAGAATCACTAGGTCCTCCTTCAAAGGCCAGTACTCTACAACGTTGGAAAACCTACATTAAGTGGACAGTTTTTCTTGATAGATTTCACTTACCAAAGTTAAATCAAGATCAGTAAACAAGTTGAATACTCCTTCAACCCCTAAGGAAATAGAAGCAGTCGTTAAAAGGCTCCCAACAACAATAAGAACACAAAAAATCACAGGATGTGTTTGTTTTAGCACAGAATCCTACCAGACTTTCAAAATAGTAAAAGAAATACCCCTCAAACTAGTCCACAAAATACAAACAGAAGGAACATTGCCAACCTCATTCTATGAGGCCACAATCACTCTGATGCCTTAACCACACAAAGATCCAACAAAGAAAGGGAATTTCAGACTGATTTCTCTTGTGAACACTGATGCAAAAATACTCAAGAAAATACTTGCAAACCTAACACAAGAATATCATCCACCATAACCAACTAGGAATCATTCCAGGCATGTAGGTGTGGTTCAATATATGGAAACCTGTCAATACGATCCACCATATAAACAAAATGAATGAAAATAAAAAGATAATTTCATTTGATGCCAAAAAAAGCCTTTGAAAAAATACAACACCTCCTCATGTTAAAAGTACTGGAAAGCTCAGGGACACAAAGCACATATGTAAAAACAATAAAGGCAGTCTACAGTACACCTATAGCCAACATTAAATGAAATGGAGAGAAACTGAAATCAAAGATAAGACTAGGCTGCCCACTTTCACTCTCACTGTATCTCTTCAATACAGTACTTGAAATCTCTGCCAGATCAATAAAACAACTAATGGAGAAGAAGGAGATACAAATTGGGAAGGAAAAAGTCAGAGTATTGCTATTCACAAATAACAGCACACATAAGCAACTCTAAACACTCTACCAGAGAACTACAGCTGAAAAACTCCTTCAGCAAAGTAGCTGAATACAAAATTAATTTTCAAAATTCAGTAGTCCTTCTATATACCACCAATAAATAAGCTGAGAAGGAAATTAGGGTAACTATACCCTTTACAGTAGCCACAAATAATTTAAAGCATTTTGGTGTAATTCTAAACACGCAAGTGAAAGACATGTATGACTTTAATTCTCTGAAGATGATATCAGAGGATGGAAAGATTTCTTATTCTCATGGATGGGTAGAATTACCATAATATGTCTATTTTATACCAAAAACCATCTACAGATTAAATACAATTCCCATCCAAATACCAACACATTTTTCTTACTTTTTACAGACCTTGAAGGAACAATTCTCAATTTTGAAGAGAAAAAGAAACAAATGAACAAACAACATAGTAGTTCAAAGTGTCCTATACAATAAAACAACATCTGGAGGTGTCTCCACACCTGAATTCAAGCCTTACTTCAGAGGCATAGTAATTGAAACTGCATGGTACTGGCCTAGAAATAGACTGGTTTGATCAATCGAATTAAAGATGCAGAAATAAACCAACACACCTATGGACACTTGATTTTTTACAAAAGAAGGAAAACCATACAATGGAAAAGAAGGAAGCTTGTTCAACAAATGGTGCTCATCTAATTAGATATCTACATGTAGAAAAATTCAAAGAGATCCGTATTTATCACCCTGCACAAAATTCAAGTCCATGTAGACCAAAGACCTCAACATATAACTAGGTATACTAAATCTAATAGAAGAGAAAGTGGGGAAGTGCCATGAACTCATTGGCACAGAAGACAACTTCCTGAACAGAATACCAACAGCTCAAGCTCTAAGATAAACTATTAAAATGAGGCCTCTTATTTATAACAGGCACTTAATGCATACTTGAATTCAACAGATAAAATTAAAGCCATAATATAAAAATGATAAAAAAAAATATTGTGAGCTGTCTGGTTGTAGTAATGTCCCCTCTTTATCCCAGCACTCAGGAGGCAGAAGTATGTGGATTTCTGTGACTTCAAAGCCAATTTGGTTCCAGACTACATGATAAGTATCAAGACAGCCTAGCCCTTTCAATATGTTGTTATGAACAATAAGGTGACATTATGTCTTAGTCAGTTCAACTCTAAATAAGCACAATCTTCTTTGTCTATGACTTAATGAAGGAACAAAGATAGTAGAGTTGTGTGCTTTAGAATAAAATTATATACACATGCACACACACAAAAAAAACAAAAAACAAAAAAAAGGGACCTCTTAAAACTGAAAAGATTCTATAAGGCAAAGGAAACTGTCAATAGAACAAAAGATCATTTTACAGATTGTGAAGAGATCTTCACCAATCCTACATATGAGAAAGGGCTAATGTCCAAAATATATAATGAACTAAAAAAAAAAACCAACAAACGAAATAATCCAATTTAAAAATGGGGTATAGGACAAAGCCATGAATTCTCAATATAGATATCTTGTAAACCCAAGAAGCACTCAAAGAAATGCTCAACATCTGTAGTCATCAGAAAAATTAAACTCAAAATTACTCTAAGATTCTATCTTATACCTCTCAGAGGGCTACAGAGATAAGAGAAACTGTTGGTGGTGTCATTTCTGTGGCAAGCTGGAAACTTAAGACAGGGTAAACTGCTGGGAGCATATGGGGGTGACTCTACCTATGACTCCTAGTAGCAGCGGTCATGGAAACTGAAGAAAACACCTTGTAACTAGACAGGACTTCTAGTCTCTTAATGAGAGGAATACCAACCCATCCACAGTAACTTCAACCCTAAATTTACCCTGCTTACATGGTGTGCATGGATAAAGATAGAGCAGATAGAGATTGAGGGAATATCCAATCAATGCCTGGCTCGACCTGAGACATACTCCATGGGAAAGAGCCAACCCATGACACTATTAATAAAATTCTGCTAAGTTAACAGACAAAAGCCTAGCTCAACTCTCCTCTGAGAGGCTCCATCCATCAGAAGATCAAAACAGATGCAGAGACACACAGCTAAACATCAGACCAAGTATACGGAGTCGAGGGGAAAAGTTAGGGGAAGGATAGAAGGTTCTGTAAATGACAGGAGCTTCACAAGAAGACCAACATAGCCAACTAATAATAGTCCAGAGAGCTTTGAGGAGAGTGAAGCACCAAGTGAAGACCATGCATGGACTGGACCTAGGTCATCAACATGGATATAGCTGATGGGTAGCTTAGGCTTCATGTGAATCCCAGAGAACAGGGGACTTTCTCTGACATGATCTCAGTTGCCTGCTTTATGATAGTCCCTTATCCCCACCCATGCTGGGACTGCCTAGTCATGAAGCAGTGGAAAAGGATGTGCTCAGTACTGGTGCTTCTTAATGAGCCTGGGTAGGTGAAAGGGCCTCCCATTTTTAGAGTAATAAGGGAGGAGTGATTGAGGAAGAGGAAAGTAGGGTGGGAGTGGGAGGAGAGGAGAGAGGGGGCTCAGATGAGGATGTAAAAAGAATAAATAAATTAATCAATTTAAAATAAAAAGGAAATATGCTGTCTTAATGTGGGTTGGTCTTAGTTACTTGCCATGCTGCTGAGATAAAAGCAACTAAGGAAGACGGGTTTGTATTCTGCTTCTGTTGAGAGTACCATCACGATGGTGAAGTCAACATGGCAGGGGTTTGAGGCAGCTGGTCGCATTTCTTCCATAGTGAGAAAGTTCAGAGAGATGTATGTTTCTTATCTAACTTCTCTGTCTTTTGCTTTCTGGTATCAAGAAGCCTACATATCACAATATCTGATTTTGTTTATAAATCTGATCTGACTTTCCAGAGGTTTTCTGTTTTTTTTTTTTTTATGTTAGTTTATATAGCAATGTATTTAACTCACTGAACATGTGAACAATGGGATTATCTCTAATTTATAAGTGCTATGTTTTTCTCCTATCGACATTTGTCTATGTCTCAGGGTGATTTACTTTAGATGTGAGAAAGTCTAACATCTTGAGTTATTTTTAGATTTCTTTCTGTTGCCTGGTTCTTCTCTCAGGTTTTACTGTTTGGCACTTCTGTGTTTGGACTTTATGATCCTGTTGTTCATCTGGACATTGTTAGTGACTTTTAAAGAAAATTAACTGTTGTTCTTGCAATCTTAAAATACTTGCTTGGGTTTCATCCTTGGAGTTTTGTTCTGTAAGTTCTCTTAGGGTTTTTGTCTATTAGTAGTTACAGTAAGGAAAACTGAGCCCAACCGAGTATCGGGATTCCTGTTCATTATTAAAGGAGTAACTGAAAACAGCTCATCCTAGAAGACTGTTATAGAAAGAATTCTTAGCTACAGTGTTACTGCTCTAATAAGTCTTTCTCAGACCTATCAGTGTCACCTTGTGGTATATTTTACATCATTAAAAATATTTACATGATCCCCTAGGATTCTTCTGCCTTTCCTCTTCCTCCTTTTCCTTCTCCTTTTCCCCCTATTCCCTACAACATTATATTTCACTCTGCTTTCTTTATCAATACTACTATCTTGAAGAATTTGTTTTAACAATGTTTTGTGAAGTTGGTACTCTGGCAAATGACCTGTATTCTCACTCTCAGGCTTAGGAAAATTTGTGTACATTTTATTTTAATAGGCTATGTCATATAACTGGCTTTTTATGTATTTTAATAATAAAGTGTTGTGTGTGTGTGTGTGTGTGTGTGTGTGTGTGTGTGTGTGTGTGTGTGACAGGAATGTAAGGATATAAATGACTCAGTGCATCACAATGGCAAATGTTACGTCACTCAGGCCAAGGCTGAAAGGCTTTGGTATTTTACATTATTTGATACTAGTTGTTCATCTAATGTTTCTACCAATAAAATAAATGGCAGTGTCTTTTCTGTACTTTATCTACCAACAGTTGTTAGTAACATTAAGAAAAGATGAAAGTAAATGGAGTAGTATCCAGAGAAACATGATTGCATGTTTCGTTGGCAGTGAAAATAAATTGCTCTGTCTTGTACTATTTGGCCATGAATGGCTGGTTTCTTGACAACTTTACATCAGAATGTACTAGTTAACTTGTTTTATCTTCACCCTATGTTAGTGGCCACCTTATCTAGCTCGTTCTTTATAAATCAATGACAAAAATCACTTACTGTTGTCTCTTCCAGTGTTCTATCCAGTTCTCTTAGCAGTAAATGTTGCTTTGCATCTCCTCAGGTCCATTGGTTGCACATCCTGCTAGTTCTCAATTTCTCTATTACATTTCATGATAATGAATGAATAATTTTTAGTATCTTATAACCTTGTTCAATGAAGTCTATACTCCTTCTTTAATGGTTCAAGTAAAGGCTGGAAAAATCAAATCATACTAAAGACATTGTTAGATTCTACTATTTAGAGATTGTTAATACATATTACATGCTAGGAGAGAATCAAAACTGAATTAGAATTTCTCTGTATTACCAGGTGAAGCAGATTGTTCAGGTAATATATATATTTCTAAAAGGAAGGTTTCTTAAAGATGACAGCTGAATTTACTCACTTTGCTTCCAACTGATATATCAGTCTATCATCCATCAGCTTGATATTTACATTAACAGGACAAAACAAAACTAAATAAGTGTCTTTTCTTCAATAAGATGATTTTACATGGTTTATTGAATGGAATGAATATAGATTACTTTTACTTACATTATTAAAACAAATTGTCTTGTTTTTTATTGTTTTCCTGTGTTAAACAAATTCTTGTTCCTGTGTTGATTAAATTACTCATTTCTGTATTCATATGAACTATGCTATAGGACAAATGGAAAGGATGATCTTATTAATTTTTGAAGGGTTGGGTCAGGTTGAGCACTTCAAAAGTATTTAATATAAAAGAAGATTTGAATTATGAATAGATGTCAATGGAAAAACGTCCAACAAAAGAGAAAAATGTTATGCTTAGAATCCTTGAAGTGGCAGCTATTGAGTTGCACTTGAAAATGCAAACCAAGGTCAGTTTCACTGAAGAGGATGTAGAAGATGATTCTGGATAACCCTCCAAAGGGTTTTTAATAAATAATTAAAGCCAGAGTGGCACCATGTACAGTTAGCTCATCACTATGGTGGGAGGGTTCTCAGAAGCAGATGGCTAGCCTGGATACCTAAGTGAGTCTCTCTCTCTATCTCTATCTGTATCTGTATTATCTCTGTCTTTATCTCTATTACCTTTATCTCCATATATTTTATTTATCCTGTATGTGTGAACACAAATACATATATGTAAAAGAGATGAAGGTAATTTTGGAGTTATTAGAGAAAAAAGACAAAAGCTATCACTCAAACATTTGCTTTTGACATAAAGCACAAAATAAATGAAGTGACTGGGATATGTCATCTTTGGCTGAAGCATTCTTTATGGTTATCACTTTAGTACTTATTAATATTAAACAATATGATGTTTCACATATTTAAATATATTCAAAATAAGTGACTGCAATTTTCAATCTAATAAAGTTTTTTTCAGAGATTATATTACACAGTATGCATTTTTTTCTTATTCTGAACTTCAAACTTTAAAAAATCTTATTTTCAAACTTAACTAAAGTGCTATACATGGGCATCAAAGATCATAATTAGAATAAATTTTATCAAAATTCATATTAAGGTGTTATTTTATTTTATTAATTTATTCTTGTTACATCTCAATGGTTATCCCATCCCTTGTATCCTACCATTCCTCCCTCCCTCCCTCCCATTTTCCCCTTACTCCCCTCCCCTATGACTGTGACTGTGGGGACCTCCTCCCCCTGTATATGCTCATAGGGTATCAAGTCTCTTCTTGGTAGCCTGCTATCCTTCCTCTGAGTGCCACCAGTCTCCCCATCCAGGACACGTGGTCAAATATGAGTCACCAGACTACGTGTGAAAGTTAGACCCCACTCTCCACTCAGCTGTGGAGATTGTCCTGTCCATTGGCTAGATCTGAGTAGGGGTTTGAAGTTTAGCGCCTGTATTGTCCTTGGCTGGTGCTATAGTTTGAGCAGGACCCCTGGGCCCAAATCTGCCTATCATAATGTTCTTCTTGTAAGTTTCTAGGACCCTCTGGATCCTTCTACTTTGCCATTCTCCCATGCTTCTCTCATCTAGAGTCGCAATAGGATGTCCTCTCCTCTGTCCCAGTTTCCTTTTTTTAATGTGGCATCTGTATACTATCTCTTCTTCCCAAGGCTGAAGATTTTCATGGAAAACAGTCAGTGTGGAAAGAACATAATGACCAGAAACATGTATGAATACAAGCAAACAGTTTAATAGAGAACAGATATTTAAAATAATTATTATACATTCTGTACACTTTATAATAGAATATTATGTATATGTTCTGTGAACATGTAATAAAAATAAAACATATAAAACTCAAAAACTTAGTTGAAATTTTTGTATTATTTTTATCTGGGATTAAAGAAAATTCCAAGTAGTATATATGGCTTTTCAGTCTTGTGTATTGTACTGCGGCTCATTTCATAATAGCTTCATTTCAAATACTCAGGAGAAATACATTGCTACTGGTAGTGCCGTGTTAGGGCAGATCTTTGACACTCTAAAAAATATGTAAAATCTAATAAAAATATATATAAATTTGAAGAAAGCATTATGGAAAAATAATAATGCATGCCTATATTTGTCAACTCCTTTCCTAAATACTGCTGTGATATCTTTTTTCCCTATTTTTGAAAAACAACAGCAAAGAAAATATTCATGTGTCTTGGTATTCACTCTCCCTGATTTTTTGTTTTACATCTTTTTCTTGGGATGTTTCCTGTATTACGCACTGTCTGCCACTAAAGCAAACTTGTTTTATCATGCCTACTTAAAGCTATGTTAAGGCTATGATTAAGTTTTATTTTGTTGGGATAATAACTCCCTAATGTGGGGGAGCTGGAATTAACATTTACTTTCCCTCACTATTCCCAGAGGCAACTGATACTTTGCAATTTAATGTGAGGAGCAAGTGTCAGAAATAAAACTGCTTCTAAATGCAAAGCTTATGAACAAGACTGCTGTCTCTTCTACCTCTGCCTTGATACTTGATGCTTTGATGGAACCACATTATGTACTAACTTGAGCAGCTACCCTGCAGGCACAATTAATGGATGAAAGGCTAAGGAGAGGGACAATTAAGCATTTTATTTGAGGTTTTAATAATGTGGTTATAGGACCAATAACAGAGATACCATTTAGAAGCACTAATCTGTAATAAATCATAAATTGGAAATTTCACTTTCTCTGATGAGAAGTGTGACCAATAGTATATAGAATATGAATTCCTGGATGCCATTGATTTAAAGCATTTTAAACAGCTATGTGCTGCCTAATGTTATTTTATTTATTTGTTCATTGTAACTAAATTTTTCCTATGAACATTCATTTACATTTTAAATGAATGATAGTTGTGAAGCCTAAGAACAGTTAAACTTTAAATGAAATCCTAGAAATTATGTATTTGTTAGCTAGCTCCTCAATCAGGCCTTACATATTTTTATATAAAATAAATATTCAAAATTCATAAGAAATTATGTCAAAATCTTCACAAAATGTCCCTGTTCATTTCTACTTCAGTAAAAAATTTAAAAATTTAAATATTGTATATTTTACTAGAAGGAGTCCATATACATGTTATAAACATGATGATAGAACAAATTCTCTATATTACTTATCATGGATGATGAAATATAAGCATAAATATTATACCTCAACTTAAAATATTAAAATAATAGAAACTAAGAGAAAATAACCTAGGGAACCAGTAATTGTAGCACTTAATGTGGAAATATAAAATAGGTAAGAATCACGAGGATAGGTACATAAGAACTATGTACATCTCTCTTTTAATATTTATGTTTGTAGACACTCAAAACCATTTTAATGTTCTTCTCAACCTAACTAAATTTTTACATGTTTACGATTTTAGTTCTATCACCCATATTACGTTTCCTGTTTGAGGATGGGGGAGGAAACAGTTTACTTAGTTTATGTTTCCATATCACTGTTCATCATTGAAGAACGTCAAGACAGGAACTCAAATCAGGACAGGAAACTGAAACCAGGAACTGATGCAGAAGCCATGGAGGAGTGCTGCTTACTGTATTATTCCCTGTAGCTTGCTCAATAAGTTTTCTTTTTTATTATTATAATTGTTTTTACTTGTTTATTTTCATTATATCCTGGTTGTAGCCCCCTTCCTCCTCCACTCTCAGTACCATACTCTCTTCCTTTTCCCCATTCTTCCCCGATTCCTCAGAAAAGGAGAGCTCCTCTTGTTATCTACCCCAGATCATTAAGTTGTATCAGGAATGAGTGTGACCTCTTCCCCTGTGGCCTGTCAAGGCAGTCTTGCCAGAGCGAAGAGATCAAAAGACTGGCAATAGAATCCATGTCATAAACAGCCTCTGCTCCCCTTACTAGAAGAGCACATAAAATTTGAGAGGTCCATTGGCTACATGTGTGTATAGGAAGTCTAAACCAAGTCCATGTATGGTCCTTGGTTGGTGCTTCAGTCTCAGCATGCCCCTCTGGGTAGTTGCCTCTGTTGGCCTGCTTGTGGAGCTCCTATCAAGCACCAAGTCCTTTTAAACCAAGCACTACCTAATGGTCCGGGGCTCTCTCTCATCAATCACTATTCAGGAAATGCCCTGCAGCTGGATCTTATGGAGGCATTTTCTGAATTGTGATTCCCTCCTTTGAAATCACTCTATCTTGTGTCAAGTTGACATAAGACTAGCTAGCATAATTTATCCTTTAACAACTTGACACACAAAAGCATCATTGTTTAATCCACCACCTCTCCTTTTCTCTTCTTCTTGACTCAGGAAAACATGCCTTTAATGAGTCAGCAAATAAGAATACACAATCCTAATCTTCCAACTCTTCAGGATATATGATCTAATGTGATTGTGCATAGCTCAGTTTCTCATGGGCTAGCTGTGTTATCACATTGACTTAACCCCTCAGTGACTTTCCCCAGCATCCACTGACTAGCTCTTCCCATCATTTTACAAAATTCTCTTGCTTTTCATTAACCCAGAGTTGCATTCAGTTTTTCTTCCCTGGTGAAAGTCATCTATACTTAAACACAGGCAGTATCATATTCTTGTAGTAAATATGTGTACACACATATATTATATATGCATAGTTTATATATGCATAGGTATATCTGCAGTATATATATATACATATATATATGGTGTGTGTGTTATGTAGTTTAGATCTGCAGTTTATATATATATATATATATGTGTGTGTGTGTGTGTGTGTGTCTATTACAATCAGATGGGAGAATCATATTTGTGAATAAAGATTTTTTAAAGTATGATTGGATTAGAATAATGAAATAGTAAAATCCACAAAGTTTAAATAATAAGAAAGTAAAATATAGAATAATCTTCAAATATTCCTTTAATTTAGTGTGTATGTTAAAATTTAAAGTAACATAACAAACAAACATATTCTCTGACACTTTTATTTTCCAATATGAAAATACATTAATTTGCATTTAAAATTATAATACATGAATATATATGACATTATCCTCTTTTAATTTCAGTGCATATATACAGAATGTCAGAGAAGAGTGAGTCAGGATCCCAGTTCTACACTATCACCTGTATTTGCCGAAGGAGTTCTTGTCATGGACCTCTACACTGATGGAGCCAAGATTGAGGATTATGTAGAAAATAATATCAGGAAAATTCAGCATGAAGTAAAAACAATTTTTACCAGTGAGATTTTAATGTAGTCACCTTACATGTAGACTTTGAACTTTTTGGTTTTTTTGTTTTGTTTTTGTTTTTGTTTTTTTTTTCAGAAAGGGTTTCTCTGTGTAACCTTGGCTGTCCTGAACTCACTTTGTAGACCAGGCTGGCCTTGAACTTACAGAAATCCACCTCTCTCTGCCTCTGAGTGCTGGGATAAAAGTCATGTGCCCTCACACCCGGAGGCTTTGAACTTTTTTTTTTCATTTTTTTTCTCCTTTATTAATTTATTCTTGTTACATCTCAATGGTTATCCCATCCCTTGTATCCTCCCATTCTTCCCTCCCTCCCATTTTCCCCTTATTCCCCTCCCCTATGACTGTTCCTGAGGGGGATTACCTCCCCCTGTATATGCTCATAGGGTATCAAGTCTTTTCTTGGTAACCTGCTGTCCTTCCTCTGAGTGCCACCAGGTCTCCCCCTCCAGGGGACATGGTCAAAGGTGAGGCATCAGAGTATGTGAGAAAGTAATATCCCACTCTCCACTAAAACTTGTTTTATAATGTCTATATCTCCCTTCCAATCCACCTAGATAGGAGAGAAATGAGGCTAATGGGAACAGGAGAAGTACACCTTTTTAAACTCAGTGCCTTGGAGAGATTCTACTCTTTATTGTCAGGATTTTAGCAGACCCATGAAACAGAAACCCAGCAATTCAGCAAAGGTGATTGCAATCACTCCAGTTGGAACTGAGAACAGTACCTGGAACTGGAAGCTCAAAGCATTTTCTGGAGCATTTCCTTCTGGGAGCATCTCCAAATGGAATGATGAACAGCTAAGCAATAGGTAGCAATGGCAAAACCAGGAAACCCAGCCTCTCTTTGGGGCATATATACACCCTTTCAGAGTCTGTACTAGGATGTTTATCAGTTGGCAAAGAACAGCGCCCCGCCACAAGCACTTCCTCTACTAGTAGACAAATACCAAGTATCCTCTGTCTGTTTCCATCAGACAAACACCTCACACCCTCACACACATCTGTTTCATATCCCACACTTGGAATCAAAGCAAAAACATGTTTACATCCACTGCATAGGTCTAAATACGGTGTTGACGGAAAAAGTAGGACTTAAGAGAAGGATAAGACCAACCTAAGTGTTTCTGTGGAGCTCTCAAGATATTTTTACATATCATGACATTAGCCATATATGTGACTCTGGTAGTTAATAATACTATATGGTTCACAGGGCTGTTCAGAAATTCTGTGGTTTGTTGCTGTTTGTCTCTTTGTTTTTCCTTTGTGCCCTTTTTATGTAAATGAGATTCATTGTTCGATAGTTCCTGTGGTGCTTTGTATAGAATGACAAATAATAAGGGAGGAACAAAGGCCAGTTGCAAAGGCTGAGAAAAGATGCTAAATCATGCCTCCAAGGTCAAGTCAGTTTATACTGTTGCTTTTCAGGCTACCAAAAGTTGCAAGATTACATCTGAGAATAGAGGATATGTATCTAAAAGCCATACATGTGTGTGTTGTTATTTTATCACTTATGCTGAAATATTTCTATATAATGTCATTCTACAGATAGCCTTCACAGAAAATTTGGTTGAGTGCTAAAATTTTGGTTGACACATGAGAAGAAAAATCAGCCATAGTCTAAGACGAAGTGGTTGCTTTACTTCTCTGCATTCCCTTGATTTCTCCTGTCCTCCTATTGTGCTTCACAGAATTAAAAATGATGTACAAATTTGAAAATATATGTATATAATACATCTAATATTTTTGAAGTATTTTTCAGAGACTGATTCTTATGATATCTTACCTTGAACTTACTATATACCCCCAGGCTAGTTGGTTCCTACTGCCACCTCCCCAGTGCTAACATTAGAATTGGGTACCACCATACCAGCTTTCCTAATTTCAAGATAGTTATTATGTCTGTGTTGGATGTTGGGAAGTTTTAATTTATTTTTCAACATTCTTCTGTAGGCATATATAATATAGAACTTATTCTTCTAAATTAAAACGATTATTAATGTTCCCTTTTGTAGATTTATGAGTTGGCACAAAGTCAGACCAGAATTTCCTTAAAACATGGTGGTAAGGAAAAGTGACACTTTGTGCTTCGTTATTCACACAGCTGTCTTAATTACTAGTAAATTTTAAAATGAAGTTTTTATCCCATTCCCTTTAGCTATTTTTAACTTCTTCCTTTTATACCTTATGATCAATTGAAATCAAAAGGAAGTAATTTAATTCAAAAGAAGAGATAATTGTTCCTCACATTCTGCCAGTAGGTCTGGTCTTAAGTCTCTAAGTGCTTTGCCTAGAGCAAGACATTGCAATTCTCAAAATATATACTATTTGGAAAATGTGTATATTCTTAGACTTTGCGAAAGCTGGCCACAGAGTTACCTTCTGTTGCCAGAATGTAATGATTACTTTATTGAGATAAGCTATATTCTTAGGAAATTAATCTTCCATAGCCTGTAGGAAAACAGATATTCAAAATGAATAAACCCCTAGCTTCCCTTTAGTAGTGTATCTTATCTTAAGACACTCAACTGTGGGGACCGCACCATAAGGCAAAGACTAAATGCAGCAACTGGGCAGGAGAGAAATGAATAGTCTTTTGGAGCCCTTTTTATTTGTGTATGCTATATATAACTGACTTATTTTAAGGGACTTTATCTATTTAATAGTCCAACTTACAAAGCAATAGTCTGGAATATTTCCAGAACACAGTACTAAAGTTTGGTGGACTGAGATGATGAAATAAGTAAATAAATGTATGCACATTTCTTTTAATTAATTTCACTTATTAAACCAAACTAAATTTAGGCCATGGATTTAGATAACATGGACATTCTTAGATGTTCTGATGAGTTCACAGTGCCACATCTATTTCCTTTTCCTTTGATCTTGCAATGCACAGGAGCCCGGTTTCAAAATGCCTGAGTGCTTTCATTGGAGGGAAGAGTTGTTTTATATAGAGTCCAAGAAACATAACAATCTCTATTTGTAACTAACTTTAGGCTTTGCTGCTTAATTTAGATTTTTCCAGAAATACACCATGTAGATCATAGAAAACAGGTCATATCTTGCTGTCTTAAATGTTCTAAAATGAAATTTTAATTATTTACATTGCATGAAGTTTTATATATGGTAAATAAATAACTTGAAGTTCATTCTTAGAATTTAAATAAGATCCAAATGTTTTAAGTAATAATTTAAATAAAAATATCTATAGATATGATTGTTTTGTTAATGTTCTACAGAGTTAGAGAAAAATAGTAATTGGGAAAAGAAAAAACAAGTCATAAGTCAGAGTTTTGGACACAGGTAAGCTACATGAGCATTTTCCCTTCATAATTAATTAAGAAAATTCTTACTTGTACTGAAATAAAACACTATAAGACCTTGGGTTATTTGTATTTATATAGAAAAATTGAATAGAAGTAAACACAAAATGATTCATATTATTTAAAAAACAGAAAATAGACTGTTTAGCTGAGATCAGAAGGTGAGAAATCTTGGTCTTCCAGGCAAAGGAATGTCTTACTGAAATAAATGGAGAAGTAAGTTTGCAAACAATAAGCAATTTACCAAGTATAGAGGTTGAAAATAATTCCTGGGGTTATCCAAACATTTTATAAAATCATATTTAGAATTATCTTCCAATTACCATAATTTTTTGGACCATACTGCAGACTTAACGTAGAGCGTCACACATGGTGAATGAAAGAGTTCTACCAATGAGAGAAAAATTTAGCCCACCCCAATGTCTATTAAATATAAAGGAGAATCAAGTGTATCAGAAAATGGGTAAGTATTGAAAGGCATTTGGGTAACATGATAAGCATTCAGTGTTGATAGGACTGATGGGTACCTGTTCCAGATTCAACATGATCGATAGGAAAGAGGCCCATACCGTAATAGCAGGGTTGGAAAGGTTCTACATGTAATGAATGTGTCCCTACACGCATTTTGCTGTACAAACTGAAGGCATTAGCATTAGCTTCTTAATCTAATACACTATACTATACTATACTAAATATTATAGTAAGAATATATATTATACTTGACTGAAAATAGGAAGAAGAAGAAAATAAGGGAGAATGAAAGAAGAGATAAAACAGAGTGACCTAGAGAATGACAGAGTTAGGGGCGTGTTATTAGTCTCAAAGGGGATTGGGATTCTTAAATGCAAAGCAACAGTATATTTCTGCTTTGCTCAAGCAAACTATATATTCTCAAGTTATATATGTATCTGAAGAACAAGCAGAAATATACTCCTCTCTCCTTCCCCACTGTTCCCAAGTACAACAAATTTTAGTACCAAATAAATACTGTGTAGTAGCTGTTGCCCTGTAGTCACCATCCAAGCTAATAGAAAAAAGATAGACAAGATTTTTCTACTACAAACCTTATGGCATAACAGATGTAAGAATACGGTGTCCTGTCTAAGATGAGATTCTGATGGATAGGATAGATTGTAATATTTATGTATTACGTACTTTTTTTTTCTGAATTCTTTACTTCATTCTATAAGAATGCTTTCTGACTTACTTCAGCATCATAAGGTGGATGGACATGACAAAGTCGTTTATAAGCTACTAAGTACTAAACTGTTTTAGGACAGGGGACCTCAGCATCTAAAAGGTATTGAGCCAGATCAAAATCTAACCACCATGGAATGCACATAAGCTGCAAATAAATATTTGCAAACTACCAAACCCAATTGCTAAAGAGGTTACATTGTTTTGAGCTAAATGTAATTTAATAAGATTAAGTGGAAATTTGTTTATACGTTGCAAAGGGAAAGGGAAATCAAGATCGGTACGTGTGTGTGTGTGTGTGTGTGTGTGTGTGTGTGTTGGATTGGTGGATGTTAGTTTCTTAATAAATGAACTTTAAGGAAAATGAAACAAAAATTGCAGGGTTAACATTAAATTCTTTTAAGTGCACATATTTCAACTGCTGTCACTGACTACACTACTTCTTATAACTCGCCCTCTTAACCTTGGCCATTCTCATTGGGTGACTGCTAATATTTCATAACACTCTTCAAGTGATGGGGTTAGCATGACTACGACTACTAATCCTGAGTGAGGCTAGCATAGGCATTTGGTTTAATAAATGAAAAATTCTCACTGAGAAAGGCCTTGGTTAGAGGTCTTGTCCTCATGGCTTTGTCTCATAAGTTCTTTGAATGAATGTCTATAAAAACAGAAATGAAGGACATAGGATTAACATTAATAGGGAAATAAGGCAATTAGCTAAACAAGTGTTGAACAATGTATTGAAGTCTGACATTTTGGTTCTAAAGTTAGGTGGATTTCAGACCTCACGTATTATTGATGAGGTTTAACTTACAACATCATTTAAGCATCCTCTCTACAGTGCAAGGAGGGATCCTACAGACAATTGTCAATAACAAGGGAAGTTACCTTTGCCGCTTCTGTGTAGGCTTTGAACTTTTTCAAATCTACTTTACTTAGGGATCTTTAGTGTTTATACCTCCCTTCCAACCCACCTATCTCAGATACGAGAGAAAATAGGTAAATGGGAACAAAAGTAGACCTTTTTAGACTCATCTCCTGGGAGCAATTCCACTGGGACATATGGCAGGATTCTAACAGACATGTTAAACAGCAAACCTGTGATTCAGCAAAGGTGACTGCAATCGCAGTAGCCAGAACCAGGAGCAGCAGCCGGAGCCCAGAAACTTGAAGTGCTCTCTTGGAGCGCTTCTCTCTAGGAGCGACTTGAAGTGGAGCTGTGAACAGCCAAACCACAGGAAATGATGTCAAGACAAAAAGGCCCAGCCTCTTGTTTGGAGCTCATATATACCTCCTCTCAGAGCCTTTACTAGGATGTTTTTCAGCTGGCAAAGATCAAGCCTCATAAAGAGGCCATTTCTCTTCTAGTGGATAAACATCACCTGTTCTCTCTCACACAAGTCTGTTTCCCATCCAACAGTTGGGATCAAAACAACAACGTGTTTATATCCACTATGTGTCAGAAACCAGAAAGACGGCTTGACCTCATTTTTCTTAGAACTTGCTTGAAGGTACAGACCATATGCCTTCATGTCACCTTTGTGATATTTTTGAAATGATCAAATAATTTTGTTTTTGATAAAAAGGCTGAGTGAAGAAAAATAAATGAAAATTACTTTTTCTTGATTGGCTTGTGTTTAAACATTCTTAGAAGAGTATACTTTAGGTGATATAAATATAAAGTTTATTTCTTTAATGATTGCCTGTCTGATAGAGAATTAAACAAATGCATGGATTTGTAGAAAATAATAACAAAGTATAGATCTTTCAGATTCAATAGACAAATCATTCTGCCAAATTACTTTAATAGTCTCTAAATATTTTATTTCCTTTTTATCAAGGACAGTGTAGTTCCCCTGAGAAATTTTTTGGAAATGGCTTTTAATGGCACTATTTTGGCTAAAAAACACACGTACATCTTATAGTATAGAATGTTCATTAATAAAAACCATTGTGAGTGATCCTAACTCTTGTATTTACTCTTTCTCATTAAAGTGAAATGTCTGTACACTAGTCTTCATGAACATGTGATACCAAATGAATCAGGAAGTGTAGCTTATCACAAAAATGTTATTATAGTAAAATGTCAAATGGATCTTCTAGCTCTGAATGCTTAATCCTCAAACCTCTTGTTCAAATGGACCAAACATGTAAAAATTACAGTGCACTGAACTTATTAAAATAACAATAAGTTATTAAACAGAGTGTGATCATAAACCAATTTCTTTCACTCATTTCTCTTTCTTTTTCAACAAATGATGACAATTGACGCTAACTACAAACAGCTAATAGCCACTAAATATTTACTAGACAAATCAGTATTTCTGTCAACATTTCAATTATAGCTGACATCCTGACATTGAATCTTTTTGCTTGCAGAAAGGTGTCAAAGTGGAGAGCTGCTCTAGTGGACTTGCCTGGTTCCTCTTGGCAGATGACAATGAGACTTTGGTTCTGTTCCCAGGCCAACTCACCTCTTACCAAGATCATTGTCTCTGTTAGCTCCCTGTTTGTCAACCAGGTATACCAGGAATCTGGGGAGTAGGCAGAAATATATCGAGAAGAGAGCTGCTCCTGTGGGCCTGCTTGTTTTCTAGGTGTGGAGGACAATGAGTGAGGCTGTTTTTTATTTTTAATATACATTTATATTATTTATATGTATATACAATAAAACACCTATAGCGAGAAGAACCATGATGCAATCAAGAATTATATAAATGTTACATTCTTAGTGTTTTGGCTATTTGTTTTTTGACAGCCTTGAAGAAACCATCTTTCCTATCTTGGTGCACCTAAATTTCTGAATGTAGATCAATCTCCATCACATCTTGTAATTATCAACATTATCAACTTAAAACATCTATCTAGATCTAAAAGCATCTTAACCCCTAAACAACTAAGCTTCATTGTAAAACTAAGCTCCCTGGTCTTCAACTCCATCAGAGACTAGAGAAGGAAACAAGCCAAATGGGCAAAATGTTCTCATTTCTACTATAGACAGAATTCTGCCTAAAAAAGGGCAAGTTAAATGCAGGCAGAATTGACAGCCAAACTCTGCCAAGACAGAGTAAGCAAGTCCTCACTAGTTCCTGTCTCACGAATATGTCTGTCAGATACATTGGGCCAGAAGGCTGAAGAAGATGCTTCAACATTTTAGAGTTTTATATGACTATTCAGGTAGAAAACTGTCTCTGTCATCTTCTCATTTGGAAAGATACTGTTGTTTTTGCAGGACAGGGTTCTTTCGGAGCCTGGGTGGTAAAACTGTGTGCCAGCTAGGCATGGACTAGTCTTGGAGCAGGCATCTGGTGCCTGCTCTCTCAGAGCGTGGGTGGTCAGAAGCCACTCACTAGCTAGTTCTTTGGCACTAAACTTTGAAGTTTGTGTAACAGGTGTCTGTGCCTATAGATACCTGGGACTTTTCTGTAAATTATTCAGGTAATCCAAGGTTGGACCTATCTATGCTCCACCCATTTTGGACTCTTCTTACCTGGAGGTCGCCTGTACTGGTGTTTTGTGGTTTTCATATCAGACTTTAGGTTGCTTTAAAGTCACTGCTCTCCGGCTGATCAAACAATGTATGTATTTGGTGCTGCCATCTTGGATCTTCCATAGCTAGTTTTATAAACTACATTTGTGTGCATGTTTTAAGATACAAAGTGTTATGGTGCTGCTTTCAAAGAACCTTGAAGAAGTTACTATGCACTTTAGCATTGCTCTTAACATACACAACATTTGTTGGTGTTGTGTGACTGTGTTATAAAAGTAGAAGGGATAAATTAGCTATAAACTTTCATCTCATGAGTAATCTGATGAAGCTTTGATAGTTATGGCTGCTAAAAGCTTTTCTCTTTCTATGAAGAACAATTACTGAGCAAGAGGACCCTGAAACATCTCCATTTTATTCTGAGAAAATAAATTGAAAAAAGATAATAAAACAACAGCAACATGAACAAGAGAAAACCCAGTGAGTGAGAATTTGTTAACTCCCTAGGAGGCATTCAATACTAGGCAAGTTTGACTTTTTGTAAAAAGGCTGCTTCTTACTGCTTCTCCAGGGGCCTATGTTCATGCAACAGAGAACCTACTATTAATTTCTTATGTCCCACTGCAGGAAGGGCAATTTCTCTCTGTGTGTTCTACACTTCTTACACTATGTTCTTTTATGGGCATCTAGAAATAGAACAAGACAAAGAGCTAAGGGGTTGTAAACAAAAGTTCTTCAAAACTAACCCCTCATGCTTTTTTAATTTAGAAACTTCAAAAATTACTTCATCAAATAATATTATTAAGTTTTCTTCTTCTTGAAAAATCATCCCACGTTGGTGTCATTTCTTAATACTATTCTGTTTATTGATTTAAACATTATTTATACATAATTTATGAACATATTTATTGATGTGCTAATGAAACATTAATTCCTGAAAAGTACACATGTTGTTCCCATATTTCTCAGAAAATCATCATGGATGGTAATTTTCTGTCCATTTAAATGGGCCAGAAAGTATGCAGACAATGGGACCAATATTATTTGTAACATGTCATTAGTGCTCTCAGAATTTCATACAATGTGCCTTGATCATATTTACGTCCTATTCCTCCCAACTCCTCAAATATACATGTTGTTACCTAGGAATCTTCTTTAATACTATGCCCCCTTCATCAGAACAATTAGAATAATTTGAACAATTAGAACAATTTGGGTTGTTTCTGCCCCTGAGTTATACACATCAGTGGAAGAGCTGGTTCTCTCTCTCTCTCTCTCTCTCTCTCTCTCTCTCTCTCTCTCTCTCTCTCTGTGTGTGTGTGTGTGTGTGTGTGTGTGTGTGTGTGTTAGCTTGCATGTTTGCATCCACTCTTACCCAAAATTAAACAAAAGCAAGCAAACAAACAAAAAAGTCTTGTCATGGAATTTACAGTGTGTTATGATGTGTCACAGAGTACTCTCTTTTGCCCCACGGTGCAGCTATTTTTGGTTGCCCATATTTTTAGATCCATACCCTCGAGCCATATTTTAGACCCTTAAGAACAACTTGTTAATAGTTCCAGCTAGGGTCGGGCATCATAGTCCCTTCCAATTTTCACTCTATATATTGTTAGATTGGTCTTGTGTGCATCTTGCTGTTAGCTACAGTTTCTGGGAGTTCACAAATGCAGTAGTCCTGGCATATACATGTACTACTTTACACATATCTTCTCTGATATTGGTTCTAGCAATCTTACCACACCCTCTTCCATTATAATCTCTAGGACTTGGAGGAGAGTAGCCAAACAGAAACTCCATTTGTGTTTGAGTACCGCACTGTGTATCAAAATTATTTTGTTGATATTTCTGAAAACTTGATTTTTTAAACAATTACTTTAAACAGGTAAACAGAATAGTAGATTACTCTGAATTATAACTTATAATTCCTCATATTTGGTCACTTAAAAACTTGATCGGAAGAAAGAGATTGAAACTCTATATTTAATAAGATAATTCTGATGTATAGATAACAACTGAAAGCTCTCCCTGTAATCTGACAATTGATAATTCACTATTTATGTCTTGAGAATTGTCAATGTCCATGATAATGTGACACAGTTCTATATAACACTATAAATATGTAATTTGTACTCATATATCTATCTATGAGGCATTACAATATTTTTATTAGAATCCCAAAGACATTCTGAATTTCTTCTCATAAGCCACCTTGTCTATTGTCATGGGTATTTTATCATTTTAACGCAAGTAATCATTAGCTTTGGTAAACATTTAATATGTGAGGACATGCAAAATTATTTTGCATATGATCTCATGTTCTAAATGTAGATATATAAGCTAAGTTTCTAAATGAATTTTACTGAATATAAGTTTTCCTCTGGTTACTATGTTTTATGATATTAATGCCAGTTTAAAATTCTTATCTTAAAATTTTTTGCATGGATCAATGTATTTATAGCCCAATTTGTGGCTGTGTACTCCATTATGTTTCAGAAATTTTTATGAATATTTCACTCACATAGTTTGGATAAGATTAGTATTTTCAATATCAAACTAAGTTTTAATTCCATGAGAAATTTGGCTGAGTCTTATTTGGTCAGGTAAGGACATAAAGAGCCAGCAGTTACCAGAAAGCTCCCAAAATAAACAAATGGGACCACACAAAATTATGTTTTCTATACAGAATAATAAACACGTATCAAAGAGAATACATAGTCCGTCAAGTGGGAGTAAATCTTTACTAGTTATGTTTCATACAATGTCTAATATTCAAATTTTACAGAGAACTTCTGAAATTAAACATCGAAACCTGCCCATGTTATTAATATATCCCCAACTGGCAGGGAATAATTGAGGCAATGAAATAAAAGGTTCCTAAATGAAGATGCACAAATATCCAATAGATCATTTTAAGTGTTTTATATTCCTAATCTCCAGACTATTACAATTTTATACTACTCTGAAATACCAACTCACCCTGATCAGAATGAGTACCAAGAAATCTGACAACAGGAGCTATAATGGTCAGTAGGGGGAACTTTTTATTCATTGAAGATGGGAACAGAAACTAGCCATTTATCATAAAAATGTGTATGAAGGCTCAATGAAAATTAAAATAAAACTCTCATATGACTCTGCTGTTTTTTAAGAAAATCCCAAACATTTGATTTTAATAATAAAGACTTAGGAGCCAGATATTGAGGTAAAATTCTTCTTGCTCAGAGGGGTGGAAAAAGCACAGACCTGACCTTCCTACTTAGCCAGATTTTCATAAGAAAAAAATGCCTTTCTCCTTCTCCATGGTCTTAAAAAAATCTTCAAATTTGAATGTTCTTTTTCCCCCCTTCTTGTGTGTCTCCATATCCATCTTCTGGACTCCTTCTCATTCTCTGTGTTTTTCCCCTGTGTTCACTCCCTGGAGACTGGTTGCTTTCTCCACCTTTTGACCTATGTTTGACTTTATTTAACCCCGTTCACAGAAAGCTCTTGAATTAAAGGTGTGCTAGCGTTGAGTTACATCACAACTAGAAGCAGGTTTTTCCAGTACACAAGCTTGCAGTTCACAGAGTGATCAAATACCTTGCAACATGACTCAGCTATACCACTCCTGGTAATGTACCCAAAAGATACCAACCTCAGAAGTATTTGCACATCCATGTATACTATACTGACAATATTTTAAAAGTTGAACCAATGATTCCATATAATTACAACTAAAATGTCTTTATATTCTCCATGAAAAGTACAAGTTAAGCATGACCTATAATGGAGGGTGAGGAGGAGGGTATTGTTATTCATAAAAAGGCACTTTTTGAAAATACATATTTGTTTTAGTGAGTTGAATACTGGAAACCACTCAGGTATCTATAGGATGGACTGGCCGGTTACATGGTGGCATTAAAATCTTGAGATTCGTACAATGATTACATTCACCAGTAGGAGGAAGAAGGCTGATGGATTAATCAGAGTGACCAAGTGATTTAGTCATCCTTGCCTATTTAAAGGAACCTCCATAGAAATCATAAATGCTGGGATTGACAGACCTTTCATAGTTGCACTCATATAGAGGTGCTAGGGTCATAGTGACAGGGAAGATTCATGCTCCTTATTACTTCCTCTTAGTTACTTAGTCTCTCTTTCTTTCGATAACTGCTGTTAAGGAGTAGTGGATCTCATCGTATAAAGAATGAGTTCTGTATTCCGTGCTACCATATGTTTGAACATATACATGAACTCAATTAACAAGCAGGTCTATGGGAGCACAAATGATAAGTTGGACTTGTAACTAGCATTAGAAGGAAAGAAAATATTTTGCGACTGAGCTTGAAACCAAATATCCCAATGTGGACCGTATTAAAATTGGGCAAAACTAGTACGTTCATTTGGTTGCTGCAGAGAATTTGAAACTTGCCTATGATCAGAAAAGAAATCTTAAAAGGATGTTTGTGTTCAGTGTGAATACAAGAAAATATATTTTCCCTTCTTATTTGTAACAAATGAAGTAAAATGTTCAGCTTGAAAGTGAAATAAAAGGATATAAGGGCAAAACAAAGTGAAATAAGTATTTGGCTATCATAATAGGAAAAGTTTTGTAATTCATTGTGAAACACAGCTTTATGTTATGTTGGATTAACGTCATCAAGCTTTGCTTGAATCGTAATTTCATCATTGTTCATTTTATCCTCATTGCTACCTCTCTCTCTCTCTCTCTCTCTCTCTCTCTCTCTCTCTCTCTCTCTCTCTGTCTGTGTGTGTGTGTGTGTGTGTGTGTGTGTGTGTGTAATCCTTTTTCAAACATTATTAAATATTTTATAAGGGCACTAGCCCTATCTTAGTGATAACTTTGATAATTTAGAATTTTATTACAAAGATTTAAGTTAATCACACCTGAACAAACTAACCTTCCCCAACCTTTTTCTTGCTCCCATTCCATCTCATTCTCATGCTTCAGATTGGTGTGGAAATATCTCTGAAGCTCAGGCTGGCTTAAATTTGGACCCTATTCTTCAGTCTCTTAAGTGTCAATGCCTCTTTCAGTAATTTGTACTGTACTCGTATGTCACATAGATTTGATGATAATGTCTTTTTCAGTCTAGGGTAAATTATTGTTTTTAATCAATATTACCTTACACTTGTATTAAGTAAAGAAATTAAAAATGTTATAGCTAAAATACATTACATAAACATACAACACAAGATAAAACTTGTGGAAATCTAAACCTAAAGGGCTCTACCACATGATATATATCTAACACCACTGAGAAGTCCTCTTTGCTGAGCTCACCCTCAGAGAACTTGAAATTGTTGCTGAAGATCTTTTCCCAGTCTGTAGGCTGTCATTTTGTTCTGATGACAGTGTCCTTTGCCTTACAGAATCTTTTCTGTTTCATGAGGTCCCATTTATTAATTATTGACTTTAGAGCCTGAGCTGTTGGTATTCTGTTAAGGAAGTTGTCTCCTGTGCCAAATGAGTTCAAGGGTCCTCAGTTTTTCTTCTAGCCGATTTAGTGTGTCTGGATTTATGTTGAGGTCTTTAATCCACTTGGACTTGAGTTTTGTGCATGGTGATGAATATGCATTTGCATTTTTCTACATGTAGATCTCCAGTTAGACCAGCACCATGTGTTGAAGATACTATCTTTTTTCCATTGTTTGGTTATGGCTTCTTTGTCTTCATGTGGGGAAGGGGAGGAGAGTGGAGGACTGCCTCTGACATGAACTATGGTGCTTGCAATTTGATCACTGCTCCTCGGCAGAGAGGTCCTATGGTCACACAGAGGAAGAGGATGTAGGCTATCCAGATGGTACCTGATAGGCTATGGAGAGAAGTGGGAGAGGAAGACCGCACATATCATAGGTCTACGGGAAGGGAATAGGGCAGAAGAGGGAGGGAGTGTGGGGAGGCTGGTTACTGTCCTTACTCAGTGTACAGCTAGATTTAAACTAACGTGGGAAGACAGTTACCTGTTCTATCTCTACACAGCTCTAGCAAAATATATTACAAAACCTTTCTCAGGAAAACATTCTAGCTTCCTCACCAATGAATATTTAAGACCTAACTCTCACAATCGAGGGGCTTGGAATAATAAAACCTTTGCAATTTATCTACTTATCTGAGGTGTTGCAGGAATCAGTATTTCAGACTATAGAGATATATAAAAGCTGGAGAATAGACTTTGATTTTTATTAGAACTAAATTACATAAAACCCAAATATATCAAGGCATAGGAATAAATTTTGGGTTTTTTCCTACTATTTTGAGAACCTGAAAAGATAAGTTCATACAAAGTGGTTAAGGTTTATGCTAAAACAGGCTTTCTGGTAATTCTCAGTCATCTCATTAGTTTTTTATATTTCCTGTCTCTCTTATATTAAGTCTCAATAAGACAAGGAAGGAAGAATCTGCTAGGGTAGGGGAAAGAATGAAAGAGAATATGGAAAGGGAAAGTAGTTGCAAAATTATTTGGTGTTTTCAATACTAAAATAATTCTCAGTTGACAGTTTCACACTGCAAACTCCATCTAGTAAAAGGACAGATTATTACAAAAAATATGCTACCTTAGAAAGGATATTTCATCACTTCCAAGAAGTAGGAAAACATTCTTTGCTGGCAAAATATTCTGATCCCATTCCTTACATTTTCAGGAATGTTTTAACTTATATCATTTCATCCTCAAACAGAGGCAACCATATCTTTAAGTATTATCACAAAAACAATACTATTTGAACCATCACTCGTTGAAGTCAATAATATGTAAGTGATTTGCCTGTGGTTTTTTTTTTCAGAGAAGATTCAGACAGTAGAATAATACTAGTGGAGAGTGGGATCTGACTTTCACATGAACTCTGGTGCCTCATATTTGACCACGTGCCCTGGATGGGGAGGCCTGGTGGCACTGAGAGGAAGAATAGCAGGCTACCAAGAAGAGACTTGATACACTATGAGCATATACAGGGGGAGGAGGTCCCCCTCAGTCACAGTCATAGGGGAGGGGAGTAAGGGGAAAATGGGAGGGAGGGAGGAATGGGAGGATACAAGGGATGGGATAACCATTGAGATGTAATAAGAATAAATTAATAAAATAAAAATTTAAAATTAAAAAAAAGAATAATACTGTGCACTGAGAATGAGCTAGAAAATGGATTATTTAGTCAGAGTCTGACACTGTGTCAATGGGGAAAATAAAAAAACATCTATTCCACATTTCCACACTCTGCACTTTAGCATGTTGAATAAAGAACAACACAGATACCTGACTCTAAATTCTAAAAGATTCCCTGAGCCTTTCTTTCAGAATAGAATTGATTAATCCCAAGATGATCCTTGATTACTAGCATACATTATATAGTGTTTCTTATACATGCTTTTAAAAGTAATAAATATCAAGGCTAATGCAACATTTAAACTCTTTGTGTTGATTTTTTTTTTAAATGATGGAAGATGGATGTTGTGTCTAATTACTATATTCAGTACTTTAAAGAAGGAAGGCATTCTGTGTTTCAGGAATTGCTCAGAGTCTGACACATTTTTGTTTTGTCACCTAAGTGTAAAAATTTTAATATGATTATCAATTGGAAATTGGGGTCAAGCCAAGTCACTGCTACAATTTAGCAGTGGCAAGGATGGACTAACCTATTGGAAAGAAATCAGGAACTGGAGACCTTCTAGAAATGTGTGTTCTTGGAAAGGTTACACTGTGTTTTGATCTACTTGACTCTATTTCAAGATGCAGATCAATATCTCTGGAGAGCTAGGAGGCAAGTTTTTCACTAAATAATTTCTTCCTAATACAGAATTGCTTCATCATTTTAGTTGTTTCTTTCTTCAATTCTGACTATGTAAGAACAACTGATGTTTTATTTTTTTATGGGGTAGCCTGTATTTGTACATGTCTGTATGGATTTCATGAGCTTGAGGAAAGCTTATTTTTTCAATCAGGTAATGGTGAATGTTGTCTATTGATTACTACGTATTTGAATTGATAAGAGGGAATGAACAATAGAATAAGTTTTCTGTGTAGTCATATTCTAGTGAAAACTATGCATTTCAATCCTCACATAAGATATAATTTAAAATATTTTAA